>NW_017100254.1:2464883-2501866 GCF_001263275.1 Habropoda laboriosa | reverse complement strand
CCGTGTTCTCCTTGGTTGCATATCGAACGTATTCAGAAGTTACATCCGGCCTTTTACTCGACCAACAGGCCACGCTGCTGCTAGATGACGATTTTATGCCAGCTTTTACGAGCTGGAAGAGCACACTTTGAATCGGGATTCCTGGAGTTACGGGGTCTCAGAAACAGCTCTTCTAGCGGTGGTAACGCAGACGGGACGGATTTCAACTTTTATTCCGTTGAACGTTGCGGTAACTTTGTTCGTACGTGGTTAGCTTATTTTTTCCCTGGACGGCTTAATTCGCCTTACGGGGAACTCGCCGCTTTAGGTGAAGCAAACTGAACTGCCACTGATGTCCCCAATAATCCTTCCCTACCCATGCAAACCTCTTGCATCCTCGAGCTCTGTGACTTTAACAGCGCTGCCTGTTAGATTTATGTGAATTTTGAACTTGCAGCGTGTTGCTATTTGGCAACATTTCAATATCTCCCAATGGAAGGAAGTTCGACCGAAATAAAAATTTGGTCAGAAATAAGTGATTATTTAAAGTGCAGGAGTATTATAATTAATTTGCAATGAATTCTAGGAGTATTTAATTTGTGATAGAATGTAAGCGTTTAGTCTGGAGAGATAGTTGCGCGAATAATGGGTGTTCGAGCTAAAGCGATAGAGATGCGAGAGAAAAGTGAATATTGACGATATCGCGTGAACGATTTGGCTGGATGTGACTGAACGTCGGTTGAGAACGTCTATTTATACTGAGAAGAATCGAGAAGTAAACAAAGAGAGAAGTGCGTCACAATTGACAGCGGACAATTAGCGATAGAAAGTTTGCCAGCGAAAGTAAACGGTGATAACAGCCACCTTATTTACATATTATTATTCCTCAAATTACCAATTAAAAGCCCATTTATTCGCCGTGAACTTCTACAACAGTTTGCACTCGGTACATATCCGCTGGTGTTTTGCCAGTAGTAAATGTCACCGATTTACCGGCACGATAGCTACCTCTTAGTTTACCATGAATCTGTGAATAATTCGCATAATCGAAGCTTCTTGAGGGTCACGCAAGTGGATTCTGACTTCCTTATGAGGATGCCAAAGCACTGAAGGGTAGTTCTGGGGGGTCGGATTGGGGTGAGCTGTTTCATGATAGTTCGGACGATCTATGAGCTAGAGTTCGCTAAGAGACCGTGAAAGGGTGGATTTACTGGTCCGTCCTACGTTCACACTACACAAATCCAAGTGACCGTTCGACTCCGCAAGCAAGCCAGCCCCGTTCGCCTCTTCTCTTGGCGAACAACTTACAGCAACGGAACAATTTCCGTGTCGTCGGCCAACAATCGCCACCGATCTTCGATGTTTTGCTGCATATAAATTACAGGGCAAAGGAACGCGTGGACGATGCAGTGGCGATTTACTTGCGGTCTCATGTACGATTTACTTCGTACAGCAGAATTTGCGCCGATACATTTACGAAGACGTGTTCGAAAGTCGTGAAACAATTGTAGGACCGTTTAACCATCTTTTAGAAATTTATTTCGGGGGCCAAGATTTGACAGCGTATTGAAATATCCTGAAAAAATAAATAGAGATAACGTTGAAATCTTCTCTAAGCCTCCACTCTCGTGAAGAGTAATGTTTTTCTTTTCCATATCACGCAAGATTTGTAACACTTTTCCATACTACTACAAATAACAAGGCGTACAAAGATTTCGTCGCACCCGGTATGCAATATCGTAACCTCCTTTTATTTAGCCATTAAGAAATCGCCAGGGCGGTGATTAATCTCGCGCAAATTCCTGCGAAATAATTTCTCCGTTGAAAAGACTGTCGCGTTGGAGCTAAGTGTTACCGATAGAATTGATACATGACGGTTCCGCAGGCTAAAAAAAAAAAAAAGGAAAAAAGAAGAAGAAGAAATGTCAGTCCGATTGCGAAGGCTGGTGGTTTCGCCGGTGTTCTTTTGTCTGGAAAAGAAAAGCGACGCTCGTTAGTTTCGTGAGAAATTAATTATTTGCCCGGGATCGCTACGGCCGCGCGAGTAATGGAGAAAAATGTCTGGATTGTGTAGGATTACATCGGGAGCCGGGCGAGAAAGTGGTGCGCGACCGGGCTTGCAGACGAAGGAAAAGAATAAGAAGGAATGTATCGGTGTGGCTCGTTACACTTAAATTGGAGGGAATGACTGAGTGGTCTCATTATTCATCGCGGACAATATAGAAAAAGACTTGCAACTTCGTGCTTCACCTGAGCAACGATTCCCTGAGCCCTGATATCTGACACGGTCGGTTCATAAGGACCTCTTTTGTATAGTCGGATGAATTAAGTGCGGTCACAATGTCACCGCTGCCTCCATAGTCGATGTAATCAAGCATTGAAAGGTTTCTCTGCTCGGATTCGTTCTTCACGCTCTGCTCAGCCTCGTACCGTTATTTTTTCCCCCCTTTTTTTTCTCTTTTTTTCCCTGTGCAATCGCTTTCACCGGCGGATGTATTCGACGAGGCGAACATCTGACAGAAAGGAGTAACAAGCCCGCGATCATATTCATTATGACTGGTGAAAATTATCCGGGCTGATGATACGTATTCAATATCAAATGGAGCTTCTTCGTTTATCCGATCCATTATGACACTCGATACTGCTAATTGCTCGTAAAGTGTTTACTCTGTCGTTCATACGCTTCAATTCTCCTCTTTTTTCACTCTGATTGAATTCCACAGTTGTTATCCTGCTAAATTTCGAGATACTAGAAGTTTATTGCATACGCCATTGTTAGATAAGATCGAAGACACTCTTACACCGTGGTATCTTACGTATTCATCATTATACTACTCGCAGAAGACAGTCGAGTTTTCCCCTAGCGGTAGCAAACTGTCAGAGAATTGAATCACTTTTGCCTGGTAGCCAGCGTACAGTCTGGTTCGCCGTTACCACCACAGAAGATTACCATTTTCAACTTATTTGGCAATCTTGCGATCGCCAGATTATCAATCTTCGTGCATTGAATCACACTTCCTTCGTTTCTCCGATGGAGGACATATTTTCCAGGACACTACGAAATGTGAATCTTATTTCTCTTTTCCACGCATCTCATTTCCAAGTCTGCCAGCGTCGAAATTACGCGCTGTCTGGTCGCGACATAGGAAGGAAACGTGTACACGGAAGTGTAGGATCAGTGTGAAAAAGTATTCGAGAATCTACAGGTATCCATTAAGCAGATTGGCACGCAAAACAAACAAAAGGACATCAGAAGCAAGGAGGTTTTCGAATGGCGCGGATGACATTAGCATCCTCTATTAAATGCCGTTTACCCAACTCGTTGGCACGACAGCCTTTAACCCTCTCGGCACCAGCAAAACCGCCAACGTCGAGGGGTAGGTTGGCATAGAGTTTGAGCCGACCGGCGCGGCGGTGGCTGCTACTCTAAGATCAAGTGCTGTCCAGTGCTGCACTAAGCCAACCCCTCTAACATTCGTCCAGTCGACTGGAGTCCAGGAGGGGGTAGACTGATAAACCAACCACTCCCGTCCCTCTTGACCGGGTAAATTCTTGCGGCCGGCCACTGAAGTACAGTGGTTCTCACTATTCGACCTGGTTTCCCATGTTGGACCTACATGTTCACCCTCCAGCACCTCCTCAACTTCTCGATCGGAACGGAATAAGATCAACAGTGTCTATTTGGGTCTGATAAAAATTTGAGGTCTGGTTCGAACGTCGTATCAGAATTCTGAGTGTCTCACAGAAGAAACACGTCTGTAGGGGAAGTTCGATGTTTGTCAATCTAGACCACAGAGGCTTTGGTAAAGAGGCTTCGGTAAATTCAATTACCAAAAAATGCCAGGTCACTTTGAAGCTCTCTCTTTTAGGAAAAGGTGCATAAACATTTGGAATCTGTTTCGAAAATATATAAAAGTGTCGAAAAGTTGTTACAGCCCCTAAGATCGACGATAGCTCGCCAATTTTCCATTTCCAAGCGTTTATTATTCAGGGCTAAACTACAAAATGTCACGTGTTTAATAAGAGTTGTCGGATTCCGAGGAGATTGCGAGGGAAACTGAGCTGAGAAGAGACTTCACATGTCTATGAATCCACTCTTGCTTCCTAGAGTACATGGGGGACGTTAGTATTGCGAAGGGGTGCTCGATCTCCTCTATCCAATTACCACGATCTTCGGCCAACGGCAACGGGGACATCCGGTAACAATGCCCTCGACTTTCTCAACTTACCCTCTTAACCTCGTCTCCTCTCTTCTTTCATCAGCCGTTCGATCCCTTTTCTCTCTCTGTCTAACTTCTGAGCGAATTTTCTTCAACTTGACCCAATACTCTTCAGCATCGAATATGTCGCCCATGGGGTACAGAACGACGGCGGCCAACTTCTCCTGACGACACGAAAGGGTCACGAAGGTTGCTCCTCTGTCACGATGTCGTTCTCACGAAAGGTGAAGCAACTTCGGGAAATAGCAGACGGTCAGCATGTAGATCGTGTTCAGAGTGCATTTCGGAAAACAGGACGCCTCCAGAGAGCCCTTCGATGTTCTCCTATTCTCTTATAACACGCCACGTTTAAATGACAATCCGTTGTATGTGTTTGTGTGTGAGGAACTTGAATTTGTTTAGGGAAGGAATTTTATCATTTTTTGTTTCAACGATATTTGATAATTTGGTAGGAAAATGATTTCGTTCAGACATTCAGGTATACTGTGTGTGTTAAAAAAAAAATTTAGTAAATCTATTTGGGGAAAGTATTTTATAATTTTTCTTTCAGCAATATTTAGGTAAGAAAGTGATTCTGTGCAAATAGTCAGGATAGTCAATTTTTCTTGCAGCAGTATTTAATAATTATTTAAGAAAATGATTCTATACTAATATTTCGTTGAATTTGTTTATACTTTTCAGACAGTCAGACGTAGTATGAAGTAACTATTTCTGTACATTTGATTTCTATAAAGTTAAACATTTCTGATAATGAAATATAATTTATATAAAATCCGCTAATCGTAAAAGTTTTTTATTAAATTTATTTAAAATTTCCGAAGAATTTATTGAAAATTTAAGAAGAATTTTGAGTTTAATTATACGTTTCAGACAGTCAGACACACCACGAGCTATATAACTATTTTTGTATACTTGTCTCCTATAGGGTTATAAATTTCTGATGATGAAATACGAGGATGTAAAATTCGTGAATGATAAATGGCGCGTTAAATTAACGAGAAACAAGAAAATTCCGGTAAATTTTAAGTCACTACTATTAATTTGTCGTAGGGGGAACAAGTCGCGTTACACACTGGCTAGTAATTCTCTGCAAATTGGTGGCTCGATTGTATAAGTTGGCGTACTTTTGATTTATTCTAATTGCTATTTCGATAATGGAGGCGGGGTAGCTGGTACGCTCGCGGCTCTTGCATTCCCATTATCGAACTCGAGAAATACAATCGCATTACAGTTAAGGTAACGTCCAGCACCAAGTCTCCGGCGGTAATTATTAGTTAATTTGCCGTTAAATCTTCGCTGACCGCTAAATTATCGCCAAAGGAAGAGCTTGTGAGAAAAGGGCGGACCCTTCTGTGCCTTACTGTTTCGGCAGTTTCGCGGTTCCTAGATATCTAATAGGATTTGAAAAGCACGTAGCAATCTCGCAGAGACAATATGCAAATACTCTGTATTTTTCAGTTTTTCCCATTATTTTCTAACTTGACTATACTGTTACCTTATATTTCCTTATTTTTAGATATTTTCTGTTACAATTATACCTACTCTGTTGCAATTTTATTTCAAATTAAGCTTGAATCGGTAAATCGAGAAGTTTGCTTATGTGTTTAGTACTTCTCATTGTATTTCAAATTTAACGTGTCTATAGTATAGTGTTTAAAATGTTTGTCGTAATAAATTTGAAATCTCATTCTATCGTGTAACCAATATTTTCGTTGTAAAAAGATCAACTCGTTAATGTGGTTGTATAACACGTGATAATAAGTTCAATAGCGATATATTTTGTAACAGTAATTTGATAGTAACTATAAACACACGTAAAAAGGAATAACGATAATCTGATCAACGGTCTCTTATTATATCTCGCAATAAATTCTCACTCACTCGCTGATATCAATAACAACGCGGTTCTACTGTTTTACTCCCTGTTTCTCTCTATGATCCGCTCGTTTTCCAAATCTCGAGACGATTCGACAAACACACTACATTCACGCCATCACTCACAACATATTATTAAACCAATTCCACAGTTAATAAAAAATATAGTAGGATAATGTGAATCAAGTAAAATAATTTTTAGGGAAATAAAATAAAACTGTAGATTAAAGTTCTTGGTCCTGGAGTCCAATTTAAAGGACCGCTGACACGGAAAGACGGATTCCTGACAAATGAACCGCAAACCAACTGGTGACCAAAACCACTTGAGATTGTCGCTCACGTTTGAACGCCACGTATTGTTTTGCGCGTCTCAGGGAACCACGAATCCAGAATTAGTTTGTCCCTGAAAACCGCTCTAGACAATGCGTTGGTTTCCTCTCGGTAAATCCTGTACATTCTATAAATTCAATTTTTTCTGCGAAAGACCGTCTGATAAATGAAGAACGGAGATACGAAGTCACGGTTGACGTGCGAAAATTTACTAATAAATACCCCGGAAAATACTTGCAACGAAACTTGTAAAACAAACAAGGAATAAATTTTGAAAAGAAAAATCGCCCGATAGAGTTACAGATCCTCAGACGGTTTGCATGTGCATCGACAAAGAAGCCTCCCTAATTTCTGCCTGACTCAGAATTATGTCTTATTAAAATTTTCAGTGTCTAAAATATTATTTTACTTAATCGTCTTTTTGAAAAATCACCGTTTCCCGAAAAGTTGCTTTATTTCGTCCTCAGACAAGGGAGCTTCCCTAATTTCTGCCTAACTCAGAATTATCCTATCAAAATTTCCAATGTCCAAAGAAATAATAAATTTGGCGACAGCTCTCCTAATTCCCACGTAGAATTACGTCTCGTTATAATAAATTTGGGTGACAGCTTTCCTAATTTTCGCCTGAGTCGTGAAACGACGTCCCGTTCAAATTTTTCGTATCCTAAGAGTTTCACGATTTTCATGCACTATCCGTTTAAATTCTTGTAGGCCGGGTGAGTGACAGATTACTATCGAAATTTGCCGCGTACTTTTTTGCCACGTGGGAACAACGAGGAACGCGGTGAAAGAAGATGAAACGAACGGATCTGAATGGCTCCCAGGGGCACCGAGTTCGAATCCCATTACCGGACTCGCGTCCGTTAAATAGGTCTCGCATCGTCAACCGGAAAATGTACATATAGCTTGTCTTGGGCAGGAAAAATGTTCTTCTTCGCTATGAAAGTCGATGCGAATCCATCGAGACCACCCAAAGATGGATGTCCTCAAGTCAGCTGGGATGCATGTATGATGATCCTGAAAATAGAGGAATAAGAATCTACAGGGTGTCTTGCTTAACTCGCACACCTCGACTAGCTTCTTAGATTGTGCGTTGCGTGACGAATTTTAATGTTACCTCGAAAGTAACTCTATTACAAAATAAACGAAGCTTTCAATTTTAAACAGAATCTTACAATAACTCCTTCAAAAAAACATTTTACTCCCTTTTCTCGACCTCCACCTCTCCCCTAACATCGTCCTTTGGCACAGTATTTCTAGAACACCCGGTGTACATCGCATATTTTCCCGCCTCATCTGGAAGTTTCGATCTGGCCGAGTGTTAAGAATTTTTCTGTGATTTTTATCGGGTATAATTAAGTGGAGAGTACGCGGTGCTCCCTAAATGCCACACTCGAGCTCTCTTAACAGATCTCGCGGAAAGAAAAGCTCGCTCGTCTTGAGCTTTTCCCTACGGCGTTTCTCTCGTCTCTCTTTCCACCGCGTCACCGGCCCGCGTAACTCTCCGTTGTCGAGCCTTGCGAACGAAACGAAAATAAAATGTAAGTGGAAATTTATCGCCCCGGGCGATAGGAGACGTTTCCGTACTTTTAAATATTTTATAAACTTTCTTCTTCTTCTCCTTCTTCTCCCACTTCGTCGTCATCCTCTTCTACCGTTTCCCTGTCTCGCTCCCTCCTCGTTCACTGTTGTACTTCCAACGGAATCACACGGGAAAGCCGTGACGATGGAAACGAGAGGGACAGGAACAAGTGGAACGACTTAGGAACGGAACGAGCTCTCCTCCATCCTCTTGTCGATTTTTTACCTCCTTACTCCGGGGAGCCACGTTATATGCATACTATATATCGTAATGTTATTAAAACTTCTAAATGGCAATGGATTGTCAGGCGGAGTTACGTTTCTACGGCGCTAGGTGTCCCCTGTTCCCGACGATCCGTTTCATTATTTACCGATTCCATCGGCAGTTCGATGGAAACGTTCTTTAATAATTCGTTGCTGGCGTTAAAACCGTGAAAGGGACCGAACCGGAATTATTTAAGCTGTTTCAATCGTTTTCCTACACTTTGGGCAAAGTACTTTGCTACCGTTTTCTTTCACATGTTAACATGTATTAGTTAACACTACGTTAACTCAGATTGCTGGAGTGCATTGTAGAAAAACTGGTGAAGAATCTTGTGCCAGGAAAATGAATAACGTAAAATTGAAGGGTGGTTCGTTACTTCGACAATATTATGGGAAAAATTTTTTTTAAATATTAAGTCTATGCGAAAATTCCTATCGCATAGGAATTACTTATCGCAAGAATAGTATATTCTATATTCAGTGTAAGTACCAATTTCGAAAATTTAAGTAAGGAAGCATAGAGTGCCTTTCAGTGCCATCGATTTAAAGCACAGACCTAATAGTATACGAGAATGAAGTAAATAATATATAATATAAATATAACAATAAAAATTTTTAAAATTTAATCTTCCAAGCATTGTCACTCTTTGTATTAACTTTTGCGAGATTTCCTGACGTTTCGTAAGTACGTGTTTTAAAAAATATACTACGTATTTAGCGGTGAGTTTCATTTTTCATTCATCAGAATCTTCCTTACGAAATGAAAAATTTGTTCGCATGTAACAGTAGATACTTGTGTTATAAATACTTAAAAGTTTGTAATGTTGAAATTGCACGTCGCGTCTGCTCGACCCGATTTGTATTTTGAAAGCTCGGGACTCCTGTTCCTGTTATTTTTCAGCTGAAACATAAGAACATGTTTATACTGGCGTATTTAATTATGTGATAGAAGGGGAACACCGTGGAGGCAGCATTTGAATTATATCTTTTGAGGCGGAAATATTCTTCTCTGTTCAGGAGATACGTTTAATTCGTTTTAATTAAGGTTATCTTTAATATTATACCGTGCCTGTGGCTTCGTTAATTGAACAGTGATGTGTGCGAATAATATGTTACATGGATATTGTATAAAATAAGGGAGCTTCTTTTCAAGGATTTTATTACGTCGACCATTCTGATATTTGACATGGAACTTTGCTTTGAGTAGTTATTAGATTGGTGGAGATGAATTGGATAATTGGAAGGTATTTAATTAAATTTCAAACATTCAAAGATTTTCAATTTAATTGAAAGATTTAAATTTCATTGATTAACTTGGAATAAACGTCAAAATTTCCTTTCGAGTTACATTTAAAGATTAAAATTTCATTGGCTAATTTCGATTTACTTTAAAGATTAAAATTTCATTGGTTAATTTCGAACTTCGTTTAAAGATTAAAATTTCATTGGTCAATTTCGAACTTCGTTTAAAGATTAAAACTGATTGGCTAACTTCGAATTTCATTTAAGGATTGAAATTTGATTGGCTAACTTCGAATTACTTTAAAGATTAAAATTTGGTTGGCTAATCTGGAAGCAAATTCGAAAATGTAAGTTTCGTTGGATGATTTCGAATTAAATTTCAATTTTTAATACTCAAATTTGATTGAATAATTTCAGATTTAATTCAGAGATGCAAATAAGGTTCAAATTTAACTCGATCTCGCACCATGTCGATCAATTATACACTCGCAGTATTCCAATAATTGCTGCATCGCGTACATTCGATATTGTAGTACTTCCGACTGTATAAAGAAATTGCGAACGTAGGGAATCAATAAAGGGTGGCAATGATAATGGAACGGGAATTGAATTTCTTTTTCCCGCGCATCGATTCCTACCATACTTGATAATAGGCAGACGATTTGGCGGAATAACTCGGTAAGGGCTTTTCGAAAGTAATGAATATTTGATGTCGACCTATCAGCGCCTTTCAATATGAATATTCGGAAATTGACAGGCTCCCTTGCCCTGTGTATCCCATTCTCGCCGGTTTTTCTCCGTATAGAGCCACTTGGATGAATATTCCTCGGTAAAGTGGGTGATACGAGAAGGGCTGAATAAGTAATAACTTCCTTTCTGTCACTTTCTCCACCTAATAACTCCCTTTGTCCATTCACGTTTCGTCAAACGTACGAAATTATTAAAATCAACGAATTCTTTTCATCAACGTTCGTTTCATACTCGACACTTTATTCTTTCGAGCGCAAAATATCTCTAACGCGTTGCCTAAATATTCAATTCTCATTTCAGCAATTTTCGAGAAATCTCCAAATTCTAAATTGGCATTTTACCAAAACGGTATTAATTTTCGCACGATTCGTTGCATATTTTGTCTCAAGTTCTCGAAATTCATAGCAGATTCCGCAGGAGAGAAAAGTGAATCTTACAACTCGTTAGGAAAAATTTCAAAAAATCACCGAGTTTCTGGAGGTGTAAGAAGCGCAAGTTCGCGGTTACACGTTTTTCCCGCGCTGATCGGAACAGGATCGCGAGATCATGCACAGCACGGAATGTAACAGTGTATTACAGGACTTTACTCTCGCGCTGCAAGTTACACGCTGCACAAGGATGGCGAAGGGAGGCGGCGAGGAGGGTGAGATAGCTTTTCGATAAGGAATAATTAAAAATTTTCTCGTTTAAAGTAGCTAATTCCATTTCTGCGTTGGAGAGTGGCGGCGCGGCCACCGGAAAAAATAACCGCTAAAATACTCGGTAGATAAAGAAGATAAAGTCTCGGGCTTGCTGGTGGTAATTTACATCGGCGTGTGATTCCGGAGTGAGTAGCGGGGAGAAATATTTCAGGATGCTGCGCCACCCTCCCAGATAACGGTAATTAAAAATTACGGAGTGGGGCTGCATCTAGTTACGGGGAACAAGCGGAATAAGGATGTATTGATTTCCTTTTGCGAATCATTAGCGGAGAAATCCTCAGCTTTGCTTGGAAGACGCTTATCGAGTGTGAAGCAAAATTGAACAGTCATTGTAGAATCAGAACATTATTTAGTTCAGAATATCGTAGTATAACCAGTGCATATACACTGCCGGCCAAAAGTTTGGAATCACCGTGCATTGCAAGTTACACTAAACTTCCCAGAAAAAAGTCTGCAGCTTTAAGAATTTTTTAACTAACTTTGTATCATTCATAATCAATCGATATGAGATAAAATAGCAATTAAGTCTATGAAAAATTAGTAGCAGATTCAGTACTGATGAAAATTGGGAGGTGATTCGAAACTTTTGGCCGGTAGTGTATTTTTAAGGATATGTGACACCAACTTTGGCGAAGAAGTGTTATCTAAATCGTACGGTATTTTGTGTATGTACACAACGGGTGTTCTAATATTTATGAACGACAGTGAATAGAGGATGTTTTTGAATTAGCGGTAAAAATTTCACGGATTCGTGGAATTTGCCGAATGAAATAAAGCTTGTCATTATTTTTCACTCAAGGCGCAATTTAAATATTGTTTAATATTTAAACGATAGTGAATTGATTCACGGAAAACTGTGATAGTCGATGCTTTAGGAAATGGACCAACGAAGGAGGTTAAATTTTTTTTTGAAATGCATGTGGAAACTGAGAAATTACATTTCTTAACAGTCCATGTTTAATAAGAACCTTTCATTTTTTATAGTGATTTCTATTAACTTGTTAAGTTGTCCAACCTAACCTCAAAATGATCAGAGTCTTTCGTTTCTTATAGCGAGTTCTACTAATTTGCTCAGTTTCCTAAGCTAATTTATTAAGCCTAATTTCTATCAATAGTAGAAGAATCCTAACCTAACCTATTAAGCCTAGCTTTTGCCAATAGTTAACTTAACCTATAACTCAGTTTCTACCAACAGTTAATCTAACCTACAACTCAGTTTCCACCAATAATTAAAGAACACCGAATCGAAGAATCCTAACCTAACCTATTAGACTTAGTTTCTACCAATAGTTAACTTAACCTCTAACTCAGTTTCTGCCAATAGTTAACTTAACCTACCACCCAGTTTCTACGAATAATTAAAAAACACCAAATTGAAAAATACCATATTTTTCGCTCAATGGTAGCTATATAACACTTTTTGCACTTTTGTACGTTGCAGATGAAGAAACTCCGAGTGAAGCGAGTGTTTGTAAAAGATGTGAAGCGTGTACGTTACAACGGCGAGGATTCTAAACGAAAGAGAGGCATAAACGGGTGTCGCAATCAGCCCGGTCAAGGAGTGCTGGTAAGTCATTTCGAAATAATAGTGGTAGGCGGGTGTTATGCGAGTTTAAGGTCTCGGCCGGTCCTTGCACGAGGGCGAAGGTGGCGAACGACAGTTTAGGGGTGTAAGACAGGCTGACCTCGGGTCGTGACCCCCATTTATACTCTATTACCACTACATTAGTCTCCACTCTGAGGATTTATGATCCTTGTTCTAGTTCCAGGTTGAGTGAAACTTTGAATCGATTGCAAAACGCGGGACTCCAACTTTGATTAGACCTAACGCTTAATCGCACATTTTTCTCTCATCTGCGAGGCATCCGCGAAATTTGTGAAACGGACGTTCAACGCGAGATGAACGATTCCTGTCGAAATAAACGACGATGTGTCAACTTTTCATTTCAGAAAGATGAGTTGACTCTTTGGTTAATTTTCAAAATTTGCCGGAAGAAATGTTACTTTTCTCCCTTATTATTGCTATAGAAGCACTCTCTCACAAATTGGCGACAATAATCGCAAGTTTATTGCTTTTAAAAGAATTTAGCACGATTGAAATAAACTACCAATAACAGTGATACAAAAAACTTTACCTAATTATACGTAAAAAAATTCGTAATATCTGCGAGTGTTTCACACTAATTGACTTGGGTGACTTTAAACGTTAATATCTCGTAAACAATGAAATATCAAATGTAAATGCTTAATTCAAATTTTACAAGCTTTCAAAGTTTCGTTAATAAGCGAGCGTACACACTTAGGGATTTCTCGTTGTTAATGGTAACACCGAAGGTGAAAGAAGGCTCGCCTCCACGGTGGTGAAAGAACATCTGAACAACGACGATCGAGACAGTAAACCCGCAGACTGGTTTTATCGGTACGTCTTCCTACATTCATTCAAAACTTCAATGAATGAAATAACATTTTCATCCGGCATCTATGCACGTGTAATAAGGTATGAATGCATCACGCATCTCATAGGACTCGTATATATTCAGTTTACGTTGAAAGTGTCCTTTTTCTTTTCCATTGAAACTGTGCATAAGGTTGACGTGTTGATCGTGAAACGAGAATCTTAAGGCTTCGCTGAAAACAGTAATTAGACACGCGTTAATTTTAGTCAGTCCAATTTTATTTGACAATTTGTCGAAAAGCTGGTGTGTCTACAATGTTAGAGTCGTGCAGCAATGATAAATTTCCAGCACGCTGTGCAGTGCTGCCACCTGGAGCGCCTCCACCGAACTAAATCATTAGGAAATTTAGGATCTTTACGCACTTCTTCTGAAATTTTCGATTGAAATTACGATCGAATGTAGCATCAGACAAATTGCAAAGTGAATGGAAAAAGATGTGCAAACAGAATTTCATTTATTTATAAATTCGGGAATTATGGGAAATTCTAAGCAATTTTGCAATAGTTCTCTCATCCACTATTAGCATAATTATAAATTGATGGAGAGAGATATTAAAAATAAAATACTAAGCAAACAAAATTATTTTCGGTAAAATTTTGGGTACTTGAAGGGAAGAGGATCGAGTGTTAATTTCAGTCGAGCCTAAAATTTTTAATCTAAAATAGATAGTACTTCAAATCAGAGGTTTCAATTTTCCAAGTTTTTCTCTAATTGCAGACCGGTTACAGTTGTAGCATTCCAATGGCGAAACTCTTTCGGCGAAAGTTGCTTCAAAGTTCACGGGACAATGGACGCACGTATATCCTCCCGACCATTTCTCTCTCTTTCTCTGATGGTAGATAGACCGTACGAGAGAAGGAAAGGCGTCTATGTGTCGAGTGTACAGCTAGTGCTGACCAATGTTCGTTCGAAGATACGGTTGACGGGTCCGGTAGCGTGGTAGCCTTCACGTCACCTCCGCTTCAACGTTTTCCCACACCCTTTCTCACGAGTCGCATTCAATTTCACCACCTTCGTCTACGTCCTGACCCAGCCAGAACAATCGCTAAACCTGTTCGTAACTTGGAACAAATGAAAACTTCCTAGGGGTTCGAACACTTGTATAAAACGTGATGAAACGCTGCTCGGAAAGTTGTCGCGAAAATATCCTATGGAGGAATTTTATCTCCGTGAACTAAATGTTCAGTTAGATTCATTTTTACTGGTAGTTTGTTTTTTTTTACTAATATTCGGAGAGAATTAGAGGTAGTACGTAGATCAACGAGATCGATTTAATAAATCGAGCAGTAGGCCACGCCTACTTTAGCTAGGAGCTTGTGGTGGGGGTAACATGTGGATATAGTAGCGAAAAATGTATAGCCTGAAGAAACGATGTCAGCGAGGCGTCGAAATAGGCGTGATTTGAGCGGAAAAAGAGCAATTCAAGAGAGACAGAGAGTTCGAGAAACTATTTAACTAAATTAACCCTTTAACCTATAACAACGAGTGAGACTCGTGGCAGAGATTCTGATTTCTCACATCTTCGGTAAGAAGAATTAATTGTAATCCTAACTTTCATTTTAATTTGTAACACCGAGGATTACTAAATGTAATTAATCTGCAACAGATTAGCTTTGGTTACCTGATACAGTACTGAGACAGTAAAATGGCTGACGCTTAGGTACATAGTCAGAAAAGAAATCATATGTTAAGGGGTTAATCAGGCAAATTTTTGACCACGGCTGCAAAATTTGTTAGTTCGGCCGTATCGTTTTAAAATTCAGTTTGTTGAATTAAGGAAGTGCGCGAAGGATAAAGTTAAGTATTAAACGAAGCTGGAAGTGCACCAACAGGCTCCAAATTTTCGAAACGTCTCTAGGCGCCAATAGTAACGAAAGGGTTAAATATGTGAAATTAAGAAAAGATTGCTAATTTTGAATCCTCGGTTGTGCGTAAATTAGAAGCGCAAAATAACGCGACATAACGACTAATAAAAACAGGCGAACTGGTGTAAAGGGGTAGGAAGTTTGTAGAAGTTAGGGAAGATCGATATCGACTTCCATTCGATGCTTTCATTTACATTAGTTCCCCGTTCACAGTGGGCGAGAAAAGAATCGGGGAAGACAACTAGACCTTCGAGAAAATAATTACATGGCGTTCGGTGATGGCAACCCTTCCCTTTACTTTTCTTTATCTTAATGAAAGTCCATAAATAACGAACCTAATGCCACAGAAATGGCCGCTAAGGGGAAACGAAAAACCACGGCGTATCGGATCGTCGAGGGTGACTTTTAATTATTCATTCTTTTTCGAGAAACTGTTTTCGTTCTCTTGAAATTTTTAGTAACGTGCCACTATCGATTCGCGTCTCTTTCGTTTGACAAAAAATTTTGCTCCTACACACAATAGTATCCCAATATTTTTTCAATCATTTTTCTCCAAATATCTTCGAGTAAATTCGTAGTTTTTTGGGGGGTGGGGGCTTGCGAACATTTTCACTTGGTGCGTTTCAATTGCAATGGAAAAATTCAATCGCAATTGGGATAAAAACAAGTGGCGCGACGTTAAGATAAACGGATGCTCGGTTTAAAAAAATATAGGCAGCTCGGCAAAGTGGGAGTTTTAAGAGTTGACGCGGAATAAAAGGAAGCCTCTTACATCTGTAAAGGAGACTATATTTCATTGACAAGAATCTTATTGGAGGGATAATGGGCGTTATTTTCTCGGAGAAAACAGCCCCTGCGTGTATCTACCCCTTTCTGATTAAGGATCAGTCTTAAAAAAATAATTATTTTTAATTTGTGAGCCTGATAACACTCTTATTGTTCCACCCCATACGAACTTCGATGCAGGGGTGATAAAAACGACTATGGAAATTGATCCTCGTGCTTCCCGCTCATCTCATTATTTTCGATACTCTTTCACGTGATTGGCCAACATTTTCTTCGGAAATTCCATAGCACCTTGTACGCTGTGCGATTCGATGATACGTATGTGTATGTAAGTCTTATCTCGAACGTCAGCTATTCAGGTGGAAGCGTTGTTAACAAATTTTTATGCCAAACATTATATTAACGACAGTTAAGTTTATAAAAACGATCCTTTATTTAAAATTAGATGCTTCGATTCAATTTATGGTCTCCCTTTTAAATTTCCTACGCTGTTCTGTTAATTAACAAGTCAAATCTAACGCAAACACTTTGACGAGACGACGAAAATGTTTAGAAAGGGTTTATTGAACAAATTACATTTTACTTTTCGTGCTACTTCGTGTAATTAATTATCGATGTGCATATCATTTTGTGATTCGTTCTTTTTTAGTACAATTTTTTTAACGAAGTATTTGTACACCTATGTCCGTCTTGCTTACAGCCATAGAGTACGGTGACAAAGTTTACACGGATGCCTTTGACATTGTAGAACAAAGGGGACAAAAAGTTGAAAATAGAAAAGAGAATACCTAAATTACAGGCCCTCACTACAAATCTACAGAAACAAGTAGATCACGCTCTGATAAGAAATTCACAAATTCATCCTACCATATTCGTCGAGCAAGCCCTCGAGGCGCCTACAAATAACTAAAGTTTCGGAATTTTACTGTAGTTTCGGAAAATTACAGAAAAGATCTGAAAGTTACATTTACACCCTCCAAAAAAAAAAATCGAAGCTTTTCATTCAGCAATTACTCATAAAAAAAATTGCCAAACTTTTCCCCAAATTTCCCACGTGGCGAGCTCCCAGCAACGTTCGAAGTGTCTTCCATCGGTGACAAAGTGTTACGTGGTTCTTAAAAGTGAACCATGGGTCACAGTAAAGGGGGGTGGTCGATAAAGAGAAAGCTAATAACGAAGGTGGTCGGGGGTTGAGAGAAGAGGGGCAAAGCTCGAAGGCGATACTGGAGGCAGCGCGAGTCGCTATCGCGCTATTGAAACGGCAAGTGAAATATACGAAATAAATCTTGCAAGACCCCATTCAGGAGAGACAATGCAGTGTCCAGTCTATGGAGGCCGGTAGGCGAGGGTAGGTAGAGCGTATTGTGCGACGTTAGGCGGCAGGGGATGGTGCTGGTCGACGAACGAGAAACGCCAACTCGACCCGGTCTCTCCCTCAAGCTCGTGTTCTCCGGTATTTCGTCTTTCCTTTTCTGACCCTCCTCCTCCTCCCTCCTGCTCGCCACTTTCCATCTTTTTCCAACTGAACGTTCTCTATTTCGGCCTAACTACCACCACCGTTCCCTACCACCACCACTGTCACAGCCTATATCGCCCTCTTGGACTTCTCGACGAATCTCCTGGCCCCTGTACGCGACCTCGTGTCCAACCCGGTGTCCATCTTCCCCTTTCTCCTTTCTTCTTTCCGTCTGTTTCGCTTCGATTCATGAAACGGTCCGCGAGTCGGTGTCGCTGGGTAAATACCAACGGCGTGCGGGCGATCTTTGCATGGGGTGGTCGTAAAGAATGGTCGTATTCAAAGTCCGGCACCACTTCTGTTCCACCCTTCCAGTTTGCCCCGCTCACACTCTCGCCCCCTTGTTCGCGTCCAGCTCCTCGTTGCGACCACAGTGCAAAGTTTCTGAAGCGAGACAACCCGCAATATAATGCCACCCTTGGAACCAACGCCACGCAGACTCACACCTCTCTCTCTCTCTCCCTCTCTCTCTCTCTCTCTCTGCGAAAGATCTGTGTTCCTGGATGTACCCCTTTTCGGTTCCTCCAACGTTTTTCGTTTTCCTTTCCAGCGTATTCTTTGCTAAACTTTCCAACACAGTTTCCTCGGGCGACTGTCCTCTGTAAAACGCGTTCGACTCCGCGGGAAACCTTCATCGGAGGATAGTTTGTTTTTGCAGGAGTTGAACATTTCTTGCGGAGTTTTGGTAAGAAGAGATTTTTTTTTTTAGTACGAGTACCATCTTGTGGTAAGTGTGTTTGGACTGGTATAGTAGACTGTGCCTTATCAGAAAACCTCAGTGCTCGACGGACTCTCACGCTGGTTAATATTGATTTACGCGCAAGGTCCGGAAACCTAATCCGTGTGGGCCATAAACAGATCAAGTCCAGACTAAATCCGGCGCAAATTGTTACTAATTCGCATCTTAATAATGACCGCGTCAGAGGCGTCACCGTATCTCAGAACGTGGCAAATTAGCCACGATGACAAATGACATTCGGCGTACACGTGTGACCATACTAGCCCTCACCTCGAGAGCCGCTTCGTACGAGCACGTTTGCTAGCCGCTGATGCGTGTACGCACGTGGGAATACGCGCGCGCTCGCCAGTCAACTCTAGACCTGTGTAGTGGTATACGTACGAATCCTCTGGACATACCGCGGTCCAGCGATACGGCTGCCTATTTAACATGTGTAACCGTCAGCGTCTATAAATACGATCAGTCAAATCAATTAATAGTTCGATCGCGCCCTGCTGAATCGGTTTCATCTCGAACTGGACAAAGGGTAGCTGAGGCGGCGCTCTCGATTCTATGGGGTGGAAAAAGTGGATTTTTCGAATTTTTATAATTTGAAAAACACTTTTCACTGTTTCGACAGAATTCGTTGTAAAATTTTGAAGAACATAAGAAGCTGTTTTTAAAATTGGCCGACATGATCTTTCAAAAGTCATCGAATCGATTAAATGTATATTTTACATACCGTACAAAATATAAGAAAACTACGAACGCAACAATTTTTATTGCTGTACCAAAAGTCAAAATCTTAATTTATCTGTACTTTGTACCTTGGTCCATAATTTTGCCACAGAAAAATTGACAAAAACTATTAATTTCTAATATATTATTTAAATAAACGATTGTTTCTCATGAGCAAATTATTCATTAAAAATCTCACATTTCCCAAATCCAATACTTTTCTAAATACTGAAAAGGCAAAAATTCCAATTCGAACTTTGCAAGTTACTTTCACCTCCCGTTGACATAAATTTGAAAATTAGCGAATCACACTTGCGTATCCCGCTTTTGTTAGAGTCAGATCGGACGAACGAGTGAAGTAAAGTAAGACGAGGAGAATACAGCGAGGATCTTTATTTGACGTGAATCGTGAACGATACGTGTGCACGTATGTAGCCGCGATTAATTCAGATTTCAGCGTCAGTGTAATAGACGGAAAGCTTAAACGGTCTAGTAGCTCGTATTCGCCGTTTCCCCGGCCGCCGGTGCTGTGATATCGAATGTCACTCGCAGGATCCGTCATTTCATTCGGACCGATTCGACCGCACGTCATTGCGGTAAGATCTCCGCCTATCCCCCGTTTGCGCCTGATTTTCTGTCCAGGCGCTTCATCGAAATTCCCTTGAATTTGCCGAGACCGCAGCCAGAGGATAGAGGTAATTCTGAAGTCACGCCAGCTAATCGAAGCGATTATTAATATTAGCGGCAGCTTTGATTTCCCGTCAAACAGGAATAACGCCAACTTTCATCGCCGATATTAAACGAAAATTTATCGGAAAAAGTGTGAATATCTGTTCACCCTTTTAAATCACTTCTATCTTTACATCTGATACGTGCAAATTCTGCTAAAATTAAAAAGATTAATTTTCTAATCACACTTGGATCATTTTGTTTGGAGAAATAGGAGACATTTTGAACAAATTGTTCTGCAATTATTAAAAATTGGGATTAAATTGATTTTGGTTAGTGTTCGAACACCCGGCAGATTTCTCTTTCCTTTTATTATTGTTCTTTTGAAAAATTCCAGCTTGCTAATTGTTGGATTATTTCTAACAACACCCTATGGAAATAATCAAGCGAGGACAAAAATGTCTCCGCGTTATTTTAAACAAAGGCACTAAGCTTCCACCAGATGTGTCTGGTGTCCGTCTTCGAGTCACGCACTGCACAATGCGATACCATAAAGTAAACAGTTCCTAGGGGACCCCAACTTTCTTTTTGGGTGCCCAAAAACAGTCCTTTAGAACATTCAACAGCGTAAAGACGTTTCCTCTGAGCCCGTCAATAAATAGCATACTACAAAGTTAAAAGACTATTTCTTTTTCATAACCCATTTCCAATACTAATAAAACAGTATTTCCGTTGAAACCGACACACAATCATTCTGCCAATTTTAGTCTTCACTCCTTAGTTACTCATGCAGGATTTGTCAAACCTTCATTACTCTCCCCAAGTCTCAATACACACTTCTTACAAAAATCCTCTATTTCATTTTTTATTCTACTTATCAAAAATTGAAACTTTCAACGTTACCTACAAAAGTGTGACAAAAGAGAAGGCAGAAACAGTGAAAGGACGTTTATAAAATTCCTCGGCACAGTTTGGCTAATAGTTTCAGTAAGGATTATCAGATGCTGTATCAGGGTTAGGGATCGTGTAGATCGCGGGACACGGCCGCGTACGATGTACAGTGTGGGTCGCAGAACGAGACCTATCTGTGCAGATGCATTGTCTATAGCCCCTTGTCCTAGAGGATAGTGCTGTGTGACGTCATCATTTGCATACGACGCACCGTTCTGGCTGTTTCCAGTCCGCAACCCAGCCTCCCACTTCTGGCGACCTGGCTTTCGTCCTCTGCCTAGCCAGCGTTCCCATAGTCCCCCTTCGTCTCACCCTGGGATCGCCAGCTACCTCTGGCCAGCATCACCTACGTCCCATTCCCGTTCCGTCTATGTTCCGTATCTATCTAATTATTGTCGCGGACCCCGGCTGGTCCAGTCGCCGTGATATACCGCATGCTAATAAGCGGCTAAAGACCGGAGACCATGCCGGCTCCAACCATAAATCTTCACGGCCGATTCTGCGTTCTGAAATGTCTACCAACCACCGTCTTGATAGGTCTTTAGAAGGCAGTCACGAGATTACGGAAATACACTTGGTGTCCACGAGAAGGCGAGCGTTTTCGAAGAATTTGCGAGGGGAGGGATAAACTTTGCAAGGAATTCATCGTCTTCTGGTACCCTAACTTTCCTTGATATTTTCACTCGAATTTAGGGAGAATTGTGTGTTTGGGAATTATCGCAGATCACTGTTCGAATTTCGAAGAGTTCGGAATGTTTTATATTGCGACTTTTGAGATCGGTCGATTTTAGGTAGCTTTCACTAATGGGGGTGCTTGGAGGCAGTAGTGCAGGCTTGATTAACCCTTTCGTGTCCCATTTCAGCACTCCAACAAAAATTGACCCAAACTTAGTACTCGTTACAGTCGCGATGATCGACAGATAAATAAGAAACTCTTAAAAATAATAATTTCGTCCCGAAATGGTTAATTGCAAATGTGCTTTAAGGCCTAACTTTGTTCTCTTCGGTGACAAAAGCCGCATCTCTTCAGCACACAATTACAAGTCAAGAAAAATGTTGATAATGTTACAATGAACAAGCTGGTCGAATTATTGTTCAAAAGGGATACGATAGGGACGATCACTACCGATCATTTCACTTCCGAACCACCCTGTCTGTGCGTAATCGAATCTCGAGGTCCAGGTGGAAAAGTAAGAACGACGTGAAGCGATAGGTGTGATCGAGGTTGGTTAAATTCACGACGGTAAATGTATCTAACCATGGCTATTCGGCCCGATTTTAATGCGGGCTCATCCCTCTCCAAGCATAGCTTGCACACGGTGTGTTTCGGCCGGTCGACCCTTGTGCGTGATGCAACACTGACCACACATCAATTCACTGCAAATGGACATCAATACTGGTAATTAATACATCGCGCCTCTCGCTGTCTCTTTTCCTCCCCCAATTCTCTGGACCGAGCTGCTGTTCTGCCACTCACCCCGCCATCCGCCGCAATACCACTTGCACGCTCATCGAAACGCGCGGGGTTTTAGCTCTGAATTTGCATGTAAGTGATATCCCTGTTAACGGATTCGATTGACAGCCCTTCTGCCGCGTTGCAGGCTTGCGACAAGTCGGCTGCAAGTATTTCGTCAACCGAGACCAGCGGAGAGCTGTCGATCATTTCCGATCCCCCAGTTTCAAAGGGTAGCCAGAAATCTGTTTATCAATTTTTTCATCTATCGTACACTGTACCACTTCCTTTGTGATTCGAATAATCGAGAAATCACCTGTTCCCCACGACGAAATAGATAAATGAAAAAATAGAAACGTGGGATAAAATTTGTAAGTTTGTTGGAAAATTCGAATTTGCACAGAGTTCGGGATTTTCGGTATCAAGACCCCGAACTGTGTGATACGGAGTAATTGGGCAATTGAAATAAATTGAACAGGTCTCAGGTTAATTTAAGTGGTTTTCATTGCAGTCATTAGCAGAGTGCAGCGGAAATATTTCGAGTGAAATAATCGGGAATTATGGAAAAGATTTTTCACGTGAAATAATGAAAGCAAAAATAACCAGAGCCGGGTAGATGGAACGTGAACGGTGAACTCGGCAGGATGCACAAATTGGATATCAAAGGATATTACTGTGTGCTGCACCACCGATACACACTCGATTTGATGTGTTGACGTTACCGTAGTCGCTCGATACCATCGTCTGTACCCCGGCCCGGCAAGAGGAAGAGAAAATATTTGCACGCACTTCGGTTCTATCGGATTTTCCACTTGCGGCCTGGGCGTTTTTTTCCTCCTTTTTTTTCTATTTCCTTTTTTTTTTTTTTTTTTTTGTTATTAAAAGCTCTTCTGCCCCGCGGTCAATCCGATTTCTGCTTCGATCTACCCCGGCTATATCGAATGTTCGCTTCGGATTCCTCGTTTTTTTAACACGCCTGCAAATTTCCCGCTGGCATATATTCACTTTAAAGCGTGATTTTATTTAACACCGTGGCAATTCCCGGCAAACACCGCTTCTTTTTTTTCTTTCTTACCGTGTAAAATTTCCACCGTGAAACAGCGTTATTGTTTAAAGTGAAATTTTTAAAGCTCTGACAAATATCGACATATTTACAACAGTGGATAAACGATAGTAAGAAATTAGGTACTAATTTTCGCACGGCGGATGGCGGGTCAAATATGATCCAATAGTAAAATTTTTCCAAGTGTCATATTGTTTAGAATTATAGGAATTATACGAAACACACACTTATAAGCGTGACTATGTTTTAAATGTCGCTTGAAGAAAGAGACATCTAACATTTGGGTCACATTTGACCCAGCATCCGTCGTTCGAAGGTTAATTTCCTTGGACACAATTCTTTTCAGTTATTTTTCCCCGTAAATCTGAACTCCTTGCGTAAAACTTGTTCCATCCTCAGAAAAGTTCTCTCGTAGACAAAGTACCAAAACACAATGCGTAAATTATTCAATACTACCCTGGAAACGTCCTTAATATTTTTTTTTCAAAGTTTACAATATGCACGAAAAACACATGTTCAAGCAAACGTTTGTAAAAAGACTTTCCTAGTCAATTTCGAATTATTATACTTCTACCGTAATTGTTCCGGTACACTTAGATTTTGATTCGAGTATCAGAAGGGAGGTCACAGGTGACGTATAGTTGGTAAAAATGATAATTCACCAGTTTGAATCCTCCTCGGTGCAGAATTGGACAAAGCATATCGTGCATTATACACGGTAATAATCAATGATCAGGCTAATTGAGTGGGATTGATCGCATCGATGATAACAGCATGCGGTTGCTGCGTCCTACATTGGACACGCATTAGTATTGGATCGTGATGCATATCCCTTTAGTCCGCACGTCATTTGGTAAAGTTATTGCAACATCCTCGATGACGTGGCTTGTTTCATCACAATGTCGCTGGATACGTGCTCCACATATTGTCAGCCATTTCTCTGCGCGCTAATCTTCTTCTCGTTGCAATATCTTACTTTCGTATTTCTGCAAGATACGGCAGCCATTTTCAAATGAAATATATTTAATAGATAATGAAACTGTGCAGTTAAACTTAATGCAATTCCAAGGAAGACTGTGCTTTTGTTTCTCAAAACCACACTGAGTTTCGTTATCTACCGTGACTGTGTTGCTACACTGACTTTCCCATTTTCCGGACTCTTTTATTCTTGCACTCACACGTTCTCTCTCTTTCTTCGTTACTGTTTTCCTCTTGTTCTAAGCAGGTACTCTTTAGAAATATTCAGTTATTTCCATCGAAATTACTGGGCGAAGACGCACCCTTTGTTATAATACGATATTAATAAGTATAGTTGATGGAAGAAATATAGCGAGGTCGTGAATCGTAAATTGGGAGTAAATTAAGCCAAGGTGCAGTTCATTCGGCCATTATTGAGATTTTCAGCCCTTGTCTTCTCAAGTATAGTCTATGGAAGAAATATAGCGAGATGGTAAGTTGGAAATTGGGACTGAATCAAAGTTAAGGCATAGTTTATTCGGCCCTTACCTTTTCAAGTACAGTCAATGGAAGAAATACAGCGAGGTGGTAAATCATAAATTGGGACTGAATCAAAGTTAAAACACACTTCACTCGGCTCTGATTGAGATTTTCAGCTGTTTTCTTCTCAAGTTTCCCTCTGGCAAATTTTGACACCAGAGCAATATTTCTTCCACCAACTATACTCAGTCCCAAATACTCTTCTTTCACACCTCTGTCGCTCTACCTCAACTATATTCCATGGAATTCTCGTTCAAGACAAAATATGCACAGAAATTCAATCACTCCTTCAGTAGAATTTGTCCAACTAGCTTTCCTCGAATAAAAATTACCCAAAATTGTACTGAACTCCTACGATAAAGTTACCTGCAACAGAATTTGTAAAAAAAACAGTGAATTGCAATTGGAGGAAAATCGTTGAATGTCAACCAGCTCTGATCGACAGGCTGGCAAGAAATTCGAGTGGGCATCGGATACCAGGCTTGAGGAAAGGCACGACAATGCAGGTTACTCGAGATGTTCGTGTTAGAATGGAAACGAAAGTCGAGACCTGTCCTCTACAAAGGGTATCTATGGTTCCTTACCGCAGCCAACTTACCGACAACCTATGGTCAAATGTAAAACAACACCGCGTGACAGTAAACGTCTTTGCCACGAGCGAAAGGAAGTTAAACGGTTTGAAAGAAGGATACAGGAGCAGGTACTATCAGAGGGGAAACGCGTATACCGAAGAGATTGCACGGGTAACCGATATCAAGCTACGTACACATACACACGCATACGCAATGAGTCGATCCGATGGACACGGAACCATGGATTCCTAGCCAGCTCATCTTCCTCCTTTTCTTCTTACTCGTTTTACTTTTTCGATACCTCGTTTGCCAGTTCCTATCCGACTTACCGGATTTCGCAGCTCCCACATCCTGAGGCTCGTGTTCCATGGGGATTGCTACTTTAATTGTGGTTATCGGATGCATGCTTCGCCAACCTGCACGTTCCAACCAAACAAAAAAGGATTAATCAAGGATCAATTTTAACGTGTTTCGTTTCGTTTGATCTGCGTTAGTATGATATATAGTCTGATAACAAGTGAAAATTATTTATTTAAATAATTGTGTTGGTAATTTGATATTTGGTTCAGAATTAAATACATGAGATTGTTTTACATTTGTTTTTCTATATCGGTACTACTTCAGTTTTAATATCTTTCCGTCTGGAATAGTTCGAGAATAAGTGAAAATTATTCAGATAATTATAGTAGTAATTTGAGATTTTAATTAGTATTAATTGAAATAGGGAACTAAGGAGAGTATTATTCCTTATATTTATTTTCCTATGATCAGTACTTCGTCAATTTGAATATCTTTCTGTCTGGAATAGTTCGAGAATAAGTGAAAATTATTCAGATAATTATATTGGCAATTTGATATTTGGGTCAGAATGAAATACATTACAGCAGAATTATAGATAGCATCGATACACCACATTTTTATATCGCTACTTGGAAATTGCCGCTATATCACCGTATGATTTGGGGAACTGACCGATCTCTTTCACGAGTCCTGTTATCCGTCAATCAGCCAAGATCGATCCCCGCCGTTACAGCGATAGAATGACGGATCATTATTGGCATCACGGATGGCTTGTCGCAAGGTTTCGTCGATTGATGGTTCGTGTCACTGGTGACCGCCAGAACTAATGACTAGCCAAGCGCACTCTCGCAAGTGGTTGTTGCACGAGCATTTTGCCATTCACAATCTATACACTTAATCGATCACGATCCACAAAACGCGCTCTACCGGATCAGATTTCGACAATTTAATCGTAACGATTATTTACAGATTCGTTTCTTCAACATTTGCAACATGAACGAGAGAAGAAGAAAAGTATAGCCAGAGAAAGGAACATTATTCTCGAAGAAAAAGAGAATACATTGTAAAATTTCCATTGTAACGAAACAGGTGAATGTAATATTTCTGAAACAGCGTATATACCAGGTGGGCAATTTATTTGGAAACTGGGTCAGTTGCTGGTGTGCCTAGAAGGAAGGGGAAACGGAAATAGTAAACATGGAAACAATAGCAATTTGGCTTCTCATATGTATGTTACGATGTAAGAGTAAGCCAACGGTGTTTATTTCTAGCAATATTTATCGTTTTAAAGTAGTGATAATTTTAGAAGAAGGAAGTGACTTAATTTATTTCTTAACTTATGCAAGCTTGTTAGCCTTGAAACTTGAAATTTAACACCTACTATATTTCCTACTTCAAGAAATATTGTCTGTTCAACATTGTTGTTCGGCAATGGATTCGCTATTGTCTTCATGTTTAACTGTTCATTTAACGACTATCAACGGCTGTAAATATATGCGCAACAATTTTCCTCATTTGCACTCTGTTCTACACTAAACTAAACTACTAAAGTCTACGATAAAGTAGGCGACAATTGTGCTTATCGACATAAAGATTGAAAAGTGTCAACATTCGCGTCTATTTCTTCCAATCGCGTGAAACATCTGTTACGACATTTCTTAGGAGAAATCGAACCATTTAAAATGAGTGAAAATCTCAGTGGCGCGTATCTGCGTCATCCGTATTAAATTCCCCAAATTAAAAACGAAATTCTGCTACCATTATGTTACACATCGTGAAACACTTTTGTTTCCACCACGGGGGAAAGAAAAGTGTACCGAAACGTCGTAGCGTTGTCCTCGTCCTAACCACCTAAGAGCTTCTCTATTCGAAAGAATCGTAAGAGAAGGCTGTAACCTGGTATTCTCCGATGTAATTCGATTGCGGTGTTCGCGGCGAAGTCGAGTCGGAGATCCATGCGTGCACAGGGAGCACAGTAGCCGCAGATAATGACGCGATATTATGCATAGGATATTCGGCGCACATCCGCGACCGTATTCTCCGCGTTGATTTATCGTTGTCTTCATTATTAGGAATGCACGTACGCAGACTGGTCATTATGCGAGCGAGGGAGTCGGTCCGAGAGAGAGCTGACGGACGGTCCAGGCCGAGGACTCGGTTACAATACAATGTGCGCATATACAAGCGGTATACGAGAGGGAACATTGAGACACACCTACGTCAGGCCAGATATAGATAGACAATTAGCTACCGTCACCGTCTATAATTCTGTTAAATTAGTAGCCCTGGTGTCCTGCAGGAATACGCTCCTCGGCGCGAGTCCGCGTCGTTGTTCTCGTGGAGCTGAGAACGGTAGATTGGAATCTTGTCGCATGCTAACTCAGTTTAATGGGCTATTCTTGTGATAGAAAACGTCCACACGAAGATTCCACCTTTCTCTCGTTTGTTAGATCGTCACCTCATTAACGCGTTCCTTGAAATTTCACGTTGCGTTAGCTGGTTATATACGGATTCGTTGCTCTATGCAGGTACCGAGGTCCGTTTTTTCGTCTCTGCGCTGTTTGCTCTGTCAATTATGTAGACCGCTTTATGGCAATTTGCTTGGACATGTAGCGCTGTGGACTGACAGCGAATTTTGATAATATCAGATAATATCAAAGATTCGTCGGTTTTTACGACGATTACAGCGAGTGTTTTTTTTTATTGTTTAGAGGAGTTTTCTATGTTTCCTTCAACAATTTTTTATGTTTTCGTGGAAGTATCGTAAAACCGCCCAGGATGCCCAATTTTTGGAAGCTCCAAACAACCGTGGAAATTTAGTTAAGATTCTAGAACCGTTGCATTTCCGAAAAAAAGAATAGTTTCGTTGTTAGCGTCGTTTCAACTACATTCCTGCAAACTTTCAAATTTTGCCCAATTTCTCTCCTCCATATTTCAAAATCCTCTGTTTCTTTTCGAATACCACTGAAATTCTCGTTTCACATTTTCTGTTTGCACCGCGATTTCGAGTACGCGCGCCCTTTGTATCGCCGATTGGTAAGAATTGCAAGAAAATTCCCTATTGACCGCAAGAATGTTCCCTTTTGAAAGATCGCATTCCAAGGGTTAGAAAAGAGCACGCGACGAAGCAAAACGAAATCGCGCACAGCAACGGTCCCTCCCCGCTTCAGTTTCCTTCCGCTCCTCTTTGTCCCCCCCTTTTGGATACACGGGGTGGAAAAGAAGGAATCGGTCGAGGGGCGGTGGACAGCGATAAAGTATTCAGGGACGCACGGGGGTAATATTTTACGTAGGAAATCGGTCGGTTGATTTTTATAATACTGGTCAAATATAGCCAGGGGAGAGAGCTCAGCAAGTACACCGGGCCGCCCTCCATTCGTGTCTACCGTCGCACAAAGGGCCACGGCATAACAAATAGATGTATAAAGGGTCAATAAAGCCCAACGTAGGAGGAGAAGCGACCGCCGACGGAGGTGAAGGAGATTGCGCGAGTTGGAGGGCCTCCAGAGGCAACAACGGGAAATAAATCTGAACTCGGTTTTGCTCTTTGCCTCGCAGCGGGGTGCTAAAAATCAAGGGTTGACCAAAAGTGAAAACCACCCCCTTTTTCCTTCGATTATAGATAATGATGGGAATACCTGAAACAAATCACAAGCTCTTTGTCTCTGGCGGATCTAACCGGAGTTTTAACGCGTTGCGTTATTTCTACGTGGTTGGTATACTACCGTTCTCATTAGGACACCTATTACGTTCGAAGTTAGTGTCGTATATCGGTAAAAATGTGCAGGGTGTTCGCGTTACTAATTTCCAGGGTTTTTCTCGTAAACGGTAGATTTGTGGGGAAAATGGAAGAGGAGTAAGTTTCGTTATTGTTTGTGCACGATACGATGGTTTGAGTAGATTTTTTAAATTTGTAAATATGGGGTGTAACGATGTACAGGGCGTTCGCGCTATTATTATAGTTTTCAGCGCTTTTTTCTGGTAAGTGGTAGATTTGCGGGGAAAATAGGAGAGGACTACGTTTCGTTATTTTTCAGAAGCAATGTGACGACTTGAATAAATTTTTTAAATTTTCAAATACAATACTAATTCCCAGTGTTTTTCTCGTAAACGGTAGATCTGAGAGGAAAATAGAAGGGGACTGAGTTTCGTTATTTAATCCAGCACATTTTGCCATATTTCAAGTTCTATGGTCAACTTCGATTCACTTCTTACTTGTATAAAAAGAGCGATGATTTGGAAACCTAAACATCGCAGTGTTTGTAAATTTACAATACGATATCTGGACCGATTAACACGAGAAACAACTGATTTCCACTCTTTCTACAAGTTCGACACTGAACGCGAGCCGCGAGCATCCGCAACGTAGTCGAAATTGCGATCGAATCTGGATTCTAGAAGAAACTTCACGAGCGTAGATCACCGTTTATAGACCGCCGGAGGTGCGACGTTCCGACGTGTCTATAAAGGCCGCCATCTCGAGGTCATTTTATGTCTTTTAAAGCGGAGGCCACCATATTTTTCTGGTGCTCGTATTCGTATCGCGGAATTGGTCTTCCGGGGTCTCGAAGGGCCGGGGGAGCCGTCTGTCCTCTTTTCCCACTTGCCACCGGTCCCCCTATGCCGGCAGAGATTTCCTCCACATGAAAAAGTCGAAATCGGCGCGGAAAAGCAATGCCTCCCGTCCAATAAAACGGTCGGGGATGCCGCATTGACTCGATAAAAAGGCACTTGGTGGCTATCACCGCCAGCGACCAATGTCGTGGGGAGAAAATATGTCTTGTTAGATTTACCAGGGAATCTGTTACGAGCTGATCTTACGCCGTATCGTTTCCAAGCTATGGACTATTGCTTCATCTTCTACTAATTGACACGTTTTAACTGTGAAAATTGTTTCTAGAATAGAACGTAGACTTAATTAATGTTCTCGATGCTTCTTGCACGATTTAAGAAATTACTACCTTTCAAGGGGGAGAAAATTTAATTATGGCACTTTTGTGTATATTTGAGATTTCTAATTTTAAGGATGTATGTACGTGTCCTGGAAATTTCAGGTGTATTAGTTTGAGGAGGGTACACCTGTTTAGAGGGAACTTGTTCGAATTTCCCTAGATTTACTTCAAATTGGGATCTAGAAGATTGTACATTTTAAATTTTAATACAAAATGCACGATATCACGACTTTTTTTTTTAATTAACTAAGAAGTGTATCTTTCTACAGAAAAAATAGAAGAAAAAAAAACAAATTCTCCACAAATCCCACAAAGCAAGCAACTTTTACGAGAGATCAGAAATTCTAGCAATATCAGGTGTATCGCAAACCGAGAATTTTTCACTCACCGTCGCTATTCCCCGGAACGAACGCGTTGCTCAATCAGAGACACCCGCGGAATCGAAAAATTCGCTTTCGTTGTCCATTCCGACCGAACATATATCTTCATTGAAAAGATGAACGAATGCTTGATCACGGTGACTCGACTCTGGCGGAAGCGTCCACTCGCGTAACCCTCTTTTTGCCATGTTTTTTCGCCGGAAAATATTTATAGAGGAAATCAATATCGTAGTTTGGTACACGCGTGGAGCGAAAAATCAAGATGAATAGGGAAAACGGGGAGAGGTTCGCGCAGCGGTCACCGCGCGCCGGGCACTTTCCGCCAATTTGACCAACAATATGCAATAATATTAAAATTAATGGCGTGTGTTGGCCTTCGGTAAAAACACATCGGCCGGTGGACGCGCGTTGTTCACTTAGCGGCGAGCGCAGAGAAAGATGGATCTAAGCGCGACTGCAAGGGAATACGAGGAAACGCGAGCCGCGGAAAGAGACATACGTTCGCTTGTGGAATTGAGAGAGCGATAGTACCGCGAGAGCCCACTCGTAATAATCTCCGCTAATTTAGCTTCTGGAATACGGTAACTGTATCGTTAATATTCTGAACCCGGTTAATAATAGATGTTGATGCGCCATTTGGGCCGATGAGATTTCGGGCTGGAGTTCGAGACTGAAGTGGACCCAAGCATTGCCCTTTGCTTCCACCGCTAGCAACCCGGTAGAGTCCTGATGCTCTAGCCCAGGCTCGAGGATTCGCGCGGATATTCTACAGGACTCGCTCGTTTATAAATATTACATCGATGCCCGTTTCATTGCCGTGTCTCCCGTTCGGCCGTGTTTTACACGCGTGAAGGGATACATTCGACTGTTCTTCGGGGATTCATTTTCGTTACACGTGGAAATACAGGTTTTAATGAATTCGTTCCGGGAACTAAACTAAGCTTCTTTAATCTGTTTTGCTCGGTGCTCGTGGATCGGTATTATTGTGCATGTAAATCGTAATAGTGATTGGCTTTTGTCAATTTTCTTCTTTTTTTTTTTCTTTCATTTGTTTGTTCGGTACTGAACGATCGAAGGTGGTGCATACGGAGTGTCTCTAAATGTAAGGATGCTATTTTCTGAAGTTGCAAATGCTTTGCCAGCTATTTCATTTTTTTCTTCATTTATTCGCGAATTGTCGAAGGATGGTAAGGATATTAAGTTGGAATCAGGATGAGCTTTGATATTGGAAAGCATTGCATTTTTTCTTAGAGAAGTTTGGAACATTTTTAAGTATGAATGATTCGTTTGAACTTCAGCTAGATTTGTATCATAAAGTAATACATGGACCGTTTATTTTGAAAGTGGTGTAAGTTCATTAAAAAAAAAAAATGAGATATCACATAATTTGTGATTAATTTAGTGTAAACTTTTTATTAGTAAAAAAAAAAAATGGACTTGCACCACTTTCAAAATAAACGGTCCACATATGGACAGAACATTCTGTTTTTTCAAGTTATTCAGTGTGTAATTTTTGGGTCAGTAAATTCATTAATACAGGGTGTTCCATTAAGTCTCTCCATTATTTCAAGTAATAATCGAAAATATTTTTTGTCAAGATGTTCAGAAAGTTTTGCAGAAAATTTGTAACTCGTGAATTTTGTTAACTTACGAGAATGTCGATTTATCGTAAAAATTGTTCAAAATGTTTTTCTTTGATATCCTGCTATTACAGAATTAATATACAGAAATTCTTCATTTAGTATGAAAATCCCTGTCAGGAAGGTCCAGGTATCATTAAAAAATGTGTACGCACGTTAGATAAATTAAATCAAATAGAAGTTGGATGCTTCAGCAGGTTTGTATTTTGCAACAAATAACTGTACATCGTTATTCTGAATTTTTTAATGAACATCTTATATACCACACAAATTTATAAACATTACATATTTCTCATACCGTTATTCTATCGTGCCTTTCGTTAAATTTTCCTCGAAAAATCTGCTTCAATGAAAACCGAAATCGTAGAATCGACGAAAGAAATAATTATACGTCCAAGTAAGTTCCTATTTGTTTAACTAATTACGTTCCCAAGCATCGAAATTAGTATACACAAGAAAATTCTCGATGGACAAACGAGGAAGAAAATGTACGGCGATTTTCGAATCAATGAGAGACATTGTTCCGCAGAGTTTAACAGCTTAAAACTGGAGAGGCGTTGCCATCCGCGGCTGCTCCCTGTGTCGTTCAATAATTCAGGGATACATCGTGAGCTGGACGAGGCATGTAAGCATAAATGCGAGAGGGATGCGTAACCCGTGGCGAGAGAAAGAGCAGAAGTGAGAGAGAGAGAGAGAGAAGGAGGAGGAGGAAAGGGTTGGAGGGACAAGGAATGAGAGAGAAGATAGAGTCACGGGTTACCTCTTTGGTCAGGCAAAATATTTCTCTGCGCAATGTACACTGAATCTCTCCGGGGATTACCCCGGAGCAGAGTAATTTTCCAAAGAGTACTGTTCTAGGAAACAGTGAACAAATGGGACGTTTATTGACACGCCGATGTCCAGTCGATTGGTATAGAAGTATTGCTTGTTTCCTCCTTCCTTTCCCTAAGCGTATTGCTGCTCCTTTCATAAGTAGATTTCAAAATCTGAATTTCAATTCGATTAATCGTCAATAATGTCCTTCTCGCGAATTTGAAATCTTCGAACGTTCAAACCTATTTATGTACTCAGTGTCCATTATTTTCTGAGACGGTATTCCACATTTTTGGTCATTTTTGGATTTCTACCTTGAAAAGATTGTTACGATTTTCACGCAAAATTTTATCAACATTTTTCACTCTTTATACTATCTTACGACAATTGGAATAAACGAAGATCTGTAGGTATTGAGTTCCTATTTTATACCTGCCTGAAATTGCTCTAATTCTGCATTCAAGATAATTAAAGTAAACATTAGAAAATTGGCAAAAAGTTTGGGGTAAAATGTACAGTGAAACAGTATCGTTTATCCACGAGACATTGAATTCAAGATAATTCTGAGCAACAGTAAGACAACTCATCTAATAAACACTAGAAAATTGAGAAAAAACTTGCAGTAGAATAAACATTATTTCAATTCTAACCAAAAAGATATATTTACAACTGGCTCAACCGAGCCAGGCAACAAAGACACAGATGAAAATCATGCACACCTGGATAAGAATCATCAGCGTGTCCACTGGCTAATGTTAATACAAACCTGACGAGAGACGAATTTCTTGCGTGACGTCTCTTAGTTTCACATCTCGTAGAAAAGCAAATCTTGTTTCTCTAGGTAGCAGATCGGTGGACGCGCGAGAGTAAAGCGTTTTACGAGCAGCATCCCCTGATGGCGACTTTGAACAACCCCTCCGGAGCATCCCTTGCCGGCATACAAATTCAATAAGCGATAATCAATGCCAGCCCGGCAGCGTAGTCGGCCGAGCAAAAATCGTTCAAACAGTCAATCAAAAGGCCTCACCTCTCCAACCTATTTTTTTCCTCTCCCATTCCACCGCCTACTCTTCGCTTACCCTCTCGGTGCTACGGTTGCTTTTTTCGTCCTGTTCTCGTCGCTGCCGGTCCCTGTTTGACGTAACCGTGGTGTCAAAGAACGACAGAACAGTAACACGTTCCTCCCGATGAAAAAGGAAGAAGGCTGGATCGTTCGCCTGGCCGGGTTTTAGCGCGTGGAACGTTGGAATCAGACACGTCAGGGGTCGTCGTTTCCTCGTATCTGAATCTTCACTGCTGCCTGCATCCGGCCCCCGTGTAAACAAATTGATGTGTTTAACCATTTACATTGAGATTTTGTCAACTCTTCCCCATGCCCTACGCTCTCGCGCGTTTAAACTTCGGGAAATTCCGTAAAATTATCTGGAAAATCTGTACACGGCGGTCGGGAGAAATATGTCTCAGGGGAAATGAAACGCATTGGAAAATTGTACTTCGAAGGTATTCTTTTTTCTTTCGGCTGGAATTGTTTGTTTATTTTTGCAGTACGGTAGCAGTGTTAAGTTAAAAATTAAACTTAATTTCTTAAACTTTTGTGTAACTTTCTATCTTTCGTAAAACGCTATATGGTTTTCAACAATGTACTTACAATGAGATTTGAAAAACCTCACGTAAGAAAATTTTCACGAACGTAATTTGAAATTAATACTTGTTAAATTTTCGTATAATTTATTTCAAAATATCGTGCTTTTCAACTTCAGAAAATATTTTATTTACTTTCACACAAGGAGACATCCTTTTCATCACCCTCTGTCCTTTTTCGTAACATTAATTCAACGAAAAAGATACCAACGCGATCTGTTTCTACAGAATCACCCCTTGTATCAGCCTCGTGTCACTTGTACCACAGTTTCGGATGCACCCTGCGTCCCTTTTTGCAACATCGACTAAAAAACAATATCAACGCAATGTACTTCTAGAAAACCACCCCTTGTATCAGCTTTTGACAATTCACCGCAGAAACAAAACACCAAGTAATCCGTAAATACAGTTAAAAGAACCGACAGAAGACCTACGAAAAAAAAAGCAGCATACTGTCAGAAATTCTCCGAATAATTTCGCTGATTTCTTACGGAAAAGTACACCAGCCCGTTCTACTCGACGCGAGCGAGATTTATCCTGGCAGGAAAGAACCGCGACGAAAATCCAAGTGTACGTGCGTGCGCGTCTGAAGACCTCAGGGGGTCTGGTAATAAAGGGAGACATGCGGGTCGTGCGCAAATTAACCCGGGTAATGAAAACACAATGAAATTATAATAAACCAATTGCCAAGTTGATTCGCAGACCGGGAAGGAGGCCATTCAATAATAAAACACGTAGCTACGGTTCGCGCTCGTGTTCGCGATCCGCACTTTTCACTGTGTGTACGTGTATTCCCGTGTCTGTCTGTGTATCTCGCAAGAGGAGAAACCTTCGTGTACATGTGTCTGTGTGTGCGTGTGTATGCACACGTGTGTACGTGTCTGCAAGAGAATTAATTTCTCGAGAGCCTTTATGCTCTCTGACTGACCAAACTACGGGTTTCTACGGTTCGTCCACACCTGCAGGACGTTTCTGTACAGGGTGCTCATGTATGGACACGTAACACGCACTCACGCACGCACGCACACCTTGAGAAACATCCGAGGACCGCGGTACCGTTGCGAAAATACGTTTGACCACGCGGCGGCGGCGGCCCCGGTGCTACGCAGGTTCCTACCTGCCGGCGGAAGATTATTACAACGAGCGAAATTTCAAAATACACTTATGGCAAGTGTGCACCAGGGGAACCGTATAACACAATGATCAAACACGCGGAGGGCCGGACGTCCCGGTACACTCGACGATGCTACATTTGAATTGCATCGAAATGTATTAATATTTTGATTGTTCGTTAGACTTCTATTATTGTTGGGGAAAAATTAACCAGCTTCCGCTTACTTGTTTCGTTCGGAGAACGATTCTGTGTGTTTCGCGATGATACGAAGGAAAGGCAACTTCGGTTTTTCTGCGGTTCTTCCGCTGGAATTTAATCGAATTTATCGTATAAGTGTACTGAAACGACTTGCAACGTGTTGTTACGCCTGTGTTGACATTTGCAAGAATGAAAGTGAAGTGATTAATTATAATTTTTATTTATCTTTTAGAGCGTTGCTCGTTGGAACAGAAAAAGTAGGCAAATTTTCGAAATACCTATTTTTCTGAAACTGGGGCAAGCAATATTTCCGAAAAGTATTCATCGCTTGTAAATTAATGTCACTGAAAAGTCACTGCATGTTTCTTTCCTTTATTTAAATTGTCACAGTCGGTACTTACGGCAACAACACTACAGTTGATTAACTGAAATAAAGAAACTAATGGATTTTCAATTGCACCGCACAAATTCCACGCGTTGGAATCTTTGGAAGAAGGCCTGAATGGACCAAAGTAGAAATTTTTTCCTCGCGGTAGAATTTGTTTCCGCGTGTATATACGAAGAGGAGGAGGAGGAGAAGGTTGGAGGGTATTAAAGAGAGGGGATGGAAGGGTAGCCGGAGGATCTTTGTTGCGGTTGATCGTGGTCAGAGACGAGGAAGCCGGTGGAAAAGGAGATGTTTTCGCAAATGTAGGTGCGGTTCTCAAGCCACCCCTTAT
>NW_017100254.1:2447985-2464846 GCF_001263275.1 Habropoda laboriosa | reverse complement strand
GAATTATTAGAAAAATTAATTATTTTCCCAGTCTCTTAATTAATTTTACAATTGCTTCTATGTTTCTCTCGCTGCGTTATTATCGCGGTCTTTTCTCCAATGTACGAACCGAGAGGAAGGGTTGCGGTGAAACGGAACAGGATAGAACTGCCACTCGAAGGTCTTTCCCTTTGTTTCTCACTTGCCCTCTCTTCTTCGAATACTTCTCGATATTCAAGAAACTCAAAAAATGCAGAGAAAGAAAAACAGAAAATCGTCAGGAAGATTTCGAAACATGTTCCCGGGATGGAAGGTAATTGGTTGACGAGCGGGATTCACGAGGAAACGGATCCGAAGAACGTATGGGGGGTCCATGGGTGGGTTAGCAGCGTTTCGTCCCGAGGAGAAGTTTAAAAATTTACATTACCGGTAAAGTCAGTCTCTGCAGGGATCAGGTTTTGCATTTATATGATATTGAGATACGTATACATACATACATACATACATACATATGCATGTATGTGTATATATATATACATAGTGGGGTAACGGATGCACGGCAGCAGGCCGGATCATCCCTCGAAAAGTTTTGACTTCCGTTCAAAAGAGAGGAAAAGGATTCTCCGCGAGACAGCGGCCGGCGCATCCTTTCCCCCTTTCTGGATTTTTTGCAGGTCTGGCCACGTCTCAATTATAGAAAGCCTTGCTTCGACTGCCACAGACGAATTCCAATTAGTCGCCGGGTGGCCCATGTCGCGGGGACCTCGTATGGGGTTTCCCGGATTCTGTACGAGTTCCTTTCATGGAGCGACTCGTTCATTTGCCTTTCGTCCATACCTCCTCCTCTAACCTCTCTCTCTCTCTCTTCCCTCTCTCCTCTTGCTCCTTCCCTCCCCCCTGGATACCTTTTCCTCTCTCTCCTTTTTCTCTCCGCGTTCTGGCTGCTGCTTCTCTTTTCGTTGAACCAACCAAGCTACCCCGAGGGAGTCTTCTATGCTAGCTGGACGCCTGGATTAGCAGGGCATCAAAGCCAGCTACGAAGTTGCTTCAAAGTGGGTGCGAGAACTAAATACGGTTCCATCTCATCGTACAAATACTTTTGCTTCTTTCTTCGGCATACCGTTGCCGGTGTGTGTCTTGTTTGAAATTGTCTTTCATCGTTCGCACGAAGATACTGTTTTATACCACCGTTTGACATCGAGCTTGGGGAAAATAACCGCTCGAACTTGCTTTCATTCCTTCAACGGGGGTATTCCCATTTGGAGACGTCATTTTTACACCGATTTTTTGGGAGTACAGATTTCGGGGTAGTTATGAATCGGGGGGCTTGAGTTTGCTCGTGTTTCGGGAAAGCACTCTGTGATTTTTGTGTAATTATATCTTGATTATGGTTGTTGTCATTCGAATCGTTGTGATTTTGTCGTTCGGGCGATTTTTGTAGATGTTAGGCATTGAGAAAACGCAACGAAGAAAACTCTTTGGGGCATAGTGGGGTAAAAAGTGTCCCACCTTTTTGGTACTTATGTATGCACAATGGGGTGTTTTCCATCCTACCTTGAAATATTAACGTGACCAGACTGAACTAACTTGTTTTCACAAGTTTCATAGCGGGACTGTGTACGTTCCACCTAATAATTAAATATCTAAGCATTTTTTTCTGAGATTTAGTCGTTTTGTATCATTAGATTTTTACGCAAATTCACCTATATAACCTAGGTAGGCAATTGTCTTATTCGCAAAATATTACGAGTTCTATATTCTGGGTTTATTTACATATTTTTGCTCATCACGCGCATTCTCTGTATTTTCGTGTCTTCAAATTTCCCATAAGTTCAGATTTTCCATCGTCTATAACAAACCTGCTTTGTCACATTTAAAAGAAATAAAATTTCCATGCGACTAGTGTCTTTTTCCGCTTTAAAATCTCGTGTCCCGAAGAGTTAATACGTCTACAAATGCAATTTCGATACAAGTGGGAATATTTTATGGACATAGTAGTTCAATCATCGTTATTGTAAGAGAGAAAGGGAAGAGAGGGAGGGGAGGGATCTGTCGGCCTGACATGTTTGCTTTTGAGTGAACCAGAGAGTATTGGATGCATATGTTAATCAGCAATATGGCGTCGGGAAGATATTACCCTGCACTGTCGCAGAAGGCCATTCCACCGAATAACTTGCCTGACGTCCCACCTCTCCCTTTACCAATACATTCTATCCATAGTAGAGCGTACGTATAACAATGCTCTGTGTAGCTTCGATTTTCTGATTCCATGGTTATCCGCATCAAACTTCATCGTTGTCCTTCTCTACGGGAATCTGATAGCTCGTTGCTGTATTAGAACTTGATCATCTGTGTTTCTCCAGGAACGAGTTTAGGGCATTAATGTTTTGATTACTTCGCCACGATGTTTCTGATAGCAAATCGTCAGCCGGTAAGTTAAATGCGTTATTCCCTTCGAATAAACGTGTCAACGACTAGCGGGTTTTTAACACTATCAAAACTCGCCAAATTGTTTACGTTACTGTGGTGCTGCGTCGTGAATTGTTTTGCGATTCTTTGCTTATTTGAGCCACTCAGAAGACAGCATGATTAACTTTTTGGTATTTTTCTAACTTTAGCGTGAAGGCACTGCCTAGTGCTTAATTCTTTATAAATAAAAGGTATTTAATAAATTTTATTCGATGGAGTTGGTCACTTTGGCTGAATGGCCCACTTGTCATTTATATCTCGTATAATATAGGCTTCAGTGCAACTGTGTTTAACGTTTGGGCAATTTTCTTGCATTTTTTTAAATCACTAACTGTACTAACTGAATTAAAAAAATATAGATCGCTCCTAGTGAAGATATTTCGAAGGCAATTAGCCCGGCGCTATTTTGCTTTCGTACGATTTGTGGCAGGTACTAGTCGATGTTCTCAGACCTGGAAGTAGATGAAACTTCGATTTGACTGACTTGAAATAGCAATTGCTTTAAGGCTAAGGGTGTAATGGTTCAGGCTAGTTCGTTCAGGTGAGAAATACGCGGAAAAGTAGTGAAAAACAAGGGATGAGTATTCAGGTGAGCTATTCGTGGAACAGTATTGAAAAACAAGGGATGAGTATTCAGGTGAGCAATTCGTGGAACAGTATTGAAAAACAAGAGGTGACACAGGCTTGAGATAAGACCTCAGAACCTTAGGACAGAGTGAACGAGATACAGCGTCCGGCAAAAATGTCTGATTTCTTCTCCAGATATACCAATAATGTATATTATATTATGGTATATAGTGCAATAATTTATATTAGTCAAGCACGTGTTCCTAGATTAATCCAGAAACAGAGTCGAATTCTTATTTCAAAAAATGTACAGTGTAAACTGATAACTGACCATGCATCTCTTGAAAACGCTGAGGTGGGGGAGGAACGTCGTTACACTGTTTTCACCTCAATTTACTAAAGTATAAGTGTATGGTAAGCGTACAATTGGTCCAGAAAATACATTCGTTTACTTTGTTAATTGTCCCGGCGGCAGCAGTTCGGCGGGACGTCGCGATGGTCGGTAAAGGAAAAACTGTCCGGAGGTGTAGGCGTACTGGGTTTTTATATTGAGAGGACAGGGAGACAGAGGTAGCGACAGATAAAGATAGAAGTGGAGAAAGTGGTGGAAACGGAAAATTCGTTCGTCCCCGTGCGAACCTGGATGCCACATGTGCGCTTCTTAGGCCACTCGAGGACGAAGGCAAGTCTTAACCCGGGGAGGGACAAAAGGACGGAAACTAAAATCTGAAGGAGTTGGCGAAGGGAAGAATAGAACGAGGTTCGGTAAGGGTTTGTTGGCACAACGCTGTAAACAGACCGTGTAGTGTCCATAAATTGGCCATCCGCGTTATTTAAACATCCACGAAACATTTCCAAGAAATAAACGAGTAAAGGAGATAAGAAAACCAGCGTCAGAATTGAAGAAGAACCTAATTAACCCGCACCGTGGTTAGGCAGTGATAGCAATGATCAAGAGGAGCCGATTGTCCGCGATAATGCCAATTCGTTTCCGCGAATCACACAGCCGGATGACTTTAAATTGAATCCGAATAAGAAATCCATAAGAGAGCATCCGTTGGTGATTACGAGTTTCTTCGGCTTTGATCGTTCGGGCGTTGAAAGACGCTTTACATTCCTCCCAGCTTTGCCCCGATCGTTCGGCTCTTTCTGTGCACCGGTAGCCGTCTCTTTCGCGCAAACGAACGTTGCCAGGTTCAATCGGAAAAGCAAATCTTTGGCGTTCCTCCGTTCCTACCTCCCCTCCTCCTCCTCTCGAAGTACCCCGATAAATTCGTTCTAGACGACGAAGGATTACCTGGCCTTTCAGACCGAGGCAAATGCGTATAGACGGCAGCCAGGGGATAATCTTTGGCTGCGGAACCGCGAATCTGTTTCCGCTCCCTCGCGTTTTTGGTCCCGGCAATCTGGCGAGCTGTTCAATCGACGATTTAGAGGAAGCCACGTAGTCATCACGTACAAATCTTCGTTTCACGCTTAAACACAGACTGCTCCGATGAACGTTCTTCCCTTGGTTTGTTTCTTCTTCGGCTTCTTTCCAACCGAAATTTACTCTTTGGTCGTGGAGAAGAAGTGTATGTTGACAAGTTCAGGTGTTAAGTGTGTGGCGAAACGTATTATGATACGAGTAGGATTTGATAGATGTTGAGACATGATGGAATTTCGAATTTCTATTCTGCAAATTAAAAAGGGTTCCATCGGTAAGAAGAATTAAGTTTAATTCCAATTTTCCACTTAATTTGTAAAACTGAAGATTGCCAAATTTAATTAATTTATAATACATCAGCTTTTCTTACTTAATATAGTACTAAAACTTACGCGTAGATGCATAGTCGTACGTCAAAGGGTTAAGGATCAGGTAGAATATTCAAATTTTGACAGAGTGTGATTGAAGCATTTATTAAAGTGTTTGTGCTCTATTTGTAGCGCTAAAATTGATACGTTGATCCAGGACACTATGGAAACTCTGATCTCTATTTTGCAAATTAGTGAACAGGTAGAATATCTATCTCCTAAAGACCATTCAAACTTCTGCAGAGTGTGATTAAATTAGCGATTAATTTATTTGCTAGATCTTCGTGATTAATTCGCTGTTTATGTATTCCTTCGTAGCTGAAAACGATATTAAGGAAGCATTGCTCTCTAGATTGCAAAACGAACAGGTAGGCTATTTTCTGCAGGCGATTTTCAGCTAATAGAGGCGACCACGAGATCACGTAACACGTCGAGAAGGTTGAATCACCGGAAAAAGATATCGGATCATCCCTTTTATCCCGCCCAATCGTTCGCGATACATCGGGGGCTCAGCGTGCAAGCACACAAATCTCTGGCTCGGTTTACCCTCGGTACGGGTGATTTAGTAGGTTTTTCCGAGAGATTCGAGGGATACGATGCCACTACTGAACTCTTTTATATCAATCGTGGATTGACCTGCCTGCGTAGTCCATTGAAAGAACACGCCTACGGGGGAAAAAAACTGTGCTTCAAGCCCTTGGGTAAGTGCGAACTGACCATTTGTCCCTTTTTCCCGGGGGTTATTTATGTGAAAATACGGGAGTTCGTGCAGGAGCCAACGTTCTTTTCAAAGATTCGATTTTAATCGACGAGAACTGACCGACTCGTTATCTGAAGTGGCTGGAAAAATTCGATAATTACGCTCGCTCGTGCAAAGTGTTATTCAATTTTTTATGTTACTGTACTGTCTGTCATTTTTTGTTTGTTTTGAAATGGCGAGTCTCACGTGTGTCGTAGTGTACGATAAAAAAAGAAAAGAAAATATAATTATATTTGCATTTGCAATGAAGCTTGATTTTAATTTTAGCTTCAGTTTCAGTTTGTATTTGAAAATTTGAGATTAACAGATTATTGAACGGAGACAAAAATGAAAGAAAGTGAGGTAATTTCTGGTCTCGTAATTCTCCAATATCTGTAATATTCTCTAATACTAGAAAGTATTACAGATAAGTATTACAAAAATGATCTGTAATATTAAAAAATTGTAAGACAAGAGATTCGTTCATTTCCTCTTATTTTTACTGCAAACTCCATCCAGTAATCTGTTAATTTTAATATCTGTAATATTGCAAAATTCTGAGGCAAGAGATTAACCCTCGCACAGTGGATGGCGGGTCAAATATGACCCAAAGCATAAATCTTCTTCCAACGCAAGCGAAACCAAATTTTTCTTTATTTCACTAAGCATTACATTGTTAAATATTCTGCTAAATATTCATTGTTAAATATTTATAATATTTCTTTCGAGTGCTGTTTGATTTCGTAATTTTCCCAACGATCCGAATGTGGGCGCTGAATTTGACATGCAGTTCAGCTAGTTTTATCAGACCCGTGTGAAATATTCTCTACTACCGATCGTCTGCTTTTACACGGAAAAATCTGACGTTGCGCTGATCATAGTTGATTGAATTAGCGCGGTTTACATATGAACGGTTAATCCCAGCCGGTTGCGACGCGCAATTAAATATTTATTGGTCTGGGTTAATGCAATGATTATTTAGCAGCGTTCACGAATTCACACCACGCGACAGAGAGTACGTATAACTGCGCGTGCCGTGGCAATGAAATTGGAAATTGGAAGTGTACACCACATGGTCGAATGATATAGAAGCCATTTCTCGTGACACCTCGAAATTGGCTTCACGGTATTATTAGTTATTGCCACACCGCGTATATATATATAACAATTTCTATCGAGTGAGCGTTTGCGCCATTGGGGACCGTTTTATCGAGGAAAGAACGCGCGAATCGCTGGAATTTTCTTTCGAGGTTTCGGTGACCAAATTTAACCCTTTCGTGACCGGTGAGGTGCGTTATCTTACTTCGGTACTCGAATAAAAATTAATTTCAGTTTCTCAAATTTTTAAAAATGATCACTGGACTTTTCTTTCGATGCTTCAGAGCTAAATTTTCTAGCGTGCGATTTGCAGTGATTCGTTTAACCCTTTCGTGACCAGTGAGACGCATTTATTCGAATAACGATTCATCTAAAATTCTTAAAAGTGATCACTGGACTTTTCTTTCGATGCTCCAGTGCTAAATTTTCTAGCGTGCGATTTGCAATGATTCGTTTAACCCTTTCGTGGTCAGTGGGATGCATATGTCACACTTGAGTGCTTGAATAAAAATTTATTTCAATTTTTAAAATTAAAAAAAAAAAATCGCTGGACTTTTCTTACGAATTCTTTGATATTAACTATACGTTTGTTGGTTTCTTTATTCAAAATTGTAGTTTCCATTAGATCTTTGGCTTCTTTATGTTTGGAGACACTCTGTCTTCTATTCGACATGCAGTTAGGATATAGTTTCTTCGAACAGAATGAAAAGGATTCGAGGAAAATATTTTAGGAAGCGAAAATACTTTTGAAATGTATCTTCTGTTTGCTATATTAATTGTGGCCAGAAGAGGCACTCGAAAACCGTGAAATACACGAGAAATATAGTGCTAATTGAACGAAACCATACCTTCGGCCATGTTGATTTTATAGAAAACAAACATAAATGCAACATCCAACGAACCTGTGAAATATTTCGATGTTTAGATAAACGGTTATCTTAGGGGTGCCATTGTAATAGGTCATATTTCCCTCGAGTGAAAAATTTCACGGTGCAATTTTGTTTGCAGAGGATATTTATTCTTCTTCTATTTTCCACAACAATTTAACCAAATATTATCGAACCAGACAAGTGTTTCGAATTTTATCAAATTTATCAAGCTCTTCAAATTCAAACTCCTTAGCGTGTCAATTGTTGCAAAGTAGATTACTGAAGAAATTCAATTAAATAATTCTATTCAACTGTTTGACGTATTCCTGACACAGGAAACAGAAGTAATAATTTTTAATGGGTGTAAATTATCGAAGTAAAATAAAATTCAGTATTCCTCTGGAGATCGAAGTTTCTGTGGGTAAATAACACGTGGTCGGAGTTTTTAACATATGTGTATATTCAATACGGACAATTGCACAACGAAGATAACAATACATTAAAGGGAATATTGATCAGCAGAATAATGCTCTCTTATTATATATAAGCACGCAGCTCTAAACAGTAGAGCTCTCCCATTCCAGCTAAGTCACTGCCCGCCAATCTCAAGCCAGAATGTCCACCTATATTCAAAACAAACACACGACATTCACGCCATCATTCGCAACACATCAGTAAAACCAAATCCACAGTTTCGACTAGTGTCATTAAAATGAAGAGAAACACGATAAGGAGTAAGTCCTCCTAATTGCCTACATATTTACGAAACATATTAAAATATCATAAGTATGAGCAAAAACACAAAAAGGAATAGATTTTCTCAATTACACATCCATTATGGGACTATTCCCATTTGAAGTGATCAAAAAAATTTCTTTATTACACTTCCTCAAAGTGTAACATCTTGAAAACGCGTTACCCCGAAGAGTCCCTTGGTTTACAAATTGTTGCGTCGTGAACTCTGATCACGTCTTATGACCAGGAGTTCGAGGTGTATTCAAACTTGGTTGTTGGGTTAGATGTTTTTCTTTCGGTTCGTTGATGTACATGTTTGATAGATGTTTAGTTGAAATTCGGTTATTCTCTTTTTTTGACGATGTGTCTCGTGCACTCGTTTTACTGTTAATTGTCTGTTTTCAGGTGTGTAGATGTATATATACGGATTAGGTTGGTTCTGATTGGTGGTTGTGTTATGAAGGTGGAAAACGTGGTGTGTTCTGCTATTGGTCGACGAAAACTGTGACCTTTTGGTAACGAATGTTTTATGGTCCCGAGTGTTTTTGGGACCTATTGTCCGAGTGTCGCGCTGGTGAGTCCACGGGGGGTATACATATTGCCGTCTTCCGAACGTCGGCACCTCGGTCTGGCGGCCAAATGTGACTAAGTGGCTTATTACTATAATCCGCCGAACCGAGACTTCGTTGCGTCCTCATCAGGTCGCAACACAAATTATGCAATAACTTTTCATCCCAGAAATCGCTGAAAATGACGTCTCCGAGAGAGAATACTCCCTTAATCAAGAATACTACTTTGGCTATCTCACCTGAGAACTGCGCTCCCCAAAATCACGCGAGGTCCGAAGAAAGGTACTCTTGCGTTCTCAATTAACACGCGTCGAAAAGAAAAGCAAAAACAGAAAGAAGTTTGGTCGTCGACACGCGCCTATCCCTCTCCTGGTAGGAACGAACTTAAGCCGAACAAGCTTGCCAGCGCAGCGCTAAACGGATTACGTCGCGGCGCGGATGTCACTCGCGACGCTGATATTAATTCTCTCGAATGCATCCGTGCCGGGCGCTGATTGATTCCAAAGTTCTCGCAAGAAACTGCTGCGTGTCGCGCGTTAATACGCACCGAGTTACGTACACGTTCAGCCCCTAGTTACGTGGTTATTCGTGGGCTGACGCTAGGCGGGGGAGAGCTCGCGGCACCTAGCAAAATGCTTCTCATTTTCACGGCGAGAGAGAGAGAGAGAGAGAGGCCAACAACGCTAGAAATCTGCCGGCAGCGTTGACACAGAAGACTGCGCGGCGGAAAGGTGGGACGTAAAGATTCGTTAGCGTCTAATTCGGAGCCGCAGGTGGAAATGAACTTTAGGAAAGTGAGCCGTCCCAGACGCTGCCGTGGGAACAGGGCTAAAATATATTTTGATCTGAATAATGCCGCTGTGCCTTCGAGGCAAATCGTACAATCGAGTCTTGTATATATGTATGTGTGTGTGTACGTATTCAGATCTTCAAATCTGTCGGGTTCCTAAGCTACGGACCTCGGGAGAGAACTTGTTCCGACATCTGATAGACTTTTAATTAACGACTGCTTCAGAATTTTCAGTTGGTTGTTGCAGTTTCGAGGAGAATGTTCATCTGAATTTGATTTCGAAAGAGTAGTCGATAAACGGAAGCAGAAGTTCGAGAGGGTGAAGATAGGTCAATTTTGAGAATTCTTTTGCAGCTAACTGTTGAATGAAAAATTTCCATTTTCTCTGAGTATGTAAATGTAACTTTCAGCTTCATTCTCAAATTTTTGAAAAGTAACAATGTCACAAAATTAACCGTCGGAGGAAGTTAGAACAGGAACTTGCGAAAATTCGAAGCAGGTAGGTACAGTCAGAGGAAGAAATACAGCGAGGTCGAAATTTGCGTTAAACGCGGGAAAGAAAAGTGAAACGTTCGAGTGCTCGTCGAATCTTTGATGGAACCCGACGAAAGATGAGTTACCTCTACAACAGGTCCGATGTTCGGAGTATCACTCTGTTCGAAGAAGGGATGAAAAGCCTTAAAGTTGACCTCCCAAGGACTGTCTTTGTCTCTGACCTCGTCTTTTATAAGAATTTGATCCCTCCGACGGATTATACGTATTGTGGTCGATAAGACCGTGAAAGTTTTGTCCGGCGAGACCGTGGCTGTGTCACAGCCATCCACGTATATACTTTTCCCGGCAGCTTATCTTCTGGCAAACGCGACATATAAACATCAATTCAATGTATGAAATCTGTCAAAATGAATTTCGCTTGGGAGTTACCGGTGACCGTCATTTTTCTTCCCACGACGAATATGATCTTGATGTGAGATATCGTTGTATTATTGCTACGGCCACGACGTGCTCACGTATTCCGTCTAGACAGTGAGTAGTTCAGTCGTTTTCACGGATCTCCGTTCGATTCAATTTCGACGTTTTTAAACGGTTACTCGGTTAACTAAAGAACGTTACACGGGGGAAAGAGATATTCGAGCGAAGGTGAAAACGTGAAAGCGGTTGATTGTATTTAGCGCGATCGAGGGACAAGTGGAATGGTTTATTCGCAGCTGTATATATCCTTCGGACGTTGTAATATATTTTTACGATCGTTGGAAGGCAATAAGCAATTAACGTATCAATAAAGTCAATTAGAGTTACCGTTCTAACACGGTTCGTCGTGAGATCCCGATAACTGTGGATTGAACCGCTTTCGTAAATCCAATTGTCGCTCTTGATACAGGTGTATATGGATCGTTTTATTAGCAGAGGTAGCGAGTGTTCCTGTATAGGAGTTTACAGAGCGTTGCAAGGATATTTTTGATGCAATACTGTTGGGTTTATCGGATCGATATGCACTTCCGGTGAGATAAGAAGCGAGACGAGTGGTTTGTTACTTTTATTTTTTCACTTTTGTAACTTTGTGACAAGCATATTTGAAAATTCTCTGTTTCGTATGATTAATTTGCGTAGGTTGAAATTCTTTTGCAAATTTTTTCTCGCGAAATCAGTTGAGGTATCGTTTCTCATATTTCAGAGAAGCAAATGCTTTTGTAACGTTGCGTGAAGTATATTTGAAAATTCTCTATTTCGTAAAATTAATAGATAAATACTTTAGGGAAGCAAAAATTTTTGCAACGTGATGTCAAGTATATTTGACAATTCTCTGTTTCCTGAAATTAATAGATAAATATTTCAGAGAGGCAGAAACCTTTGCAACGTGGTGTCAAGAATTTTTGAAAATTCTCAACTTTACAAAATTAATTCTTCAACGTTGAAATTCTGTTGCAAGTCTTTTTTTCACGAAGTCAGAAGGAAACACTTTTCTAAGGTTGTCAAGTATTTTTGAAAATTCTCTGTTTCCTGAAATTACTAGATAATTATTTCAGAGAGGCACAAACCTTTGCAACGCGATATCAAGTATATTTGAAAATTGTCAACTTAAAATTAATTTCTTTCACGAAATCGATATACGTGTCGTTTTTCCGTGACTTCCGAAGCACAGTTCGAGAAAGAGAGAGAGGGAGCAGGATATTAAGTCATGATTGTAAAAAGCAGCTCGCGTGGTCTTTATTCGATTAATCACGCGACGAGTGACTTTCCGAAACATCTGTTACAATTTCGATGCGAAGGCAAATCTTTTTGTTTTTCCCTGCATCGAGAACATGGGCTAGGGAAGAGTGACGACCGCATCGAAACGTTTCGAAACTCAGACGACCGGCCATTTGTCAGACACGCAGCCCACCAATTAAATGTAAATGTTTGTTTATGCGTTTGTCAGGAATCACGGACGTTTACCGATGTTGAGACATTAACTCACGCGATTGACGTATACATCGCGAATTCGAACTATTTTTTTCCAAACTCAAATATAAATGAACACTTTAAACTTGCACTGGGTGTCCATAACTTGACCCTTTCGTGACTGAATTGATTTTTTTAACAATTTCTTTATTTATGTACGTATCGTTGTGTCTGTAATCGATACTAAATTGAGATCAATTGTTGTCTGAGTGTTCAAGTGAAAGGGTTAAACTGCATTCGAATTGTGCTACTTTGTTCTGTGAGTATCTGTGAATGCTTTATAAAATTATAGCGAAGATGTTACATATAAAAGAGAAATTGAAACTAGCTGAAAATAATTGAGAATAATTAAATAATGCATATCTTTAAAAATAATTCCTGAAAATAGTTGAAAATAATTAATATCTTCGCAAATAGTTAAGAAAACTAGCAAACGACTTGCATTGCTAAGGGTCTGTGAAACTTTTTGTCGCAAATTTTTAATACAAGTGTAGGGCACAGCAAGTAATTCAAAAATCTTAATTAAAACGCTTTCTTTTATTTTACATGACTGGTCACTCTGACGTCTTTAACACTATTGATTTTCTTCCTAAAAAATCAGTATTAAAAACGTACGCAGCCAACTCACATAACTCCATACTCGTCTTAACTCTTTCACCTTAATTTAATCCTTAATTTGTCCTCTGCGCACTTCCACCTTGGTTGAATAAAAGTAATTTAAAAATAATAAATTTGTAATTTCACTTCAAAAATTTCTAAAATTTTTAATACCCCAAAAGGAAAGATTTTGCGGCCGCGATTTCAAATCCAAAGTCTGGCGCACCGAAAGGGTTTAGAAAACTTAACTTTAGAAAATTTATTTTCTATTTCTATTCGTAGAAAATATCGGTAATTCAGAGACATTATGATAACTGTAAATATGTTCGGTAATGAAGATACAGTTATCGTTATGTTAAAACGCGCGAGCGGAAATGAAACGGAGACAGGGATTTCATTGGATTGTGGACAATTTTCACGGGATGTCGGGACATCATTCCCGGTTCTCGCATTACATATTTTTTAAACGGATCGTAATGCAGGGAAATGCGCGGGCAAACAGAAATATTGAATAATTTTGCGGCATCGGCGGTGCCATTTGCATTCTGTAAATAATCGTTCTAATTGGATCGCGGTGCCCCGTAATAGGCTACATTGAAATTGTTTCCCAGACACGTGCTAACACACACGAACACGTTCAACTCTCGCGAATTTCGCCAGCATATTTTTCGACCTACAATGTTCAAATGAGTAATTGCATTGTCCGGAAATATATATCCGTCGATGCTCGAAATGCAACCATCCGATGAAATTTTCGATAAATTTCGTTCAATTGTTAATTTGCTGGAAATTAGAAACGCTGTATTATTAAAGTATCGTGTAAATTGCGAACTGATTTCACGAATGATTTAAAAAATTCAATTAATATTTATTTACGAGATTATTTGCAGTGAAAATTTCAAAAATGCCAATTCAATATGAAAAAGTGGTTTAAAAAATTTGGGAACATTAATTTTCACCCGAGAAATAAGCCAAAATTCGATCGAATGCAACAATTCAAGGATGTGACATTTAAACGGTTTAATTGAATTTAATTGCGATACAAAAAGTTTCTCAAGGGCTAAATTTCATTAACAGCACTGCTCACGAGCGCTGAAAAATTCGGGAAATATGTTCAGATATACAGTATATTCTCCACAAGTGTCAGACCGCAAGGAAGCTAAACGACACTCGTAGAGTTAGGGACTACGTTTTCGAGCCTCGCGCCCGCCTTTGTAGTTTGCCGAACTTAGACAAGGACAGCGAATAAAAGATAAACATGAAACGTCTGTCGAGGCAACCAAGCGATTTAAATACCACCTTTTTTAATTTTACGTTTTTTCATCCAGAAATTTTTCTTAACATATTGACGAGATTTTTCTGATGAAAATGATATCAAACACAATATATAATTTGAACAACATTTACTTATTAACACGTTCACGCCAGATTTACAGGTTGCTGTCAGGCGGCCACAAGAAAATACATTTTAAGCATAGGATTACAGTATTATGCTTTATAATTTTTTTTTTCAATTGAAAATAATGTCTAGCTAGCTATGACGTTCAAAATTTTTAGTTGACAACATTTATTTTATATTAATTATTCTAAACATTTGAGGCACTCCAGTCACTGATGACCACCATGGCCATATCGAGGAAACAATCTAACGTTAAAACTTGTTGAGTGATTAATTTAATTTCAGAATATATGATTTTAGCGAGCCACCGTTTGGTTGCCAATTGTTTATCACACAGAGTCGGCCTACTTCCACGTAAGAAAAAAAAAATATGTAGGGTCGATAGCAGCAGAAAAGCTGCTAAACAATTAGAATTAAATGTAACGATAGAAATTATTGCAATAATGCGTAATGCAATTGAAAAATTGAAAGAATCAAAAGAAAAAACGCGAATTCATATCTTTCTCGATTCTAGAATATAAGAAAATTTGAATAAAATACGCGACGAGAATTGGGGAGAAGCATAAGTTAAACGCGTAAAAATATTCAATAATAAACGAACTAGGGATGAAGCTATTATTTCAATACGCGATGCACTGACTCTAGTATTTACTAAAATTCAAAAATTCTCGCATAAATTCCAAAAATAGATTATTAATTACGGTAAACTACTGAGACGGTTTAATTAAGGGTGGGCATGGTGCTGCTTTAGTTTGAAATGATTTATAAACACATAATTAACAGAGGAAAAACCGTGAAACGGCAAAACGTCTACATTCTAATTGTTATAACATGTAAACAGAACTTTAAATTTAGTGTAAACAGAAAAAATATATAATACAATTTATTTCACGGTATTGCAACAAATAAACGTTGAATCAATATTTAATTCGTATAAAAACAATTATTTAACGTAATAATTTTACCTTCACTATGGCTATTTTTAATCTACGACCACAGGTCAACCTGATTTCTAATCCTTACGAACTTTAAATTCAGTCTAAACTGAGAAAATATATAATACAATTTATTTCACGGTATTGCAACAAACAAACGTTGAATAGATTCTTAATTCGTATAGAAACATTTATTTAAAATAATAATTTCACCTTCACTATGGCTATTTTAAATTTACGACCAAGGGTCAACCTGATTTTTAATCCTCCGAACTTGATTTCACAACGAGAAAGTAATAAGATCGTTGAAACGTACTTATTTGTCAAAGAAACTTGCAAAAATGTATAAATAATAATATGTAATGTTTTAACAAATTTTTGGAAGTATAAATTAATAATAAAATTGTGAAAATTAATAAATTATACGTTATTATAACATTAATAGAATTATGACTAAACCGAAGTTCGAAGTCGAGTATTTAAAGTCTGATATTACGTGCCTAGCGAGTGCCGGTAATTGTTAAAATTTGTTTAATAATTAGTAATAGAAATTCTAATTGATTCTAATGTATACAAGTGTTACAAGAAGGCTGAGTGTGTACAGGGTGGACATAGACTAGCTAGTAGCCCCCGACCACTCTATTCACATCTCAGAACCTTCAGGTCAAAATACGCCGCGAAGTGTCTAGGGCCCAGTATAAAGGGTAAATGATTTCGCGGGACATCGGCGGGTCCTTATATACCTGCGGTACCCTCTCCCCAAAGTCATTAGCAAAATCGTCGGTTAGGTCAGGCGGGAAATTTTCGCGGGAGATTTTCGCGGGAGATTTCCGATATCGTAACACGGTATAATTTATCAATTTTCACAATTTTATTAAAAATTTATACTTCCGACAATTTGTTATAACATTGCATATAACAATTTATACGTTTTTACAATATTCTTCAATGGAAACATAGGTTTTAGCGTTCTCGTTACTTACTCGTGCTTAAATTAACTTCGTAGGGATTAAAAATCAGGTTGACCGGTGGTCGTAGATTAAAAATAACCATAGTACAGCTAAATTTATCGTGTTAAATAATTCCTTTTACACGAATCAAAAATGTATTCAACGTTTGTTTGTTATAATATCGTGAAATGAATTATTTGTGCAGTTCTGTGCATTTTCTGTGCAGTTCAACCTAATTTACTTAAATTTACGTTGCGAGACAGTATAATATTTACAATTCTGCCTGAATTTTTGAAATTCAGAAAAACACAGGTAAACTTCCATTGCATTTAAACGATATTCTCCACCAAACTGGACAAAGTACAGTAACACTTATACTGTCACTAGTGGAATCGACCCTACATTTTACTGACACTTGTCGAATCGACCCTACATTTTACTGACACTTGTCGAATCGACCCTACATTTTACTGACACTTGCCGAATCGACCCTACATTTTACTGACACTTGTCGAATCGACCCTACATTTTACTGACACTTGTCGAATCGACCCTACATTTTACTGACACTTGTCGAATCGACCCTACATTTTACTGACACTTGTCGAATCGACCCTACATTTTACTGACACTTGTCGAATCGACCCTACATTTTACTGACACTTGTGGAATCGACCCTACATTTTTTTTTTTTTTTTACGTGGATGTAGGCCGACTCTACATTTTACTGACACTTGTGGAATCGACCCTACATTTTACTGACACTTGTCGAATCGACCCTACATTTTACTGACACTTGTCGAATCGACCCTACATTTTACTGACACTTGTGGAATCGACCCTACATTTTACTGACCCTTGTGGAATCGGCCCTTCATTTTTTTTTTTTACGTGGAGGTAGGCCGACATTAAATTAATTACTCAATAAG
>NW_017100254.1:2420676-2444989 GCF_001263275.1 Habropoda laboriosa | reverse complement strand
GCAGACCTAGGCGTAGGACCATCTATACTGTCACTTGTAGAATCCAAACTTACTGACTCTTGTAGAGAATTTACTGTACTGCTATTTTTTTAAAGAATATACTATAATTTATTATTTTGGAGATATATTGTTTCAAGTTTTACACTGAATATTTTTTTAAATTGTTAATAATTTTATAGATTAATATGAGACACCTTGTATATTAAAATACTTGTTGAGGTGCACTATTATATTTTATTTAGCTAATTGATTAAAATGTACTTTAAGAAAATGACTAATAAAGGATTGATTAAAATAGGACACCCTATATATGTGAAGGTATTTGGGGGGATGAGAACGACCTTAGTCGAAAATCGATTGAAGTAGGACAACCCCTGTATTAGACTGTTTAGAGGGGATGAAGATGACCTTAGCCTTCATATTACTATTTTGATAAAATTTTTTAAGCATATGAAGTGTGTTTGCAATCACATGATTAAAATATAGTGTGTATTTATAAGGATCAACAAAAAAATTGGATTAAACTGCGTTCATTAAAATTCCTATTTAAATGTGCTTTTAATCAAATTGAAAGATTAAAGGACCATTTGGCCGACAGCTCTAACGTTAAACGATTGCAATGAAATCTTACCGAATATCTGCAGGAAACATCGAGAACATAAAATTTTATCGACTCTCAAGAGGCTGCGTTTTATGTTCCCTTAGGTACAGGTTATGTTCGTCGAAAACGAACAATCCTGTACTAGATTCAGAACACACTACCCAATTTCGAGACTAGAACGCTAAACATCGATTCTCGCTTTCTAATTTGACATTTACGATGGAAGTTCGAGCACCACTGACAGTTTAATCGTTTCGGTAAGATAGCAAACGTAATTTAGATCGCGATTGAACTAAATTACTTCGAATCCTACAACAATATATTACGTGTAGTTCGTGCAAATACCACGGAAAATAAGAGCCTGTTCTAACTTGACGTTTTTGTAAAAGACTGCACGTCATTAAATTATGTGTAAACGATAACGTGTTTTCTGAACGGTTTATGTACAGGGTGTATCCGAAGTACCGTGTCCCCATGTTTGAGGGAATAAATTATGCGGGTACGTTTCAATTACATGGACGAACACTGCTGAATTCTCTCCCCTGAGATAACACGTCCGAATTCACCTCATTAGAATTTCAATCGACGAGTGAGCCGCTATTGAAACGCGAAATATAATGCAAACATCGTCAACGGAACAATGATTACGAGGTTAGGTGAATGACGATGGCGTAAAGATGAATGAAGATGGATGGAGCTTTTTCGCAAAATGATGGAACGAGCTGAATTGAGAAGAGACTAGTGGCTCCTAGAAACGTCTGATTCTTCAGTGGAGTGCTACTCAACTTATAGTTCTCGTTAACCTGCACTTCCGACGTCGTTCTTTTTTCTCTCTCATACGAGAGACCAAGATCAAGTCGGATTTCCTTCTTTTTTTCAACCAACTGACGTCATATTGTTAGTCAGCAATTTTGGCACCTAATTTATTTATGAAAACTATTTTAAAATATCACCGTTATAATTTAAAATAAAAATACGCAATTCTTTTTTCATAAGTCTAAATTTTCTAGATATAAACACAGACGAGGTACAGGATAAATGCTCATTCGTTATGAACGCCGGTATATATATCATCTGTATTTACATGTACATATATTCTATGGGTTGGCAAAACACTTCCTGAAATATCGACACCAGATCAAACAGTACCTTCTACACGTCCAATTAGCAATTCTATCGACAGGTTCGTTACAGAATCCATCCGCCATTAACGAAATAAAATTTGCATCAATTTAACCGCCCCTCGTTGTGGAAACTAAAGGCTGATTATACAACGAGGTAACTGTAATAGGTCAGAGGGGTGCGTGAAAGTTCGAAGGTTCATCCGAATTAGAAGGCGACATAACTCGGCGAAAAGTAGAGCCTATCGTTATCGACCTTTACGCGTGACTATCCTCGGGCCTAAATCCTCGTGATTTCCCTAAACGTCAAGGTCCTGGCCTCGACGCGGCCTCTGGTGTCGGCCTTCTTCGATTTCCACTAGATACCGACACGTTTTCTCTCTCCCGCCATGTTCCCTTTAAATAGAATTGAGTTCAATAGGACGAGCGTGCTAATACTCGCCTAACCTTTATACTTTCGTTGGGGGGGGAAAAAAAAAAGAAGACTTCTATCCTCTGGTAACTTCAAGATGGAGAGAAAGAATGGGGGAAACAATGAGGCTGTGCCAGAGCTTCTTTGATAGCTGTGACAAAAGGGGCCAGAGAATGGATGATATCGGACCTGTTTGCTGGCGAACCATAAATCAATGCCAGCGGGGAAAATAAATTCGATGCATTGCGATAGATTCCATCGGAAAGATGGAGTATGAATATTTAAGTTTCATAATGCTTACTAGAAAAATGCGATTAATTACGGTTATATAGATTAACGTTGTTTTATTTAAGAGAACTGAAATGGTGGTGGGTCTTTGTTGTAGAGATGAGAAGGTTTTGGAAAGTGTACATTGATTAGGTAGGCCAAGTGACCTGTCCGTGAGTCGCTGTGTGTACCTGAGTGAGTCTATCGAGGAGAAAGATGAGAAGTGTCTTCCTTTGATTCTGATCTACTTTTCAAGGGGGTAGCACTGTACAAGTCCCTGTTGATGTGTATGTGTGTACAATACTTGATACAGATATTCTTCAGTTTTAGAGATATAAATGTTTAAGGAGAAATATTGATAGTTGTGAACAGAAAGATGAATTGAGCAACTGATCGATTTGAATGGAGACATGACACGGTTTATTCTGATAGAATATGTTTGTGCACGCATGAGAGAGTGTATGGAGCAGGGATAGAAAACAGTTATGATATCGATTTCGGTTCTTCAAACAGTTATGAACAACCTTTATTCTAAATAAGTGTTATAATGAAATGAAACAAGATACAGGAAAATCCACATATTAAAATAAAATTAAATGTATAATTATATAGTTACTGAAGAAATATTATAATAGTGAATTAAACGAGTGTTTAAACGTCATAAAGCAGTTCTTTTTCTTGTTTAAAAAATTTTGGAATTCCTTGGATAAGAGACTATCCTGGCGAAATATCGTGCACATTCTCGCGGCACTTTGCACGTGCATTTTCATCGTCGTGCAAACGCACGCTCTTGACACAATTGCCAGACTTAAAGGCTCGAGTGGCAAGTGTACAGTGGCGAAATAGTGCAATTAAAACACCTAAGGAACTTTTGAAAAGTCCAAGCTTTTTTCGCCATGTACGAACCCGTTTCAAGTACAGGGGCTTTTAGTTCCGCGTCGCGTGTACTAAGTGCTCGTCGACAAGTGGCTGCGACAAAACTACGATATTCAACCTTTCGATCCTTTCAGCGAATCAATGCGACGCAGAAAAATAAACAGTCCTTTCTACTCGGGTTAACTCTCCCTTCCTTCAATTTAACATCTTACCTATTCAAACGTTCGAGTGTCCTCTTTTGATTCTATGAAATCAATGAAAACAGGGATTATTAGTTTTTCTTTTAATTTAATAATTTAATGAGGTACTTTTTTCAGGTAGTCTATTGGTTAAATTAAGAAACAGATATAATTCATTCAATAAAGTGAAATACTTTCTTTGATATTATGATATTAATAAAAATTCTTTAAAAAAGTCATCAATAAGAATAAACAAGTATCAGGGATTTTATGAGAAAAGTTTTTTCAGATAACCTATGAAGAAGCATAACCTCTTGAACCACACATTTATATTCAAAATTGTCGTATTTTTAACACAACGTAACAAAAATAATTTAAAAAATATAATTATTTCCTAACATTTATCAAATTAATGCTCCTACACGTGATCCAATTTTTCCAAAATAAATTTCATCGATCTCCGTTACATCTCTTCCGTTTTAATCTTGCCACTGGTACAGACAATCGAAAGTTGAACCATCTGTCTGTTTGAAAACTTGTAGCAGAATCCCGAAACTTTACGGCGACGTCTCGCGAAATAGTAATTGTCGTGACACACTTTTAGGCTGGCAAGAGCATAAAAGCCGGATCGATATCTAACGGTTATATGCGTGTGTATGTGTGTCTTGTTGCGAAAAAAAAACTGCAGTTAAAAGCCGCACGCTTTGCGACAAAGCTCGTACACGTTGTATTCAAGCACTTTGATCGTCGAAAGCGATTCGTATATGTACACACTCTCTGTCATTTATCTTACACGTTTCGCGTAAAACAACGCAGGTGGCAGACATGTCGATCAATCTATCGCATCTAGTTTGTCCATTCGAAATGCTCGTATTTCAGATACATCGATATAAAAGAGGATTTATATATTGTTTCACAAAGCTGATTGTGCTATTATAAAGCAAACCATGTGGAAACGCGTTAAAGGAGATCCATGACGGTCCTCGACGACGATATCGACTATACCAGGCGATAGACCATTGTCTAGCTACCCATGCTAGCAATCTTCATCAATGGCTATCGAAAACTGAAACGTTTAGACTGAAGCTGACTTTTAACTGCGGTTAATTGAACCGTCGGATCTTTATTAATGCATCGCAATATTGGCAGTTTACAGACAGAGAATAGCACCCATTTTATTATTAATATTATTAGTATATACTAACGGTAGATTAATTTTTTTATTTTTGAAATTTTTTTTAGAGGTTAGGGGATGTCTAAGCGAGTGTTTTCAAATTAGTGATGATAAGATAGAGAAGGAGAGAAGAAAGTATTGTAGAATATTTAATAAAACGGACATGTATTATACATTGCTTGAAAACAAACTCTAAAAATTAGTTTAAAAGTTTTAAAAAGTAGAAAATTGTAGAATATTACAAAATATCCAATTACCACAGAAATAACAATTTTACTGAGTTTCTGATACTTAATATTTTTCTCAAAATTGCAGAGAAAATATTTTTGTACATCTGACAAAGTTCCACTGCTATTAACTATCCTGAGCCACCGGTACCCTACATAATGGGACACCCGTTAATTCTACGCCAACAATAATGTTACTGCTCGAAATAATGGTGTATTTAATTCGCTCAATTTGTCGGAAGCGGACGCAGAGCGTACAACACTGGTAAATCCGGGTTGAAGAATAGAAAGTTCTGACCTCGACGAGTTGCCGCGAAACGTACAGGTGGTTTCTGCCACAGTTCCAAACTCATTTGTCTGTGCAAAGTTACATCCTCGATGAAGGGAACATGGATAAGTGGCTTTGAACGTTTAAGCGTTTCGAAAAATTAGTTTGAAAAAGGAAGCTCTTGACGTTCAAGAATTGTTTCTTTCTTACTAAAATAAATTTCTATTTGCCAAGTGGAAACGGATGGAGGAAGAGTACTCGAGGAGAGAAAGCTTCTTGAAAGGTGGCCAAAAATACTCTCCGCTTCCGACGTAGAAATTGATAAAACCGAAACGTTGGGAATAAGCAAGATTGCTTCATTAATCACTTATTTTTCTAATTACCCTCGATGGCGCCTTCGTGATTTCATCCTCGCTTCTTGTAATTTGAACGCAATCGATTAGGGGTCCAGAAATGAGCTACTTCTTAGAATTTTCGTGAAGCTCCAGGCACTCTAATATTTTACTTTCGAAATTTTTATTTTCTGGTATTAAAAAAATTTTTCTTAAGAAGTCAATGTAGAAATACGAAGAGTACGAATATTGGACTATCAAAGATAAATATTACAGTACTATGACGTGCCTTTCCTCATTGCGTTTATAGACGTCAAACCGGAAGTGGCCTATATAACCAAGAAGAACGCACATGCTGCTATTAAAACTCGCAAAACGACACTAAAGGAGGTAGTTTCAAACGTACGAGCCATAAAATATTTATCCTAACGGAGGACTCTTTGGATTTTTCTTCTTGAATAATTTATCTGTCTCGCGTCTTTAAACGTTGAAAAACTTAGTGATCGTTTAAAATTCGTCAGAGAGAGCCTAGAATTAGTAACAACAAGCAGCGTTTTGAACTGCAGTTATTGACTTGCAGAACGTACAACTTCGACATTTATGTAGAAAGCAATGTGAACCTTGAGGAAATCTAAGAGGGGCAACTACAGCGACTACGAAACGCTACGTAAATATTTTACGAGCGACGTGGGACTGGCGTGTCAGTTACATTTCTCTCCTTCACTCTTTCTCTGCAAGCTGCTAAGGCTCGTTTGTCGCGAAAATAACGCGCGAAATTCCACGGTCCAACGTCAAGGCCATATTTGTTACAGAAATCGCTGGCATTGCGTGTGCATGCCAGCTGGAATGAAATTGTTGTCGCGTGTATTATGTGAGCCATAAATAAGAAATTTAGCAATTATAATTATTATACTATAATTGTGTACATTTATAACCCTTTAACCCTTAAAATTAAAAAAAAATCTTTGGACAACGTTCCAAAAGTGGAAGGCTTATTTTTCTTTCTTATTTTTATAAATATTCATTTTTCACAGTAAAAATTGTTTTTTGAGATTTCTTTACAAATTTCCTAAGTATTCCATATTAGGTACAATTTTTTCAACTAGCCGCGTTTGACTTTTTTTACATTCTTTACCATTTAACATACGAATATCTATTAATTTTGTCGTGCTTTCACGTTAGTTTCATTAAAAAAAAAGCATGTCTCAATGTTTGGCAACCTTTTAAAATCAGGTATTCCATATTAGGTGCAGTTACCCTATATCAAAACACGTACTATAATATGTGAGTTGTTTTAGTGTACAGGGTGATTCAGTTACTTTGAATACTTTAAATAAATTTTTGAAATTAACGTATGCACTGTTGAGAAAGTATTATACCGTGGACTACTAATAATTCTTGTGGTAATATTCCCTGTACACAGCATAATTGGGCTAACTATAATACTTTAAATGAATTGGCGTTCTTTGGGGAGTCATATTGTGCAATAGCGTAGAAAGCTGTGATTCTACAGAAACTTTCTACAATTTTTCTGAATATACTACCATACAACCATAGCACATAACCTCATGAGAATAATTTCTATAAATCATCCTTTTACAACGCTCTTTTCACGAAAAATATTAAGTAGGTCCATTTCCAACGAATCACCCTGTACGTTCCTAATCCTGTATACAAGCTCAGCAACGAAATTAGGACGAGCTATAATCTCCATTTCCCTGGTATCTTAATAAAACGACTAAGTGCGGCAAAAACTGCTTGTTTTTACACCGAACTCCAAATTACCTAACCTAACCTCCAAGCGCAAAAAAGATACGTAATCTCCGAGTCTGAAAACTCTGGAGAAAAAACAAATTACCTAAAATTTGTTTCACAACACTTTTTTATTCACCCTTCTTCATTAGCTGTTCACCTAATCGACCAAAGAGGGTCCTTCATATTCATAAACGTTGAAGCTAACGAATCAGCTAGGTTATGATATACAAGAGGCAGGTGTTGATTCGACGAAGAATATTTCCAGCTGAGCATCGCATGCACAACGAGAGAGTGAGTGTGTTCGAAATTAGGTCTTGTTCTCATGAATATTCATGGATATAAAATTATGGCAAAGAAAATTGATGGCAAGTCGGGAATGCAAATTGACTGTCCGAAAAGTACAATACAACGGGTTAGAAGTATAATTTTGTAAATGGATCGACTAAGAACTTGACGACTACGAATCCTATGTAGTGTTCCAACGATAAATGTTATATCAAACTTCCTTTGTACAAAACAATTTAGTTACGATAGGTGGCTGCATGAATCCATTAGCAGTCTATAGTATTGTAAATTGGCGCCAAGTTAATGGCCAGAGGAGCTAACAAACTTTAACCGAGAGATGCGGACTGAGTTATGATTCTTGGCACGACTTGAATGAGAAAACGATTCAGGGACTCTGGTGTGATATTATTTAGTAAATAATGGGGCTTCTTGGAAGTTGAGCGATATAGGTGAAGGAGGAGATACATATAGTGTAATAACATTGACAGAGGTGAATTAGTTCAGAATTTAAATACCTGAATACTTGAAAATTTAAATATTTAAAAATTAAAAAGTTTTAATATTTAAATATTTTTTTTATACATATTGTCAATTACGTTTCATCAAACTTAGACGAAATTTCAGCTCTCACGATCTCCGTGTGGAGACTGAAGTGGCCTGGCCACTCGACGATGACTCACGTCTCTTCTAACTATTCCACGAACCACACGTCTGCATCATCAGACGTATTTTCAGATTTGATATTCAGTGTCGCTTACCTGTTTGAAGCCCCGGTACATCACTCGTATCTCCTGTCTGGAGAACTTGGTCTGTCGGAGCAGTTCCTCGAGGGCTACTGGCCTGGTGGTTTGTTGCCTGGTTCGCGAGCTCTCGAAGTCAAACAAGGCCTCTTCCGGTCCTGGCGAATCCGGCGGCGTAGTCATTTCTGCTCAGCCCTGCGTTTCCTGTCCTATTTTCAATTTTTTCCTATGGATACTCTCCTTTGGACTGATTCACACCACTATTACTTCATCTCTCTCCATTCGTTACATCCGCTCGTTTCGTGTTCACAATTCCGTTTCCAGCGTGCCAAAAAGGACTTGGATGATCAATAACTGTAAACAGAATTACAGAACTAATTCAGATTTTTCACTTTTAAACCTGGAAAAATCTATAATCCAGCTTTCTCCTGAAATTTCTATCTGTCGTCACGACTCAGACCTATTATAACCTCCATCCCAAAGAACCAATGGAAACATTCTGTAAATCTTCAATGTAAAAACTATGTAAGCAGTAGATCAGGTCAAGCAGAACCACCGAACGAGCAACATCAAATAAACAGCCTCCATTCATTTCAACATCCTTCTAATATATCCCAACTACTCAAAGAATAAAAATATTTAAATTTTCAAATATTCAAATATATAAACTTTCAAATACCCAAATTTTTAATCGAAGAATTTGAAATGCTATATGTGATTCAGGGTGTCACTTCATCAATCGATGCCAGTACTATATATGTACTTTAATTTACGACCTCGCTACATTTCGTCCAGCAACTATACATGTAGCACTTCTCAATTTACGCAACAAACTTGGTAACAATTCATTTGTGGTAATTGTAGACAGAACAGAAGTAAACGGGCCGTTCTGTCTACCTACATTTCACTGAATTTAGAAGTCTAGCTAATGTAGGATAATCCTCAGAACTGAGTTGAGACAGGGTGACAGGGTAAAGGATGAAATTCAATTTTAAGTTTGGAAGTAGATAAGGTAGGTCATTGATCAGGCTCTAGGTTGAATTTATCAATCGTGTTAAGTTAAACTTGTGGAAGGATGTGGATATTCTTCCAAAATTACACGGAAACGTAAAGACAATATACGATAAAGATTTGTTCGCTTTCTTTTCCACGAAGAACACAGAAGAAATTCAAAATTCTTAAATGAAAAAAAGAAAACAAATTTCCACAATATTCTCTTTTTAATAAAACGAAAAACAATACACGCAGATCTCTTTTATCTGTTGTTGCGACGAGAATATTAAAACAAGATTGCAAATTTAGATTTCAAAGCGGTCGATACAATCCAAATTTCAAAAACGTGCGTATCATAAGTATGCGTGGCTCGCTCTGGATTTTACATATGTATGTATTCGGCTAGGCCATCGCTTCCATAAACATCCGCGTGGAGCAGATTCGCGTGCGAGCGCTCGAGCCGTTGTAAAATGACGGATTTAAAGCTTCGCTACGTGTCTGGCTTTGCACACGTAAGCGTGCTGGAACGGCAAACCGAACGCGAATGGTCGAATCAAATATTTGTGCACGGGTGTATGGGGGAGATCCCTGTGAATCTGCAACGGAAACCGAACCAAACGACGATGGCCAATCGATCTTCTAACGAATCGAATTTCACGCGGAGCCACGTGTTGCGGATCGCGTGGTCTGGCCTAATGCGGTCTTATTCTACTTAAACTGTAAACAGAAGCTATGGAGAGGACTTCGAACGGTTCGCGGCCATTGTTAACACATGCCGCGGAAAATATGCGAATTTTTAAACAACCCTGACAAGATGTTAGAAAATTACATTGAAATGTTTAAATTATAGAAACAAATGCCGATTATTCTCGTCACTTTAATATAGTTTTGTTGCGTATCTTGTGTTTTTAGTTTTTAGATTACAACGATATGAAAAAAAAAATCCCCCGAGACACTTTGTCCCCCATGTTAGTGTTCTAGGATTAATCGTAAGTCGTTCTGAAACACCCTATACATTTTCCAATTCGACGCTACTTTACATTTATATTGTCATAAAAGAAACGTTGAATTTAAGAAGCCACGTGTATTCCAAGACATGTGCTTTGTTATCCTAATAATTCGCATAGGAACCTCCAAGTAATATTTTGCGAAAGGTAAAAAAGAAAATTAGAGAAGGGTCTACACGGATGACGAGATTCAGGTCATTCGGTTAACACCTATTGAATCAAACACAATATCAGAACCGTATTCTGTAAAGAAGCGGACAGAGGAAGAAAAAAAATTAATGTACGCGCGGATACTCGTCAAGCATCGCTGGCTTCTTTCAAGAATCGATAACGATGACTCAAAGCCACACACCTCTGCACAAATGATATTTTCGAATCGTTTCATTCGCATTCTCATCTTCCCTGCTATGCTTGACCATGTTATTTAAAAATTTCTCTGAATTAATTTTACTTTAACTACGAAAACATATTGTTATAACAAATCTAGTTGTGATCAAATAAATTATGACGGTTTTATTTCATCATTGAATTATATTATAATTACCATTATTATGGATATAGAATAAATTTATATAATTTAACAAGATTTAATAATTGTATTTGATTATAAAATTTCATGTAAGCAATTATCGTGTTTAATCGAGCTTGCTTCGATCTGATTACGAAACATGGTATAACAGTAAAATATTAATTTCACGAATTATTATATTTAATTAAATCGCTAAGTCCGAATGATTTGTTATTACGTTCATATTAATATAATTGTAGAATTTTCATTTGATGACACTTTGCTTAATCGAATTACGAAAATTGTTGACTAAATTTCATTCTAACCTAACCTAACCTTACGTATCGATAATATGTAATATTATACTCTACGTGTTTTTTTCTGTGCACGTAATAAAGACGTTAAATAAATAAATACATTTCTTTTAGTAGAGAAAATTATTTACCAAATAAATTATGAAAATGACCAGTTTCAAAGATCGCGTTGTTCAGCGATTACTTTGTTTCGAGAATGAGGCAGAAGAAAAGATGCAATGAATAGATCAACAAACACAGAGTCGCGAGAACAAAGAAACGACCTATGTATTGATTCCGTCGATTTCTTTCTCTGTATCGCTCTTGTACGCCAGCTTTCATTCATTTCAAAATTGATTTTCACTTCAAGGATGCCTTTCATCGCTTTTGCCACACAACTACACACAAACTTTTGATAGCTCCCTTTTTCCCGTCGAACACTTTGTACAATTTTCCCGGTCTGAAAAACTTCACTAATAAATAACGACATCCCAAGTGAATTGTTAAATCTTTGAAAAATCTGAGAGCTGTATTTCAGTGTGTAAAAAAAAGAGGTAATGGTAATATGATATCAATTGAGATTAATAATTGTTCTTAAGTAGACGGTTAAATTTAAGACAATTATGATGAAAGAGAGTTCTTTCTCTCGGGCTAAGCTTCCTCTATATGACGCATTTTAAAAGTCTTTTGCCATTTTGTTGCGCGATATTTTATCCTTGAAGTCCAGAGAATTTAAAAACTTCTATGCACATAAATCTTGTCAAAACAGTGTGATTCCTCAAACATTACAAACTTCAAAATATATTCAAGATTATATATGTATTTTGCAACTCTGCTACGTTGCTCGAGTTTTTTTTTTGGACACTGCTACAAACTCGATCCATTAAAAAATTTTCTAACTTTTAAAATAAAAATTGGACTTTTAACATAACCTCGAAAAAATATGAAACATACACACTAGTAACAACTTTTATACATTTTTCTCGAAATTATGAAAGATTCAAAAGAATAATTAAAGACTAAATTGAGGTTAGTTTTCAATTTTACTACCATGATATATATGTAAGTTTTAAAACCATAAATATTATCATCCATTTTTCCAAAAGACCGTTAAAACCATAATACTCTTTAAAGTAAAACGCTACCATTCAATCTTGAACATTTGAAATGCCGTTAAAAGCGTGCGTGCATTTTCCGAAACAAAACGCTGTCGTGTCGCAAAGAGCGACAATCGTTTTGTCCCATCATACAGAGGCAACGAACACAACGAAAACGCTTCAGAAGTTCAGATGAATCGCATAGTGTTACGTGGCTGTAGCAATAACAGTTCCCGTACGGCCTGGGGATCGATAGATAAAGCGAATTTTTATTTTTCATAGGCATACGACCGGTATGTGGCCATTATGTGATACATATGTAATCCACGAAGCATAACCTCGTTACAGCGTGGTGACTATAACCTCCAGCGCAGTTATTCGGCAACGCTTCCAAGGCAAAAGTTGGCAAAAGCAATGCATGCGCGAATTTCCGGAATAAATTTCGATGCTCTCTCTCTCAGCTTAAATCTACCCGGTAGTTCCAACTGCCCCTCTGGCCCCTTTATCGCCCCCTTACGAGGATGGTGGATGTAAATCTTGATGAATAGTGGATTCTTCATGAAATGAAACCGTGCAGTAATGATGAGAATGGTGTTGGTACGACTGGGGAGCGTTATGGGTAATGCAAGCGTTAGTGAAGAGTGTTGGGAATAATTTGAGAATTGTAGGTAACTTGAGTATCATGAGTAGAGGGAATTATAAACAATATTTACTGTATAATCTAGGACTTAAAATTAGTCGAAGCATTATAAATAACCTGAATGTTAGAATTAATGGTAGAAATATAAAATCTTTCAAAAATGGTGCTTTGCGCATGAAGTATGATGAATAGATAGAAAGAAAGCTATTTTTTCTAATTAAGTAAGAATAACAGAAGACTGTGGGAATACTCGTAGAATTATCGTTGCAAACGAAAAATTCTGTTGCATAAGAAGGTATTTTCATGTCGATAATAGTTAGATAAGGAGAGATCTGAGTTTCCTTCCGATTTATACTTTCTTCTATGAAGTTTCTGTAAGTAACGCGAATCGCTAATTGCGGTCCTCGTTATCCACTTTTATACGTATATCCACTCGTGCGAGGCCCAACGCTGTAAAAACGAATTAATTAAATCAAAAAAACGAGTTTGCACTCTCTTTACAGTGGTGAGATTTCACTAACTACATAGTATAATATCATCAGTCTACATTCAATGAAAATACAAACAACTATAAAACACAACATATGAAAGCAAGAATTATTCTTTATGAATTTTTTAAAACATTTTTAATTATTCTAAATTTCCACGCGAATTGTTTGATTTAATAACTGCTCTGAACTATCGAATGCTGTGTAAATAAAATTATTAAAGGTCTTATTGAATCATGGAGGGTATATATTCATTGTCAGAGAGAAAATTTTCAGATCACTCTAGTGCCATCAAAAATAGACGGTGAAGTAAACCGAATACCATGTGTGCAAGAAATTAGCTACACACCGCATTAAATCTTTCGGTGAATTGCTTTTCTATGGCGATGCTCGCGGGTCGTTTCGACAATAAACCCGCGTTACATCTTCGTTACCATTACCAGCTACGCTATTCGTTCCGTTGTTGGGTAAAACAGACATAATAGCAACGATTGCACGAGAAATATCAATTACGTTAACTGTGTCGACAAATCGTAACGACCGCAGAACAAAATGTAAAAGAGTAACAAATAATTTGAACTATTTCACAGTTTATAATAGCATAAATAATATATACTATATTTTACATTGCCATTTTGCTATCATAATTGTAAAATAGAATGTCTTCTTAATCTTTGTACAGATGAAATTAAAGAATACGATGAAAGTAATTACTAGTAATTTATATTACTATTCAGCATTATGAATGAAAGGTTGTACATTAACTTTTACCACTGTTCGAAGAAAATTAACAAATGTGATTAAAATTTGTAATTCTTAGCAATTTGCGTTACCTTTGAAAAGTCTTTTTTTACTATAGTATAAAGAAAATTAAAATGTTCTATCTACTATTATAATTAAAAAATTAATTATCCCTTTCTATTGGCCAATTACATTGATCTGATAGTTGCAAGTAATTGTTGATAATTTGAGCAATCATTTAAAAGCATTCTTGAAAAATTAACTACCCTTTCGAACTGATAAAAATTAATGAAAGGACAAGCTGCACGAATGAGATCTATATTTGAACTGGTTTAAATATTTCAGCGAGCTACGCGAGCATTCACTGAAAATATTACTACTATTATGTTTTGAAGGTTACTCAGGCTTGTCCATGGTCGTGAGACGTCGTTTGTTTTGAACCAGAGCGAAATATACAGGCATGTAGTTTTTCAAACATTGCCTCAAGGATTATTTGCTTCTTACAAGTCGTACGATACATTCGGTCTACAGTCATAAATCTTGCGAGGCTACAGAAACAGCACGAATGACTATAGAATATCGCCTTTTGCCAGGGACAATACAGGCGGAGAGCAATTTGCTACACCGGGGCGCAAGATAAAATAACATTACGTAACGCTCGCACCTGAACTTGTCCATTAATTTTACAAATAGATAAAATGCACCCTGAAATATAAAACCTATTTCTTATTGCTGAAAAGTAATTGGATTTCGAATAAAATGATTTAGGTAAAAGGGAAGCAGGCGTTCTGGTAAAAATTTAAATCTCATGTAAAATAGTAAGCATTGACTATAATACAGGGTGGCTCGCAAGTCCGTTTACCATATAAAAGTGGCATAACTTTTTTTCTATTATATGTTTTATCATTTTTGTTTCAGATTTTGAAAAAAGTTTATTCAATTTTTAAATAGTAAAACAACTGATGATAAGTCACTCTGTGTAAAGAATAAAAAAGATACTGTGTATGCTATTCATTGGCGGAGTACCAGGAATGAAAAATACATTGATAACAAATTAATAAATATAACGCAAAAGATTTCATAAGTATTTTATAAAGACCTCCCTTTTAAACACTTAAAACTCATTATCAGAACTAAAATATTACTTCTGGTTTATTTAACGCTCAGTTATGGCCAATCAATTAAGCTCCGTTCAACCTAAAATAATCTCCTGCTCTCCTACCATTCAATGCCCATCGAAATACGAAACAGGAAAACCTCCTAATAATGAAGCAACAGCATCAGAAATGCACGTCATGCATCTTCCCTATTCTACGCGATAACAAAGTTCAGAGTTCAATTTCCCCAAACGGTTGAACAGCCTTGACGGAAAGATAACAGAAAAGTGGTGCAGCTTACTTTTTTTCCGAGCAGTGGACAGCTCGTCCGTTGGAAATTCGATCGGGATAACAGCGTGGTAGTCGAAAGCAGCGACGGCAGGAAAACAGCGGAGCCTCTGGAGGACAACGCGAGCACGCTGAAGCACAAGGTGAACGACCCTGGTCGGGGGAGAGACGCGACGTTCCAGGGAGGACCGGAGAGAGTCAAGCTGGCCCGTGCACCGGCATACCGTGTATATTCTCTTCTGGTGGTATACTCGGCGCACTTAGGCAGAAACACTGCGCAACTACGCAGTCGGCGGCGGACTGGATGTGGCCGGGTTGAGCGGACCACGCATCCTCTGCCCCGCCCAATCGTCGCCTTCCTTCTCTCACCCCTACGATCCTTTTGACGAAAACCACCCTTTAGCGGACGAGCTTTCTGAATCTCCTCTCCGACTGCTCGCCTCTCCTTCCTTTGTTTTTCCTCGCTGGAGGGAATATACATTGTGCTGTTGTAAAAATGCTTGGTAGGTAAGAAGTGGGGAGGGGGCAGGGCAATTTGGTATCGTTGGAGAGTCAAAAGAAGGGCTCTGTGTGTACCTTTTGGAATTATACAGTCGGAGAAAACATTTGGAACGTTCAAGGCCGCTTTCCCCTCCATCTTGTGGGTATTTGGTTATCTCGTTGTGCTAATGACTTCCTCTTTTATTTCACGTGCTTTGGATGAGATTTTGTGAATCTAAAAAGTAGAAAATGTTTTAATGAGAAATTAAGCATGTGTAAGGTATATAGAATTTATGAAGTAATGAAGAAGAACTAATGGCAATAAGAAAATGAAGTGGTGTGATTGGTATGGTAGGGAGGGGGCTTCCAATTGATCCTGATAGTAGCGGGGTAATCAAACTGCTTATACCTTGAAAAATATGTAGAATGAAATATTCTTTTTTAAATTCGTATTTTATCTAATAATTATTACACAAAAAGAAATTAATTTCTTAATACGTAGTATGATATGGTTTGGTTAGGACCACTATTACCCGCAAAAACTTATGTAAATAGTCAGGAAAGTAAGTTCGTAGAGAGCATTTCGATTGAAGCAATGGAATGCTCACTATGGTAAAGTAGATTTCTAACATAAAATATACGAGATACCTCGTAAACTGTTCATATACTTGCTCGTAAAACAACCAGAAAGTCGATTTATCGCATGAAAGATATATAATTCTGTTTAAAGAAAAATGCATTTAATCTCTAGTATCATTTTGTATAGTTAAAAAGTTTTCTACGATAGAACGCAAATTTTGATATTTACAATATTAGCAAAGAACATCATCGTGATAAACTGTTATGCCCTCGTTTAAAATATCACAAGTAATTAAATAAATGTATTCGAAGTTACATTGCTTTTTTTTACGAGCGATTTCGAATAATGTTTTACTTCAATGTAAGTAGGGCATGTACGTATATACAACTGTTCGATTAATAAATTAAACATATATCAGAAAGTGATTTCTTTCCAACACCTAATACTATCAACATAGAAACTTGACCGAAATTCGAAGCACGCGACAAGTTTGCAACGTATAACCGATAATGAGCTCATTCAACTCACATTTTTTCTTTCCTTGACCCTTTTTGCACCGTAAATACGTAGAACACGAAAGTAACGGTCATTTACAAAAATTCGATATATCGATAAATCTTTTTATACGGTACTACCAATTTCAAAATGTTAAATGCAAAGTGCAATGTCATTGGCTCATTTAAAATTGCGGTACAGCTTTACAAAATACATTATAAACTGTATAATTTTATAAAAATAGTTACTAAAAGCAGTTTAATTATTTTCTTAATTTTTTTCGTCTTTTGCATTCATTAAAACAATGTATAAAAATTGATTTACAAAATTACAAACTAACTTTGTAATTTATTTAACGTCATTTACCTCATTTCAACTGACTTAATGTCATTCTGGAGATTTATAATTAAAATTTTAGAATATTAAATTTGAGTATTGTGAGTAGTCTACTATACGATGACCAAAAATTTTGATCGTTTTTTTGCACTCTAATATGATACAAAATACAAACTATTAATAAAAACATATGAAATATTCACTTAAAAAATAGTTTCATTATAATTCAGTAAAATTATTATAGCACTCGTCATCTATATTTTAATTCATTAACGTGCACTGTCAAATTATTTGTATTGTTCAAACTTTTATTTTGAATTTCTATTACGATCTTACAAGCAGAGACATCTTACTGTGTTAGTAAATAACTTGTTACTTATATGTATAATTAAATGCTGATAAAGTAATTGATATTTACATTATCTTTATAGTATTTGTCTACCTCGTTACTATCATTCCTTGTTAATATAATACAAGTATCTCAAGCAAGTGCTTGTTTTGTAGTCAATTTAAGTACAACATTAAACCTTCGTAAGTGTTCGTGAACCTTTGAATCTAGTCCAAGAATTTGCTGTAAAAGAAGGTTATGGCAAAAATGGATTTATCATTATTACGAAGTAAATTTCGCGGTTCTATGCTTGGTGCTTTAATTGGCGATTGTTTTGGTAACCTTTATGATAACGGTTACAATTCTTTATCAGACGGTATGAAATTTGTTTTACAAAAATCGTTCGATACATTGGAGGGACCGGTGTCTAAAGGTACATCTTAGAAATACATGATTTATAAATTATATTAAACACAAATGTAATTGTGTTTTTGTCTGCTCAGTTTGATATTGGATGTTCTTTCAATTCTATAGTACCTGTCATGCAGTATACAGATGATTCTGCTATGACTTATTCTTTGGCTAAATCTCTGGTTGAACAAAAAGAATTGGAGATTGTTGATGTTGCAAAAAGATTTGTTAAAAGTTACTTCCTGGAACCTAATCGTGGCTATGGAACTGGTGTTGTGACGGTAAGATGTCAAAAGTATGATATGCTATGTAATGTTAACACAGCATATGAAAATCTATTCTAAAATCCAAATTCTTTTGAAGGTATTTCAAAAGTTACGGGGTAACAAATTTGCAGATATTATAGAACCAGCTACAGAACAATTCAATAATCAAGGTTCATGGGGAAATGGTGGTGCAATGAGAATTACACCTATTGCATTGTTCTGTTATGAAAACTATGATAACCTTTTAGATACAGTGAGAAAAGTGACTCAAATTACTCATACACATAAAGTTGGAATAGATGGTGCTATTTTACAAGTACTTATATTTAAAATATTCCACATTTCACATTCAATATACTTTTTTTAATTTACACTATTATCATTTTACAGGCAGCAGCAATTTATCAGAGTCTGCATTTAGATCCCAATGAAGAATTAAATGTGATGAACTTTATTGATGATTTAATTCATAAAATGGATAAAATAGAAAAAGATGAAGAGGGGTAGGCTTTTATAATATAAAATAAATGTGTGACTTGAACTGTTCATTAAATTTGATTCTTGAAATTACTGCTTGCTTAAAATTCTTATTTCTCACAGTTTAGGTTTGGCAGAACCACAGCCATACAAGATACAATTGGGTGTAGTAAAAGCATTAATATCGGAAGATGGCGATAGTCCGCAAGTTGAAAAAGTAATAAAAAAATTAGGAAACAGTGTCGCGGCTTTATATTCAGTACCCACCGCAATATTTTGCTTTTTAAGAGCACAAAAACCAATTTCGGGAATACAAACGGAAAACCCGTTTAGAAGAGCAATTCAATATGCTGTATGTATAATATTTTACCACATTTTTAAAAATAAAATGAATTACAATTAAATGTTATTGAAATGGAGAAAACATGTTCTACTTTTCAGATTAGTTTAGGTGGTGATACAGACACTATTGGCAGTATGACGGGCGCAATCGCTGGAGCATATTACGGGGAAGAAAAAATTAATTCCAATATTTTACAACATTGTGAATCCTCAACGGAATTTAGGGTTTTAGGAGATAAGCTATTTGAAATGACAGTAACCCAATAAAAATTTGCATTTTTGCACATGATCAAATATAAAAATCATTTTATTTTATAATGAGATTTTAATAGAAATATAATTACAATTAAGACTGTCATTTTTAACTATTCAACTATCATTGAATTATTCGTAAAATATTTGTACATTAAATTTATAATTTCTTATGTATCTATAATGTCTATAAACTTGTACATTTATCGAATAAATAATTCTTACAATCTCAAATGGCTTTACATTTTTTGAAAATAAGGAGAAAGTGATTTTAGCGAATTCATTCTAAATAATCATGCGAAATTACGATGAGAAAAATTTCAACCCAAAATATTAATTGTTTAAAGTTTTTCAAAATACATTAACTTAAATTGAAGAAAGAAACTGTATAGTTAATTGGAAAAACATAACATTTATTAAATCGCGATAATATGCGAAAAGGTTTGACATTTCTATCAGCTGATATAATTCAATATGGCCGCTCAAAAAACACGTTGTCTTTCTGCAATCAAAGAGACGCCTACAAATGATTTACATCGTGTATGAAATAGAAAATAATTACAAAAGAAGGTAGTGAAAGTTTTTTAGTTATTATATTTTACAATGGCCGGTAGCGAGGAAGTATTAGAAGGATTTATTTGTCCAATATGCATGACAGATTTGAAAACACCTCATCAGTTAACTAAACATTTTGAAGACTTCCATAACGATGATACAGAAATTTTAAAATCGCTTAAAGGTAGGAAGTTTTTCTTTCACAGTTATCTAAACCCTTCAATAATTTATCAAAATTAAAGTTTAAAGATGAAGTTCATATATGCATGTCAAAAATAAATATGTTAATTTATACAACACAGTCGATTAAAGTGTTCTACTTTTTTAGATCTTTTTGGCAAAGCTAAGAAAAAGATTTTAAAGCAAGATGAAATATCAGAATCATTTGCAGTTAGTATACCATCAACTACTAGACATTGTAGTCCAGAACTTAATTGGGGACCTCAAGAAATAGGTATTAACTCATATTAAATCTGGAATTAATTGTAGTTGCATTGATGTGAATGGAAATTTTATAAAATGTGTTATTTGCTAAATAATTTTTAGGTGCAACAAAGTCACATACAAAGTACTTTAAAGAAATAAGAAATATGAGACTAGAGCGATATTCTACAGAAACAAATAAACTCCTTATAAGATTAGATAAATTATTAAATAATTTACCAACTGATCCAGTTGATAGAAAAGGTAGGATTATAATCTCTCCCATTGTTTGATAAATAAAATGAATTAACATATCTCCTTTTACTACAATAGTTCATGAGCGTACAATTGTACCATGGATAGATGAAAAAGATGTGAAGCTGTGTCCTTCTTGTGCAAAAAGCTTTCACGTTGCAAGGAGAAAACATCACTGTAGACTTTGTGGAGCTGTGATGTGTAACAATTGTACAATATTTCTCTCTTTACAAGATGCAAGTGGGTAACTTTGAAATTATTAAAAAGAAAAAAAATTGTATATAAACTTAATTACTTTAATTCGTAGGAAAAATGACAAATCCTGTATCTGTACAAGATGATTCAGCAGTATCTCCTACTTCCGAACGACCAATTGCAGAACGTATAGTACGTGCGGGTATTGGTCTTACAAAATTGGCGAGATCACCATCTAGTGGTAGTTTAAATAGCGTACTATCCTTGGTTAATGATTCGGCAGGTAGTGAACAGCATTTCAGAATTTGTACACATTGTGCAAATCTGCTTGATGCCAGAGAAAAACAAAAAGCAAAGCATTTTGATAAACCAATTGTATGTCAATTTTACGAAAAGATGAAAACATACATGGCAGAAGCCTCGCAACACGTGAAAATGTATAACAAAATGTGGGAATCCTTAAAGTATGTCATCTAATACATATAAGACTAATTTGCATAGTGGTATAATGTTAGCATAAATTTTGTATTATGCTTAATACAAAACTTTTCATACAAAATTAAAAGGTGTATTTTTCAGTGAAGGAGAATCTACGTATAATTTAGAAGATGCTCAAGCTTTAAAAATTAAGATCGGAAAATTAGGCGAGAATATAGATTTAATTAGCCAAAGAATTTCAGTACTTGGAACGAGATGCGTAGAAAATCCACCGCAAGAGCAAGAACTTCGATTACATCACATGGTCAGGTTATCTGCGGTGAATTTTCTGAAAGATGAATTATTGAGCATACAATCTTTACCTTCGACTGAGCGATATGAGGAGTTACAAAACGAACGACAAAAACGACTAGAAGCTAGAATTGCGTACGAAAGACAACTGGAAGAAGAACAAAGAGAAAGATCAAAAGAACAACGTAAAAAGGAAATATGGAATCTTGAAGTGTCACCTTCTACAAAAGAAAATCAGGTAGTACTAATTCTATTGAACAAAATTAAAATTGCAATTCTTCATTTTTAATTCAATGCCATCACTATTGTGTTTGAATAGCCAACTGTGGTATTAAATCAGTCACATGGTTGGGGTCCTTCTACTGTTACTCCTATGATGCCTTCTTCTATGGATCCCATTATTGAACAAATGAGCAATCTTCGAGCTTACATTAAGCAAGCTCGAGCTGATTGCAGGTATGATGAAGTTGCAACCTTAGAAAGCAACCTTAAAGAACTTCAAAGCGCCTACTTTACCATGAAACAAAGTAACAATAGCGATGAATAGATCATACACATATCTGCATTTTGTACTAGGTAATCTTGTATTTCTTATCAACTTTAACAACACTTAATAAATCTTTCTATTGTATTGAAAGTTTCACGTATCACTGCATCCATTTCATATATTATTGCACAATGTGATATATTTCAAAAGTTCCTTTACACATTCGTAAACATTGATTACAAATATCGCCGTGATAATTCATAATACATACTATCATTAAATTATTATTGTATATAATGATATTAAGAAATATATGATTTTTAATATGATATTTATATAAAATTTAGATATTATTTATAAAAAATTTTATTATTAATTTAGCTTTGTTGCATAAATATTATACATTTTTTTCAACAACATTGTTCTCGTTAGATTATAAGCGAAGTTGTATGTGTATCCATAATATAAGAATATGCATGCGCCTTTGTATTAAAAATTAATTTATTCAAACCAAAGTTTAAACCTGTTTTAACAAATGTGTAATATATAAAAACTGTTCCCCTGTTAAAGTATGTATCCATGAACAATGACCGATATTTTCAAAGGCTGTTCGTAAAGTAAGAAAATATGGAATATATAATTATTAAATACCATTGATAAATATACTATGCGTTATATTCTAAAACTGTAATTGGTAATTCTTGCGAATTCAGCACATTCTGTGCTGTATTCTTATTATTTTCAGTACTGTGAGTACCAACCGAATTTGATGCATTATTTACACGAAGTTCAACGATGCATTGAGGCAATTCTATAGAAGTCATCTCATTTTCATTAATATTCAAATTGGACAAGTGAAATGAATTATTTATTTCGACATTGCATAAAATATTATTCGATGCAGTTGAATTGTTATTTAAAAAAACTGGAAGTTCCTCAGACAATACTTCTTGATTCAATTTCGTTTGTTCCCCAATTCGTCCAAATTCATTTAGAAATACGGGTAACTCTCGAGACGACATTTCTTGTTGTTCATAAACATGTTCTTGTCCTCTAAATCCTTCTATATTTTGTTTGGTACTAAATTTCATTAAATCAGATATTTGCGAATTTGTTGTTTCTTTAATGTTTTCTGAATGGTTTTCATCGTGTTTCCCGTTTGCAGAAACCAATTTTGTTGATTGCATATTTCTTTCTAAAGAATTATTCATTGCATTAGGATTAACTGTTTCATTATCTTCAGAAGGTAATCCAAATATCAAAGATTCATTAAAACCAAAATTTTGAAGTCCCTCTTTTTCTTCTAATAGCTTGTTTATAACTTCATCTGAAATATCTACAGGTGCTGCTGGTCCACATTCCGGTCGTTTTGGAAGTTCGTCTGTATAAAAAAATAGCATACATTTAAGTTACATTCATGTATTTTACAGCAATACTTTGTTATACCATTTAATATATCCCCTGCCACGTAATCAGCTGCTCTAAATAATTCTGCTTTTACTAAAAGGTTTAATAAAGTACGCAATGTTGGTCTGTTTTTACCCATTGTCCCCCATTCTGATAAAAATATTTCGGCTGCACTTCTTCTTTGTTGCTGTGCAGCTTGCTCAATCATACTATAAAAATTTAGACAATAAACATGCAAATTTAATTACATTATTAAAAATACATTGAAGTGTAAATATTATATTAATATTTGTAATTTTACCTAAAATGCTCAGTAGTAAATTTAGGAAGATTACAAGCATCTTCTTTTGGTACTATTGCCATTAATTTTTTCCATGAATCTGATATATTCAAAATTTGCCCGAGTTTATATAATTCTGCAGGTCTTAATTTTCGTAATTCTGTGTCCCAGCATATTATACTTCGTGACATTATATTTTATTTATCAATTTTGATAAGGTATAAAATGAACAGGAAAGTAGGAGCAAATTGTTTATTAATTATGCGACATACCAGAAATGTGGTTTCTAACCTTTTTATAATTAATCTGAATTTCTTAAAAACACTATTTTTTAAATAAATTCAATTTTCCCCTATTATTTCTCATTAATTTTTTTAAACAAACAATTCTGGATTTACTTAATTTTTATAAACAACCATGTAAATTAAAGAAATCAGTAATAATTTGTATGCTTTGAATTAATCTAGGATGTGCGCATTATCGCATTATTTTACGTAATAAACTTCATATACTATTAAAATTTTATAAAAACATCTTTTTCATATACAAACATTTGTTCGAAAAAGTTATTCAATTTATAATAAACTGTTTTCAGCATTTTATTTTTTATTTATGTATAAATTATA
>NW_017100254.1:2417161-2420649 GCF_001263275.1 Habropoda laboriosa | reverse complement strand
AAATAAATAAAGCAAAATTTTTTATTAAAATGTTTTATTTTATTTTCACATATTGTAAAAAAATTTGTTTACATTTTCGTTAAGAATAATATATTTGCAAAAGACAAACACACACTAAATTCAAGTAAAAAATATACAAGAGCTGCAACATATACATGATATCACAGCTTGCAAGAAGTAGGCATACTTTTGAGGTAGATTGTAATAAATTCAAAAAGATATAATTGACTGATTCAGTAAGCAAATGAAACATTGAAACATTATAGCTTTATTCTTTTTGGTCTTTTATACTTGTATAGTTCTGTTCTTGAAACTTTTCAGAACTATCATACACATGTTTAGAAACAAGTCATTAAATTTTTTTCACTTGAGGCACTAATTTTGCATTGCATGTTAGAAACCTCTCAATGCCCATTTCAATTACAAACAATTTTTACATGCACGATTTATTGAATGTAATTATATACAAGCATTATTATTTTAATAATTTCAAAATATAAAAGCTCTATAAATACATATACATGACAATTTCAAAACTTGTTTCATATTAAAAAAAGGTCTGAAACATATGGAATAAATAATTTTGTATTTAACTATTTAAATTTGTTAACGCCTAAAAAGAAACACGCATACCATTTTTTTCACAAACGATCCGATATATCTTTAGCATTCTCTTTACCATTAGCAATTCGAGATCCAAACTGAAAGGCTCGTTTAGGAAAATTGGCAGTGTGTTGGAAACCAAGTTTACATGCCACCAAACGTAAAAGTAATTTATCTCCTAAACCTGATGGCATTTTATCTGTTGGATAACACCTACAAATAGTTGGATAATATTGATTTTTTGTTTTATTTTATTCATTTTCTATTACTCGATTTACCTTTCCCATGGTTTCAACTTCTGAACATATTCTACTATGTTCTCATCCAAATATGGCAGTCTAGATTGCCTTCCATGATCAGATACAATACGATCATCTCGACCTAAATTTCTTTCAGAGATTCTAGATAATTCAATATTTAATTCTTGTGTCAAAGCATCCCAACCTTTATGTCTTAATATTGTCCTGTGTCTCATATATCCACCAAATAATTCATCTGCTCCCATGCCTAAGAGAAGTACTCTACATGGGGATTCATAAATATTAGTACTTGAATTGATTATACCTTTTGCACGACTTGCAAACCACACAGCACAACCTAAGCTTTCGTCTAATATAGTACAAAGTGGATATAGTAAATTACTAATTCGCGAGGAACGATATGTTTGTAGTTCTATTTGACTGACGTTTACCTGAAATAATTACATATTATTAAAACGTTTCTTATATATGCAAATTGTATAAAAATATTTAAATTTATATACTTCTATAAAATTCCATTTACGATTTGGGCAAATATTCGAAAGTTCCATAAACGTTTGCTTTCCAGTTTTTCTATCAGGAACATCATATCTGTCCTCTATACCTTGTTTTCCATTATTTGTATTAGGCCTTTTAGACGTGTTAATTGATTTTTCAAATGAAACATTGAATAAATCAATAGGTTCATGTTGTGGTATATATTTATCAGCAATTAGTGTTAAAATAGCAGAGTCCAAACCACCAGAAAATAATATTCCTATTTTTGCATGATTGCATACAATATTTTCTCCATTTAATACCAATTTAATACATGATTTACAAAATTTTGGCTGCTTCTTTATTCTAACTTCTACAGCTTTGTAAAGAAGCTGTAATAAATGATCTACTCTTTCCTGTATGTCTTCATTTTCTAACAAATATTCCAATGTTCTATGGCAATCCTCAAAATAAGGGCTATTCTCTAAATATTCCAAATCTTTAATATTTGGATGCAGATGGAGACATGTTGATGTGTCTGATTCTAATATAGTATCTTTAATGTCAATATCTACACCCAACTGTGTCTCCACTGCTTCAATAATATCTGTAAATCTCAAGTCTGGCTCTCTCCATGGGTGGCATGCAAGATTTATTCTTGAATTAGCTAAGTTCACAGCAAAAATTCCAATTGCTGGAACTTCTATAATTCTGTTTATTTCTTTAGTGGCAACTGATGTTAAAGTTAAAACATCTTGGTCATTGCTCACTTTTAAAAGTAAACTATGTCTTCCTATAATATCTCTGCCAAAATACAAAATATTAGTGGATTTTTGAAAATATACAAAACTATATGGGCCTTGTATCTCTTGAAATACTGGTATAACATTTGATGATGATTCCAAAGCATTTAATAAAACATCAGTGTCACATATATTATCACGAGCCTAAAACAAGTAACATGACCATTTCATAACATTACGATACATAAAAAATTGTAATGCACTTAATATACTCAGCATAATATAAAATATTTACCAAATTTCCTAAAAATATATCTCCATTCCAAAGGAGAATATTACCAGTAGAATCTAAAGCAGGTTGTTCTGTTAAATTGGAACCTTGCATCCATAATACAGAACCAACAAAGTGTCCAAACCAATTCTGAGTTAAATTTTCAAATTTTTCTTCTACCTTATCAGGACCACGAGCAGCTATTAAATTCTTGCAAACATTCCACTGAGAAAATAATGTTAGATCTTTCTATAATTTACTAGTTTAAATTTCCTTTCCATATATTTAAAATAATAATACCTCCTGTGAAGTTTCCTTATTATTTTCATGGTTTTGTGAAATGTGACAGAATATCCCACACATTGTTGTACCGGTACAAACATAACCCTGATTCACAAATATTTTACAAATAAAGTACTTAATTCAGCGCGTGTATAACTAACTATTCAATCAATATAATGAAATCTTATAAAATTTCATTTTCTCGTGTATATGTAATATATTCTTTAGATTTCTTATTACTACCATTGACTGAAATTGTGAGCGATGGCAACGAAATTATAGAATATGTAATTTACTACATTAAAACTTTAATGAATATATTTCTTTACACTTTATTTAAACATACTTGTACATATATATAATTTCGTTTAAGAAATTTTTTAATTTTTATCCTACTTTCGACATTTAAAAATTAAAGTAAAAATTAAATTTACACGAATTAAATTAAGATATTAATTTTACTGTTATTCATTATTCCACGTAAATTTTCGCCATGTTGTCAAAGGTAGAATTCTTAGTGTAAAAATAATTAATACAATTCGCAAATTGGACATTGAACTGTTGATGTTCATTGACTTTATCATTCAAAGTGATATTATCTTTTTTTTTGAGTACATTTTGTTTAACTATTATTGCTTTGGCTTAAATAAGTAGTCAAAGAATTAAATAGTTGTTTTTATAGTTTATGACAGTTTTTTAATCTACTAGCAATATGATCAATACTGGGTATGTATTATAAATATTACATGTTTTTAAAATGGTCAAGAAAATCACTTAAAAGTACAAACTTTTTATTTTCCTTTTCTCTTAACAATTATACCAAGAGAAAAAAATTATAAACGTAAATATTTT
>NW_017100254.1:2410013-2417028 GCF_001263275.1 Habropoda laboriosa | reverse complement strand
TAATATATGGTTATTTGATATAGAAAACTTGCTGGTCGTACTATTTTTATTACTGGAGCATCACGAGGAATTGGAAAAAGTATAGCTTTAAAAGCTGCAAAGGATGGAGCAAATGTTGTCATTGCAGCTAAAACTGCAGACCCACATCCAAAATTACCAGGCACTATATATAGTGCTGCGAAAGAAAGTAATTATAAATGCAACAAAAATTTTAAATAGTAGTAAAGTTCTATTATTAAAGAAAATGTACATTTGTTTTAGTTGAACAAATGGGTGGAAAAGCATTACCCTGTGTTGTAGATGTAAGAGATGAAACACAAGTAGTTTCTGCAGTAGAGAATGCTGTTAACAAATTTGGTGGTATTGATATTGTTATTAATAATGCAAGTGCTATTTCTTTAACAGGAACAGCATCTACAGATATGAAAAAATATGATCTCATGAATAATATTAATACTAGAGGAACATTTCTAGTGTAAGTATATAAATTCTAGACTAAATTATATAAACTGAAGTTAATATTACAATATCCATTTTAAGGTCTAAAACCTGCTTACCTTATTTAAAGAAAAGCAAAAATCCTCATATAGTAAATATAAGTCCACCATTGAGTACGAATCCAATATGGTTCAAAAATCACGTTGCATATACAATGTCTAAATTTGGAATGTCAATGTGTGTTCTTGGAATGGCTGAGGAATTTAAGGAAGATGGTATTGCTGTAAATGCTGTGTGGCCAAAAACTGGTAAATTACTGTTTCTTTTATTTTGTAATTAAAAAAAATTCCTAATCCAAGTTTTTATTCATTACTGTAAATTTAAGATGGTTTTCATTTCAGCTATTCATACTGCTGCAATTGAAATGTTATCTGGTCCTGATTCAAGAAATTATAGTCGTAAACCAGAAATAATGGGGGATGCTGTGTATGCTTTAATTTGCAAAGATAGTAAATTCATCACTGGACAATTTTTAATTGATGAAGAAATCTTAAAAAATGAAGGAATCACTGATTTCACTGATTATGCATGTAATCCAGGTATATGAAGTGGGATGCTCAATTTATTTTATGCTCCTATATAAGTAATACATCATAAGTAATACTTTATTAAAAAAATTAATTTCAACTTTTTCAGCAAATAAAGATAAATTGATGCTTGACTTCTTCTTAGAAGAAAATTTGCCAGAGCTAGGTTTCCAAAATCGTATGATACCTACTAACGCGCAGAACAGTGCACCTGCTGCACAATCAAATGAAAAAATTCCGCATATATTTAATATGATTAAGGAGAATTTAAATAGTGAACTTGTTAACAAAACGGGGGCCATCTTTCAGTTTAATGTTAAAGGTATTCTGGTTTATAACAAATTATTTTGTCAATTGCTCTAGAGTTGTACTACTTAATGTACATTTGATAGGAGATGAAGCTGGTATATGGTTCGTGGATCTTAAAAATGGTAAAGGTTCGGCAGGTAAAGGGGAGCCTAGTTATCCACCAGACGCTACACTGACGATGGATTCTCAAAACTTTTTCGCAATGTTTTCTGGTAATTAAATACATGTATTTGTGCATAAAATATGTTCAAAATTAAATTAAGGTCTTTTTGATAATTATTACAAATTAATTAATTATTGCAAATTAATGATATTTATTTAGGAAAATTGAAACCTGCATCTGCATTTATGATGGGAAAATTAAAAATTAACGGCGACCTTCAGAAAGCAATGAAGTTGGAAAAATTGATGCACAGTTTAAAATCTAAACTTTAAAAATGTTCACATATTTACTAATGAAGGTAAATATGAAATATTCTTACTTTAAAAATATCATTACTTTTTGTAAAAGTTTATACAGTAAAATGTTTATACAGTCTTCGAATGTTAATGTAAAATATATTTTTATATACTCTTGTAATATATTTTGTAACAATAATTGACAAAAAATTACACAAATAAAATTTTTTGCAGTTACTTATATATTTTGACGAAATCTATTTAATACATATCATTGATATTTGTTATTCTCTGTAGGTACATTATGTAAAGATACGCAATATTTTGTTATTATAGTACGCGCTACTTCGTACGTTCCAAAGAAGATAAAACCTCCAATTGTTATCCAAATCACTCTAGGGCCCACTCCAGCAAAGAGTCTATAAAATTCATATATATTTCATGCAATACCTGAAAGATTATCAATTATCAATTAAATGTCATGATTTACCCATGTAACCCTTTTTCTGTATATACATCTTCTAGTATATACAGTATTTTTAATTTTGAAGCATTTTCATTTCTATTTGAAAGCATTATTCTCGTTTTTATAACATCTAATGGTGTAGTAATAGTAGCAGAAATACCACCTAGGAAATTTCATGTAATCAGTAGCATATCAAACAGAATTTTATAATATGATACCAAAGTTTTAAACCTGCAATTGCTCCACATACAGCACTTTCTACAGGAAGAATATCTCTATTCATATTTGAACTCCAAATTTTTTTTAAATGCTCCCATATTGGAAATTGTATTAAACTAAAGGGCATATCTCTTAATATAGTACTCCAATAGCCACAATAAAGCATTCTTAGATTAATATCTCTTATATCTAATATTAAAGCTTGCTTTCTTTGTTTTATAACTTCTACAGGTACTCGTATCAAGCAGGCAACCTTCATTTAAACCATATAATGTATGATTGAAATTGAATTTGTTAAAAATTTTAATGAAAACTGTTTTTAATTTACCATTTCTGCTAGAGATGCTGAACCCATGTGAAGGAACGAATGATACTTTTCGGGAACTACACATTGTGTTACAGTTTTAAGGCTTTCATAAGTTACAAAAAATAAGGATGCTAAAATATTGTAAAAAAAATATTTTAATGTAGTAATAGTTTAATTCAAATCATTTTTTATAGTTTAAACGAATTGAATAATTTTATTTTCGTATTGTATCGCATTACCACTTGGTGCAGAACCAACTAACACCGGAAGAAGTCCTTTATAAAGATTAGAAAATCCACCCGATTTTATGAACCCTTGTTTAGATTGCAAACGTGTTTTTAATGTGTCTAATGGAAACAATATCACATCAACAGAAGTGCCAGCTAATCCTCCTGCCTATTGAAAACAATATTAAATTAAATGAAATTCAATTGTAATCATTATACAGTATTTTATTCATAAAATTGCAATCATTAGTAGGTAATAATTAAATCATCTATTCGCGATTTTAGGATTGAACTTTGTGCGAACAATTCGCAAATGTTGAATTTAATTACATAGTAATAAATATATTGTTGCTTACTAGTAATGATGTGACGAAAGTAAATTTCGTGTCTGTTACTTTCAATAATTTATTATGTGTTGTCATTTCATATATTGATAAATAGACAAATAACTAAAAATATGGATTTCACTTAACCTAAGAACACGTATGTCCTCTCGTTGAAAAGTTATTTAACGTTATTGTTAAAATGATATTTTCACGCTATTATTGCATTTTATTGAAAATTTTTATAATAAACGCTACGTAATTATATAATTCAAATGACATTTCCACTATGAACATATTATTGTTACTTTGTTTGTGTTATACTAATTATTACACTTTAAGAAATACGTTCACAAATGAAATTCCTTTTTATAATGTTTATTATCAATTATAATGTTTCAATGAACAAATTCACATTCTTATATTATGAAATTAGCGTTTTTTTTATCATAAATTTTATTTTAATTTTTCTATGTTTTCGCGTTTAGATTCTGGTACTTTTGATAACCTCTTTTTATATCCTCTTAATCTTTTGTTAAATAGAAACGTTTGATTATTATTTTTATTGGAAATAGGTAGAGTAAAAATGTTATTTCTTGTTATAATTCCATCTAAGTTCTAAAGGTGTAATTAGAATTTGTATCAGAAGTTGCATGAGAACCAGCTGATCTTACAAATTGAGGATGAGGAATGTGGAAACCTCTTAGTATAGGCCTTCCCTTTTCTATGTCAAAAGATTGGTTTAATATACCAGTTCCACAAGATGAAAAGTATGAATTTGATCCATTTCTATAAATAGAAAGAATTGTTCAAACTAAATACTTAAAATCATACATGCTTCTGTTAATTTCCTCAATTGCCACACTAATTTTGACATTGTTAATTGTTAGAGTATTTTGTACCTCATTTTTGCACTTCTTTCATTAGTAGAATTTATTGGCGTAGCAAAGTTATTTAAAGAATTTAGGGTTCTTTTTTGCATTTCATAAGACATCAGTTGTTTTCTTTGTTCTGCATTTTCAATTTTGAGCTTCATATACTTTTCTCTGATTAATTTTATGTTTTGGACAAGATTACTGTAGTGGATTTTCAGTGTTTCATACTTTTTGTCCTTGAATGTGATTAACAAGTTAAGTATATGTTTCTATTAAATGTACAGAGATTAAAAAGACGCACAATTTCATGAAAACGTTGTGTCAAAATTTTCATTTGATTATTTTGGAATCCGCATATTTTACGTAACGATTCCAATGCTTCACTGAGTGGGGCAAAAAAATTTTCTACTCTCGATAATGACGGCTGTTGTAATTCCACGGAAAAAATGTCCATTTGTTGACACTGAGGACATTGTTTTTCAGCTGAATAAAAATATTATTTTCATTTGAAAGTTGAACAACGTCGACAATGGTAATCCTTCTATTTCATTATTTACATCTAATTTTATTTATCATTACCTTGCTGTATACATCCGTGACAATATATATGACCACATTGTGTTAAACAAAATGGTTTTTTCCCTCTGGGTGCTGTGGCAAAACACTTATTACAAATTAATGTATTTTCCATATTTTTAGTGTAATGCAAAAATTTAGAATATAATGGATATTCTGAAATAATGCATTTTCAACGTGTTCAATATTTTTAGCTAAGTCATATAATTATTTAAACGAATATTTTTCTATAATTTTTACTTTTTAAAATCGAATGAAAAATGTTTGCACGTCGCGTTTAAATTAATTTTGCTGTTTTTTAAAAACATTGGTGTGAGTTCCTATTATTAAAATATTTCAGAAAAGTCTAGTCATATTTTATAATCATAATATTTTAAATCTGTATGAATGATTAATGATTAGTGGAAATAATAAATTTTTCAATTAATTAAGTCGAACCGCCGTACTGCATACAAGCTACACGAATATTCCCGAATTTAACCGAAGTAGAAGAAATTAAAAATGGCCTAGTCCACAAACGTACATTTGAATAATATTTTATTTTATTTATTAAAAAAATAAAAAATTAAATAAGGACACGTTTCAATGAAAGGATAAAAAATGTCAATCCTATGCTCCATATTACGTGTCTTTATTAGGGTACAAATACAAATGTAGGATTACAATATATTACGATAAAACTTAAAGTGCACAAAATATCAAGTACGAAATTAAACAAATCAAATTTAAAAAATTAAATAAATCAAATCAAAATTTATTCAAAAACAAATTAAACATCGTTGTATTTCCCTATCTTTTTTAATCGTAGTTTACCACCCAAAATCATCATAAAATGGAAGTTCAGTTGGTTGGTATCTAAGAAGATAAAAAATAATACTTTAATTGAGGCAAAAGTTGTAAATAAAGGATTAAATAATGAAACAAAAGGAAATAAGAGATTTATATAGAACTGCAAGGAAAGAGAGGTTATATCTGATGTAGCAGGCAATGTGGGTAATGTCTTTAAGCAGTTAGAATTCATGATTTCTACTACAGTTTACAATACTAACGTAAATGCGAACACATTTGTAAGGAAAGCGAGACTTAGACGATGGAGTCGGGGCCTGGTCTTTACCACCCAGGATCACAGAAAGAGAAAGCGCGCGGATACTTGAGGGTATCATAAATTAAGCCCTTTCTTAGGACAGTTTTGGACTAGGAGGCTCCAACGGTTTTCGTAGGACATAGTACACGGAAAAATATTCTATGTACTTACATAGATACTTGTGTTTAACATCGAACTTTGTAGTTTCTTTTATTTTTATTCTCTTATACATCACGCTCGATAATGCCACAGGCCCAACGATCTCCTGAGTTTCCTGTGGTTAAAGAAAGTGAATGGTTTCCTCTTCCCAAATCATCTTCGCCAGAATGAATGACTAGAGCACGTCCTAGAATGCTGTTCTTTCCGGTTAGAGAGATAATAGAATCCGTGATGTGCACTTTTGCTATTCCTTCAGCGTTTGCTCGGATGTTTCCCAAATCTCCAACGTGTCTTATTGGACTATCTGGTGCGCCGTGCGCAACCTAAAGTTTTCTTTTATAAATATCATCTATGATAATGTAGTGCTTTACGTCGTAATATACCAAGTGTATGTTAAATATTTTATCGCGTTCCCGCTTTAAACCAATGACTTACATTCTCAGGATTAAAGTGTGGACCTGTAGATGTGCAACCGTCACTAAAATCTCCTTTTGTGTGTACATGAAAACCGTGCAATCCTTCTGTGAGACCGTACACATTGCCCGTGATTCGGACTAAATTAGGTGCACATTGAATGATGGTTAATTCTCCCGTAACATAGCGCTTTTTAGCATTGTGGGGTCGCAAGTACACATGAGCGGTTATTTCCTGAATAACAATTATTTCCAATAACATGAAAAAAATCTTGTGAATGCAACTTATAGGAACATATAATTGATACTTCTTTCTCGTTTTACAACAAATTATTGTTTTTATGCTAATAAGGTTACTTTTTCTTTTTTCATTTTCAGCACCTTTTTCATAAAATCGACGTTTTCGCGCGCTTACCTCTGCAACAACGGCAGCCACAATTCCAAGAAGTAGTATGATTATTCGATTCATGGCGAATGTTCTAAAAACAATTATTAACTATTATACAATGCTTAATCAAAGAAGAAATATTTCTTTTTCTTCTTTGTGGAAGGTTAATATTCCATCTTCATCGAGTTACTTAAAATTCTTTTTGCAAAATCCACTTTTTTTTATAGTAAAATTTAATATCAATT
>NW_017100254.1:2407890-2409665 GCF_001263275.1 Habropoda laboriosa | reverse complement strand
CAATAAGAAAGTCAGTTTCTCAAAGTTTATAAATACTAAGAGAAACTACATATATTTATATAAAAAGAAAAAAAAACTAATAAAACATAAACAATAAGGGTACATGTAAGAAATGTGAGACTTGAACGATGGAATGGTGCAATGGTTTTCGTCACTCAGGGTCATAGGAAAGGAAAGCACACGGATACTTGAGGGTATCATAAATTAAAGCCCTTTCCTATAGAGGACAGTTTGGACTGGAAGGCTCCAACGGTTTCGCAGCGACGCAGACATTATGTAGAATGCAGAAAAACACTCTGGTTACAACCGTCGAACTAGACGGACACCAGGGACAGTGTAGTATGTAATAAACAACGATTCATAAATTTATATAACACATATACTTTCGTTAATACGGAACGTTACAGTTTTTCTTTATTCATCTTATCTTACATACACTATGACTTTTTAAAAATTAATGACATTTTTGTAAGTCAATACAAATAAAGAAAACTATAAAGTTCGGTGTTAACAAAAGTATACGTATTATATAAGTTTATAAATCGTTGATTATTACTGCGCTGTTTCGGGTGTCCGTCTAGTTCGACGGTTGTAACCAGAGTGTTTTTCCGCATTCTATATGTCAAACTGTCCTTTATAGGAAAGGGCTTAATCTGTAAAACCCTCAAGTATCCGTGTGCTCTCCCTTCCTGTGATTCTGGATGACGAAGACCAGGTCACCACTTCATCGTCTAAGTTTCGCGTTTCTTACATTTTTTAAACTACTATTATAAAAATATTCTTTAATTACTGTTATAAACATATTTTTTAATTCTTGCAGACGAAGGAATTTGCAATATGTCGTGAGTGAGACGTTTACATAGGCACGCAGTAAGTGTACGCAACAAGTAACATTTTTAACCTTGATTGACAAACACAGAAAGTGAAAGGAACATACCCCATACACGTATTCACAATCACGGACACTGTCTAACTGGCCGAATGCTGGGCAAAAGTCCTACTTATACGAAGTACCTACTCGTTCTATCTGCACACATCCCCACTCACTACTTGCTCTGAAATGATTACGAATTAAAAGCAGTGTCCACCAAACCGTGTCTCTCCCTCCACATTCGACGGACAATGTGTACAGATATTTAATGTATTTTTCTAGCAATTCGTTTTTGTAATTCATCCAAAGCGATATACATATTATGAAATGAAATTAATCATTCAATAAGTATTAATAAGTACATGTTGGTCCAATTACATCGTGTTTGGTCTCATTTTGATCAGAACAATCTCTTCAATATGTTATTAATTTTTTCATACAAAAAAAGTTAAAAATGGAAACGTTGGTGTTTAAATCGCTTGGTTTTCATCCTTCTCTTTTATTCGTTGTCCTTATCTTCGTTCGGCAAACTAGAAAAGCGGACTGCGAGGCTCCAAAACAATGTCTCCGCTTCTCAAACTGTCCTGTTTAGGCTCCTTGTTGGTGGACATTGTGAGAAGCTTTACTGCACTTCGAGAAGAATCATACCTTAATAAATCATGTAACATCGCGACAGGATGATCGTCAAAGACGATGAAAGATTCTGGATCTAGATTTTACTCGGCAAACACAACCATTGTCCTTATATAGGGTGATCAATTAAAAACGGGTTAACTTGTCCACTGAATATTGCAAGGAGATGCATTTCGAGGATTGCGAGGACTTATGCATTTTCCTCTTGCTAGACAAGATCCACTGGCAATTATGAATGTTTAAATAAATACATTATTATTATTATTATTAT
>NW_017100254.1:2393507-2407459 GCF_001263275.1 Habropoda laboriosa | reverse complement strand
TCTTTACTGTCTTGGATTGTTTATTTTTGATGAATAACATTTATCAGTTGTTAACACATAACAGTTTGCATAATATTTCTATCATGGAATCAATCATTCGTGGAAAATTTCACGAAACAACTTTCAGGTAATTATAGATTCAGAAAAGAAGAATAGGAGAACACGTTTGAGCAACACAACCGGTTAAACCACCATGTTAAATGAAGATTTTCGTTGGACCACTTTTTTTCTTCTACTGGAAGATTTCATGATTGTCTAGAGAAAACAGTGTGGTAGAACATTTACGATGTGTAAGACGAAAAATGTGGATAATTACAGCGCGGATTACTCTCTTTTGTCTGCTTGAATCCTTCTTATAACGGATATTATATTTACAAACTATTATTTACTAGTTCACTTACGAACGTGAATCACCTGATTGTGATTCACCTACGGCAGCACTGTTTCGTGTAATTGAAGCTTCGTCAACTGTTCTTGCCTTCTCTAATTTCTAGTCATAACTAGAATCTTTTAATCCTCGTACCGTAACGTAATCTTACGCTTTTACGTTAAATTAGAATTTATTACTAAAACACATTTTTATTTTCTTATACAGGTCATTCAGCTTTTCCGCTTTTTCTTGATCTTGTTCAGTTTTCTCAATTCAGTATCCATCGATAATCGCCTGGTCTTGCCTTTCATTAAAATTTCTCTCCAATTGAAAATGTGCTGGAACGGTGTCTTCTGCATGTCGTTTAATATCTTAGCCTGAGTTTCCATGAAGTGATAGATGATCTCCTCATTTGGATCAACATGATGCATATCCTTACAATTAATTAAGAAAAAAGAATTACTATAACTGTTGCAACTCTAAATGTAACTGTTGCTTTTTCCAGTTACTTGTACTTCCTGTGCAAGTATTGTGTCCTCCACAGCAACAGCTTCGACTCTCCCAGTGGGTACAACAGAGATTCGTTTCGGCTCCGGTTGATGCTTGGGGAAGAAGAGGCTCTTAGTGTGCTCAAAAGTGCTCTCTTGCATCTGCAATGCCTCGCGTAAACGTTGCTTCTTCCTCTTCGCCTCCTGTCGCAACTTCAGAATCGGTTCACGCTGCTTCTCCAGATCGTCCTTTTTCAGACCTTTCTTCTCTAGGATCACCTGCTGCATATGTTTCAACTCCCTCGCTTTCCATCTTTCACGTGACGCTTCGATGATCTCCCATGGTTTCTATCAATACATTCACTACCACAGTTAACATATTGTTCGAATTATTAATCGAGGTTTTCGGTTTTTAGACTGGATACCAATTGATTAAGTCCATCTGGAAGACGTTTTTCTTGGTTCTCTTTAAATTGTACAGCTGACCAATTAAAAACATCTGGTTGGTAACCAATGCTTGGCATTCGAACAATCCAAATCATGAAAGCCTCGAACCTCTAATTAACACATTGGTTGACCGAACTTGAACGTACCAAACTCTTCTTTTGAATCTCCACGACAGTTTCCATTTCAACCGCAGCAGTCGTGGACATCCCTTCCTCCATTTGCTTCTTTTTCTCCTCCTCCATTTGTTTCTTCCTTTTCTCCTCTTCGATGACTACGTAATTCGCCTCTATCCACGCTTCTTGCCAACTCTTGCAATTTTTTACCTGAAGTTAACGAATATATTCTTCTGTATGAAATTACTAACTTATTAAGAATTCTATTTATTAATTATCGAATACTCTTGTGATTTGTCGTTCAACGAAGTTTCTCATCCAGTTAAAGGTGGTCATGTCTGTCTTGAGAAAAATAGTCGGGGCCTGTAACATCCTCAAAATACCATTAAAGTCACAGAATCCTACGCACTGGGTGGTCGTGAAGGTTAACTCATGAGTGTAAATTCCCGTGATTATGCGTCCCGACAAGCTCTGCAGCACGCACGGTTCTTCACTTTTAACCATGAAATCCCACAATTCAACGCTGCCGTCTATTCGCGTCAGGATCAATATCGTGGGTCGGAAACTGCCCCACGAAACTGCAGTGAGCCTGTATCAAGAAAAGGAGAAACATTTATTTTCGTTTTTAAAAATATTTTATCATTGGTTTTATTTTATTTATTTATTTATTTTTGGTTTCTATTTTCTGTGTAAATACAAAGAAATTTGAAAAAATAGCGAAATTATGGTTTATGCTTTTGTTTAGGCTACTCATATATTAATTACAACCTCTATTTAAGTTTCACTTAGGTGAACATTGGTTATTACTGAGCTCTAATGATACTCAAGCTCATTATTGAGTTCAAAGTTTTACAAAATTGACAATTTTCAGCGATGAAATAGAGAAAAGTGACAAAAGTGTGGAAACAGCAATATAATACCTTGGATGGCCTTTAGAGTGAAGCTCTTTATTACCAAGTATTGGATCACTGCTATCGCACGATCTTGGTATATACCTATATGTATACATCGTATACGCTATAATTAAGTATTTCAAAATTCCAGACATACGAGGCGTCTGATTTCTTCCATATCAATGGTATACCCAGATCCTCCTTCCAAAGGGCAAATATCTTTCCTCCTATAGTGGCGATCAGGCTTCCATCATCTCTGGATCTAAGAGCATGGGTTATTGGACCATCGTGTACTTTTTTGATCCAGGACCATTTACACGTTTCAGTATTAATAGCCAAGTCTGTGGTGAAATCATATCCTTCCCACGTGACGCAACCAAAATCACCTATTTAACGGTGATGGGACAAAATTATCCAATTGGGTTAATGCGTCTAGGCTGACCAATTTAAATTCTCTGTTTTATAAATGATACTCGTTTTTTTTCCCTTTTTTATACCTTCCACAGTGCCAATGTGTATCTGTGGTTGCATAACGAAATCTGGCTTTTTGATTATGTTTCTAAATGTTTTCCTGACCGTAATATCTTCTGTAGGTCGAATGGTATCCACGCATTTTTTCTTGAATTTCTGTACAAAAGTTGTCATGGTGGTGATCACTGCATTTCGACTTTCGTTAGGTAGTTGGACGGTTAAGAGATAGTGTGGTTTGAAGACGCGATCTAGTTTCTTGAATGGGGAAATGGACTTCGTTAACGCTTCCGGTCGTTTCGTCTGGACTTTCCTCTTTGGACGACGTTTCTTCTCGAACTTCTGCCATCTTGTAATAAATAAAAATAAATATAGTAGAGTAATAAATAATAAGTAATAGTAAACTAAATTATGATTGTATTTTAATGATAATAGAAAAATACATTTTTATGTTTTACTCACAAAAATTGAAAATCATAACAATCATATTTTAATTGAAAATAATAATTCAGCAAATTACTATTTATGTACAATCCTATACAATAATATAGGAAAAAATAAAAGAATATAGACATTATTATAATCGTAATAAAAGATATTTTATTGTTTTTTTAGAAGTTAATAAAAAGAAATCAACCGTTCGTCTTTCAAGTCCCAGAAAGCGATCGTGCCATCCTCGCCGGCAGTCATAAATTGCGACGATAAATCCTCAAGACTGGTGTCCTCCGGTAACGATTGAATTCTACCATTCGTATCGAGCGTGTTGTATGGTGAAAACCATATTATTTGAGTAACAGCCCCCTTCTGGCTGTCCTTCATCGAAGACATAGCGGTAGGTCGTATTATGGACAATCCAAGCGGTTCTTGCATCCACGTGGTTAAACTTTTGATTGTGATCTTATTCTTTATTTGAGCTGCAGTGTGCACCATAACCGATTCCACTTTCTCAATTTTTCCAGGAATATGCCAAATTACCACCTACACTTTCAAAAACGTCCTATTCATCACGGTACTGTTGAATAATATCTTAGAATACTTTTCAATATTGTTACTATAATTAATTCTTATATTCTTAATACTTAATTGGCCATTTCCACAACCACCGACGACCAGGTTCCCATCCAGTGGATTTACCGCCACAGATGTCACCTCCCTTGGAGACTCGAGCACCAATTTTGGCGACAGACAGTCATTGAACGACCACACCAAGACATAATTATTCTCAGAAGCTTTGATCACCTACAGTGAACAATCTGATACATAAAACACAGTGGAAGCTTTTTTTTTTTCTTTTCTTTTAATCCACCTCTTTGTCCGATTTAGGTCCAACCAAATGTTGACTCTTTGCGTAGCTCGTGTAAGCTGCAAACGCTATTCCACTCCACAGTGGATGCCAGCAAAGATCATTGATCACTTTATCGACCACGTGTTTTTCGTCATGGAAACTAAGATGCTCCTCATAGCTCACTGGTATGGGCCACTGAGTGTCTCTTATGTTCCTCACCAGATTATTGTAGTCATTGGTGTAAATGTCCCAAGTAGCGTTCAACAGTAACTATAATTATTATTATTGTTGTATCGTAATAGCGCAAACATTGTACATACAGAGAGCTTATACAGAATATGTATTCTGATTCTCTAAAAAAGTTCCTTTCGCATAAATGTTCGCATGTTCTTTTTTAAGCATTCTGTATTACAAGTATCCTTAATTCAGATTTTAATTAACTGACTTGATCACACATTTTGTCAGTGAAACGATCAAGGAAGCTCCTCAGCGATTCCAGTTGCTCCTCATTGAACTTCGCTATATCCGGAGACTCATACTCGTACTTGTACTGGACCCAGCAATTCGTAGGCACAGAAAGTGCCGTCTGTGCTTCTTTATCTCTAACTGCTGGTGTTACTTGTGTCATATTGTGTATCAGTTTACGCTGGACGCTTTCGAATGTCTGACGATAGGGAAGAAGCTCGATATATCCATCCCTAACGTCCTCAACTTTTCTGTCCTCTAGTTCCAACACCACGTTCAACACATCCGCTGTGGCTACCACCTAAAACGATCCAACAATGAAGAGGTACACATGAAGTGTAACCCTTGGATTTTTATCAAACTTTGTAGGTTGATAATAATATTCAAAGGTGTAGAGTCATATTCAATTCTAGGTGTAGACACACGATAGTTTACGAAATCTACACGTAAAATTGAACATGTCTGTACATCTTTCCATTTTGTAATTCCTACAGAAGCAATATTTGCTTTTGTACTTCGATCTCCAATAGTGGCCTTGTGTTTTTGATCATGGCCGTCTGAATCTCCATACCGCTGCCAAGCTCTTCCCAATCCCCTAATGGCTTGTACACAGCGGTTCTCACGCGATTTTCATGTTCCTCACGCTGCTTTTGGATATAATCAACGACCACGTCTCGGCCTTCCTCTGACAAGCATATGTAGAATTGACCTTCCTCAGTTCATCACGGTACTGTTGAATAATATCTTAGAATACTTTTCAATATTGTTACTATAATTAATTCTTATATTCTTAATACTTAATTGGCCATTTCCACAACCACCGACGACCAGGTTCCCATCCAGTGGATTTACCGCCACAGATGTCACCTCCCTTGGAGACTCGAGCACCAATTTTGGCGACAGACAGTCATTGAACGACCACACCAAGACATAATTATTCTCAGAAGCTTTGATCACCTACAGTGAACAATCTGATACATAAAACACAGTGGAAGCTTTTTTTTTTTTCTTTTCTTTTAATCCACCTCTTTGTCCGATTTAGGTCCAACCAAATGTTGACTCTTTGCGTAGCTCGTGTAAGCTGCAAACGCTATTCCACTCCACAGTGGATGCCAGCAAAGATCATTGATCACTTTATCGACCACGTGTTTTTCGTCATGGAAACTAAGATGCTCCTCATAGCTCACTGGTATGGGCCACTGAGTGTCTCTTATGTTCCTCACCAGATTATTGTAGTCATTGGTGTAAATGTCCCAAGTAGCGTTCAACAGTAACTATAATTATTATTATTGTTGTATCGTAATAGCGCAAACATTGTACATACAGAGAGCTTATACAGAATATGTATTCTGATTCTCTAAAAAAGTTCCTTTCGCATAAATGTTCGCATGTTCTTTTTTAAGCATTCTGTATTACAAGTATCCTTAATTCAGATTTTAATTAACTGACTTGATCACACATTTTGTCAGTGAAACGATCAAGGAAGCTCCTCAGCGATTCCAGTTGCTCCTCATTGAACTTCGCTATATCCGGAGACTCATACTCGTACTTGTACTGGACCCAGCAATTCGTAGGCACAGAAAGTGCCGTCTGTGCTTCTTTATCTCTAACTGCTGGTGTTACTTGTGTCATATTGTGTATCAGTTTACGCTGGACGCTTTCGAATGTCTGACGATAGGGAAGAAGCTCGATATATCCATCCCTAACGTCCTCAACTTTTCTGTCCTCTAGTTCCAACACCACGTTCAACACATCCGCTGTGGCTACCACCTAAAACGATCCAACAATGAAGAGGTACACATGAAGTGTAACCCTTGGATTTTTATCAAACTTTGTAGGTTGATAATAATATTCAAAGGTGTAGAGTCATATTCAATTCTAGGTGTAGACACACGATAGTTTACGAAATCTACACGTAAAATTGAACATGTCTGTACATCTTTCCATTTTGTAATTCCTACAGAAGCAATATTTGCTTTTGTACTTCGATCTCCAATAGTGGCCTTGTGTTTTTGATCATGGCCGTCTGAATCTCCATACCGCTGCCAAGCTCTTCCCAATCCCCTAATGGCTTGTACACAGCGGTTCTCACGCGATTTTCATGTTCCTCACGCTGCTTTTGGATATAATCAACGACCACGTCTCGGCCTTCCTCTGACAAGCATATGTAGAATTGACCTTCCTCAGTCAATGACGGAACGTAGCCAATCAGCAACTTTGAGTTCGGAAACTTGCGTATCTCGTCTTTTACGGGCAAAAAATCGCTACTTTCCTCGTACAGCTCTATATTGTCCTCGATGATCTCCTTCCTGACGTACACCCAAGGATACTCGGTACTCACGTTTTCTCCAATGACGCAGCCGATTACTTTTTGCGTCAGTGGTGACAGATTGATTCTTGCTATACCTGGGGCGCCCTGAACAGGAAGTACACAATTGACTAGTCAACTCAGATTACAAGAGACAATAAAGGATCTTTTATTTTAGCCAGATTCATCATCAGGAAGTTGAATGGTGAACTTTATCCATGTAATTTTGAGACACCTGGTATATCAGTGATTTACCAGAGAAACAGAGTAACGAATCTTCGGTTTTTTCGTTTCTGGTACGTAATCCTTTGTAGTGAGTTTCATGAGTTCGCTGCCCGATGGCCCAGCAGAGACATAAGAGTCCAGTTCATAAATGGTTCTCCGTCTTTCTCCTAACCCCGTAATGGTTGGATCCAAATGGACCGTTTCCTTTGCTTCCTTCTCCCAGTCTATCGTTCCAGTAGAAACAGCTGTACGTAGAAATTTTATTGTTATTAATTCATATTATTTTAGATTGTATATTATTTGTCAGTCATTCTGTACATGCGTAAAATTGTATTATCTGTAAACCACACTGTATACAGGGTGTCCTATTTTAATCTCCCCAGGCAAATATCTCGAAAGATATGAAAAATATGAAAAAATGTTTCAAACGAAAATTGTAGGATATTAAGGGAGGACAGATTATGCTGTCATTTATTTGACCTTGTGGTGACATTGAAAAATCTTGCAGAGGTCAACTTCGAATTTTTAAAGTGGAACCTAAATATATTTTTAACTGCACCTTCTTATAGCCCGGCACAGGGCGGTGCCTAAAGGCGCCCAAGGGCTTTGTGAACCCCCAGTACCCTAACTAGTCAACCAGTACCGAGGTCCCTTCATTAGAAGTGGTTGGGTAATTCCGGGAGAGATGAACCGGCGGGAGAGACGGGCCGGGCAAGTATTTCCTACATTATCCGCCATATGTGGAACGCGTCGGTATTCTTTTGTTTTACAGAAAGCGATCGAGCGTGGCTCTCAGTGTTTTTTGTTCCATATCTGGTGGATAATGTAGGAAATACTTATCTGGCCCGTCTCTCCCGCCGGTCCATCTCCCCCGAAATTACCCTATTCCACCGATGATGTTGAACGGTACCTCGGGCCGACCAGCCCGTCCTTGCTATGCTGAGGCTGTGGTGGACACTCCACCTTCCCCGGTTGTCCGGCGAGATGAGCGGAGGATCCTGCTCTCACGTTGGGGGCTGGCCTAGTTTGGTGTTGGATTCGAGGGGGCAGTGGTTTAAAACCAAATGTTGGTTGAGTGTCCCTTTCTCCAGGCTGCCAGCGGATGAGCTGCGTCAATTACAGCTCCGGTACCAGCTCTGGAGAATCTGGTAAAATGTGGAAAGTTACTCCGTTCAACCTGTAACGTGTAGCTCTCCCTCACAGTTGTCCTTCACACAGGTAGGCCGTTGAGCGTATCTCAATCCCTCTCCCAGGGAGGCCGTCTGGGTAGGGCCACCGTGTTGGGAACCGGACCTTAAACTTCATTACGTAAACTACATTAAGCCGGGAACGACTTATACAACAAATATGTTCAGATAGTGTTTTAAAACGCTCCGATGCCAGCTATAAGAAGGTGCAGTTAAAAATATAAGTTCCAATTTAAAACATCGAAGTTGACCTTTGCAAGATTTTTCAATATCGTCACAAGGTTAAATAAAAGACAGCATAATCTGTTCCCCTTAATATCCTACAATTTTCGTTTGAAACATTTTTTCATATGTTTCATATCTTTCGAGATATTTGCCTGGGGAGATTAAAATAGGACACCCTGTATGTGTTAAATATGCTGAAAGGACAGTGGTAGAAATTGACAAATTTTGGACCTGGCTGGTAACGAAAATTTCTTACAGGACATGATTCTACGGGTTTTAAGGAATCCGAAATGCATAATCATTTACCCTGAAGATGATGGGAAAGTTATACGTATAACAGCGAAAACTTCGGAATGTTGTCGTTTGTAAAACCCATCTGATTAATCATTATCTTCTTCGGATGATAATCCGTTAACAGAATAATCGTTTAGGAAATCCGCTGGAAAATTAATCGTAGATTGGTGTCGAGCATAGCCAAAAAAAAAACCACAAAACTGTTTTAACATGGAAACAACAATCCACAACCGGTTCACCAACTCTACATCCATATGTAAGTATGTCCAATAGTATAGTCTAGTCCATTTTTAGTTTTATCCAGCAGCACGTGTACAAAGTATTTTATAGTATTTGAATGGCGTGAAAGTATTTGTGTTTTACTTAATATGACATTATTAGGGTCAACGTTTATTTGGTAATCGCGATAATTAATAGTGCAAGATACTGATGCCATTTGTAATACAAAATCGCCGTTTTCATTTATGTGGTCTGCATAGTAACCAGGAGCCTGTTTCAGTTGATACGTTCCACATGTATAGAAATATAATTCACGGATAGATAATTGAGGGAAAGATTGTTGTTCGGTGGTTTCCATACGATGAAAGTGTGAACTGCGTGTATTCAAGTTTTCATTCCGTACCAATTCAGTTAATCGGTTGGTTTCGTTCGATAGCTGAAGCATTTCCATTCACTATGATTCGATCAAGTTCTGATGTGATTATTGGTCCAAATGTGGCATTTAGTAATGAACATGCGATTTTTAAATCTTCAAATAATGTAGGCAACATGATATTATTTATTGTCCGGTCGAAATATTTGAAACATACTTTTTTTAACTTTATTATTTATTTTCTGCTAAATATACGTATATTTCATTCCAATATTGCCTACTATCGCGAGTATGAAAATGGTGAACAAGTTGTCAGTTAACGAGATTATCATGCTGTGATGCCCGGTTTCCTTCAATTCCTCGAAACTAGGAGCAGATATTAGGGTATCACTGAATTAAAACACTTAAGGATCGTCGTTGCGTAGAAACAGAACTTTAGTTGAGATTTTAATGTTACGTGACGTGCGCGTGGTGAAATAGAGAATGAACGTGGAAATGGAGAAAATAGGGCTATTTAAGGATTCTGGGAAGATGGACTTTGGATTGTGACTATGCAAGAGAGTTGAGAGGAGTGTTGGAAGGTGAAGAGTCCAGTATGAGAAATGGTGAAAGTGGATGACTAGTTGTAAATACAGATAAAACTAAGGACTAAGAAGGAAAATATTTGAGGGTGTAACAATGCGAAGAAGATAATGATGATTACTCTGATGGGTTTTACTAACGACGTCATTTCAAAGTTTATCCTTATTTTTATAACCTCTTTCTAGGATAAATGATGGTAAAGAACATTGATCTATTTCTAGGAAAACACATAGATATGGACATTTTAGAATTTTTAAGGTCAATGTTATCTTGGTTGTTTGAATAACAGATAGAAAATGCATGTCTGGCATCTCGACTACAATTTTCAGCGCTTCTAAAATAAAATGTTAGGTTATCGCGTAAGTTCGTGCTGAAAGTGCAAAATATTTTAATGAATGATGGTCTTACCAAAAAAAAAAAAAAATGGAAAAAGTTGTGGAATGTGAAGGCACTTATGTTTTTTTTATCAAATTTAAAGATTCGTTAGAAATATTAATCTAAATTATAGAATTCGACACGAACTTAGGGGATGACTTAATATTAGTAAAACATTTATCTAATCGCGTATAGGCAAAGACTAACATCTTGCCTCTTCTCCACCCCATTCCTTTGCATATTTCGATGTATATTCGTAATCTCCGTACTCCGCAAAATCGTCATCGTAAATACGGTTTTCTACTGGTGCTGGTTCTTCACTTTTATTTAAATTTTCAATTTTAATTTCACTTTGTTCATGTTGTTCAGTTTGGTCCTGTTGTACATTTTGTTCTTTTTCCTCCTCATTGTGAACTCTTTGTTCTTCCTCCATTATATACTAATTAACCTTCTCCAAATAATCGAATATTTTAATGACATTAAGTTGTTTGCAAATCCTCATTGTCAATCGAAAATATACCGAAAATATCCTGTACCTCGTCTGTGGGATAGACCTTACACTTAATCTACTTTTCTGTCCAACGTTCTAAAATACCGATCGTGTAAAAAATTAGAGTTTTTGTTATGCCCTCTACGATATAAAGCGGTGAGTTTAGGAATTACATACAATCAAACCATTAACGATGGTAAAATCGACAGATGTAAAAAATCTCTTATTAAATTTGCATATAAAGATACATATATACATATTGGATTGCGTGGGGAGAATTGTTCACGATCTTCTGACAGCAGTAGAACACGTGCATGTGATGAATCATCTATCAATAAACAATTACGTTACTTTCTTATTTGTAATTTCATAATTGCGTTTAATTCCAATTCCAACCACTATTAACGTTGTAATCTTATTCTATACTGAATCGGTAACGTTGGTAGCGACACGAAAATAGTAACGGTCTTTTCGGCCCCAAAGCTCCGGACAAAAAGTCTCATAAGATGTAAGGTCTATCCTGTGCGTCGTCTGCGCTTGTCCTCGTCTGTGATCACAGATAACATTTTTAAATTACTTATGAATAACATGAAATATATTTATTAATATATTTGAAAGAAACGAATTCTATGAACATTTGATTCGTTCAAATTATTGAACTATAAAAATAGTGAATTTAATATTTCACCAAATCACGAAAAAATGATAATTCCGATATATAATAAACTATACAAAATCCTTATCGAGAATTATTTTTCGACTAAATTTAAATATTAATATTTTCGATAGGATGTTATCAATACATCGTTTTAAATATCGTCTTATTCACATTCATGCATATGCGTTAGCATAGTAAAGGCTTCTCATGGTATGCGTAAGAGTAATACAAACTGGTGGGAATTTAGTAACAGTTTCAACGACGCGTCCCGCTTAGGAGTAGGTTGTCGTGTATTGCTCTCTAAAAGGGCAATGATACGATGAATACTATCAGGTGTTTTGTGTTCGTGTTTGCAATTGCAAGTAATTCGTTCACCTCTGCATGTAAGTATATCTTACTACCGACTGGTCGACATTTTTCCTCTACAGAAGAAAATAATTTTCACGAGATGATTCAATACAGCCAAGCCCACTTTACAACATGGCGTAGTAGAGTTGTGGTATAACAGACTCACTAGAAAACGAATTAATTCTGATTTCTAATAGAACCGTCTCGCATACTGATGTGTTATTTAAAAATGTTAATTCTTTGAAATTTTAATGCATTATAATCACATATTCATTGTTCCGTAATGTGCGTATATGTTTTGTTGAATAAGCATATTTTATACTGATTACATAAAATAAAATTCTTTAATCATATTATTAAATCAGTAGGGATTTTATATGGAATATGATGAAAATGTCATACAGAATTCAGAATATTGAAGAATTATTTAAATAATATTGTATACTTTGATATAATTTACATCATACATTATATAAAAAATTATTCTAACTTTTATATAATTTTTAATTAGATGATGAATGTAATGAACCGCTTTTGGACAGAGCTCACTTAACAGCCACCACATCATTGCCTAATAGGGGTCCAAAGAATGCTAGGATCAATGGTAAAGTTTCCTTGATTTTTTTGTATTTTATAGTGCATTTATCCATAGGTATTTATTTAATAACATTCCCTATGTTACTTTCTCGTATAAATATAGAAATATACTCGTGATTCGTAGTTTGTTGCTTGCTACCTATCATATTTTGAAGAAGTATGTGAATATCTGTAACTGTTACTAAGATTGCTTTCCTTCATCTATTTTTATGATTATGTTTAACAACAACACAGGTAGTGTATTATGTATTATCTGTATTATGTATATCTGTCTTTAAGACATTAAATTTTCTAAGTTTAAAGAACTTAAGTTAAAGAGGTGTTGTCCTCATCAACACCCACATGTCTCACCCAATTAAAAGAGCTTCAGGTCTGAATTAGGTGAACTCAACTCACTGACTCATTGCACAGTTATTCTGTACATCTGATTTCTCCTATAAGAATAAACACTTGTCTTTTAAATAATAAATTTAACAATTCTAAGATATCAATATACAATAATACATATTATTGTTTGTTGGAAAAGTAATACAATGTCTTGTCTATTTGCTTCAGGTGGATGCTAAAGAGTAGCCTGGTTTTTTTAAAAACAAGATCCTTTAAAAAGCAGTGCTTTAGCAAAAAGGAGCAAATAATAATTCATGGAACATTACCATATTAAAAAATTGATAAATCAAAACAGATAAAGTTAATGATACAAAAAATGTTGCAAAGTATTCGGTGGGCATTCAATTGGAAGGAATGGAACCTAAGTGAAAAGGATTTTGCTTATGCAATTTCTTGTATACAATTAGAAGAGAAAGAAAGATTAGGTAGATTTGTGTTTCGTAAAGATGTTAGGGCTTCTCTTGTAGGTAGATTGCTGATGAGAAAATTTGTTAGTGAATATGGTCATATCCCTTACAGTAATGTAGTATTTACAAGGGATATAAATAATAAACCTATTATGGAAAATATTTCCTCAAACTTGAGTTTTAATGTATCTCATCAGGGTGATTATACGGTTTTAGCAGGTGAAACGAGAAACGTACAATTAGGAGTAGATGTAATGAAACTTAAGTACACCGGCGGTAAACAATTGTTTGAATTTTTTCGCATAATGAATCGAACTTTTTCGTCTTCAGAATGGGAAGAAATAAAAGATTTATCTCTGAATGAATCTGAACAAGTCAGTATGTTTTGCAGGCATTGGGCATTGAAAGAAAGTTATGTGAAAGCTATAGGTAAAGGTATCATCACTGATCTTGGAGCACTTAGTTTTAAAACCAATTCAGAGCTTATAGAAAATTTGGTTGCAACTGATACAGTGTTATACATAAATAATATAAAACAAAAATGGTTATTTGAGGAAACATTGTTGCCATCACAACATTGTGTTGCTGTAGCATTACAAAAAAATGAAGAAGCACCCAAATCTGAAAATAATACTTTTAAAATACTAAGCAGTGGTGAACTTTTAGCAAACTCTATTCCATTATTTCCACTAGATTTTGAATATGCAGAGAAATATTTAAAAAAGGAGGAACATCCACAAGTTTAGAT
>NW_017100254.1:2377094-2393273 GCF_001263275.1 Habropoda laboriosa | reverse complement strand
TTTTATTGATTAATAAAAATTTTAATATATAAAATTTGAACAAATTTTATAAATAATATTAAATACATACAATACACAAACCTGTTACTTTTATATTTTTCCATTCTTGTACTTGGAAAAGGGAGTTCTCCAGAAATAACAAATAACATTGTAGCTTCTTTTCACACATGTGTATTTATTTCCATTAAAAAAGAAGACTATTTCAACTATTTTTATAAAATTTCAATGATACAACTAAAATATTGCAAAATTCATGGAAAATTTTTCTTTTTCAGCTATTGAATAAATTTAATCATAATTATAATTATTTTAAGTTTGTACGTGATGATTACAGTAGTATCTAATTCCGTGATAGCCCTATCTTGTTAAATATATCCGCTTCCTTCAGTTCATTTTGAGTTGCATGCATGCGTATATGTTGTGGCGTAGGCGGAAACGCATGGACGGCTAGCAGCTCAGACTTTGGTCAGTACCTTGTTATCGACCTGGGTCAAGTAATGAACATCACAGCTGTTGCGACCCAGGGACGAACAGTACAAAATGAGTATGTTATGGAATATGGTATCAGTTATGGTACAAATGGCCTGGACTACGTTGATTACAAAGAAGAAGATGGTAATGTTAAGGTAAACAGATTCTATACAACTTTTCAATCACTATGTGTGCTAATATAGCCATAATCCATGAGAGGATATGTTGGAAAGGTATATTGCAACTAGTAACTAATGTAAACTAATAATGACTAATAGAATCTTATTGCAACATGATAATGTAGAAGACATAGTTTAGGTTTAAAAGTTCTTTGCTATTCTAGTTAAGTACTTTAGCATGAGTAAAGTAATGAATGATTCTTTCTAACATTATACTATAAGGATTTGTAGGTAGGTACTGTTTGCATCTTCTGCATAAATGTACACTTCTAGAATGCTTCTTTGTTCATAGGAATAAATACACACAAGCTGAATCTTTTTAACACATTGTGCACATTATAATTTCGTATTTAGTTCCTGAATCATGTAAATATCAAAGTAAAACGTTATAGTTATGATGATATTTGTATTGTTTGATGTTTACTTTTCACTGGATAAAAGAACCAAATAAATTATATTATTTACGCAAATACCATCATAACTGCATTGAAAATGTGAAACGTACATTCATTAAAATGAAAACAACTGAAAATCATTATTATACAATTTTTCAATGACTCATAACACTTCCTTCCTCCTACTTATCCGCTTTGCTTCTACTCTTTTTCTTTTACACATGGACATGGGGCTGGGCTTTGCAGGAGGTTCTACGTGGTCACCAGAGCTTAGCAGTTATGATCAACATCTTACTGTGGAACTGGGGGACAGATATGAGATACGCAGCATTGCTACACGAGGTCGTGCTCATACTAACGAGTATGTGACAGAGTATATTGTCCAATACTCTGATGATGGGCAAGCCTGGGCCAGTTATGAAAGCCAGGATGGTGTAGATGAGGTATTAATAGAGATATTGATTATAAAGAAACGTAGAACTTTTCTGTGAAAAAATCATTATAAAAAAAAAAATGTACATTTCATTTGATCTTTTTTCCAAAATATAATATATGCACCACAATTTCGTAGATATGTAACATAATGTTTTACATATTGTATATATTGAAATATTTCTATCTTTTTAAATAATATGAAGAATCATTTCTTCACCTATGAAATTGGAATGAGAAATATATAGTAGATATACTCTCTTTTTACTGGTGGAGGCACAAAGGCAACTATAATGCTGCCTTCATACTTTAATGGTTTTCTAATTCTCATAATAAAAGCTTTTTTTTTTTCCCAAGTTACAGCAATGAAGGAAAAAATGTCTCTATTTTAAACTAGTACAGTTTTTTAAATTTCTAAATAAATAGCTTTTCAAGCATGTAGTTTGATATTACAAGTACTTTTCTTGACTTCTAAACAAAAATTTTTGATATATATTCTCTCAAATTTGTAAAGTACTGTACACTAAAAATTACTATAACTTATTTCTTTTCCTTTGTATAAGGACCTTAATGGAACATTATATATTTGCTCTTATGCTTTTGCACTTACAGTTAACAATGCTATACTAACACATCTATACATAAAAGCATGCCAAATGTCTACTGATTTATGTTTAACTTACTCCTATTCATTTTTATGCATTACAATTTAGGCGTCAATGTTGTACTTACAACAAACACACATAACTAACTATGCAAGAATTGTAATATATTTCGTACAAAATTTTTCTTGTGTTTATGAAACAATTACAATAATTTTAACAAAAACTGGAATTGATAAAAAAGGACATTTATTTTTTTTTTCCTTTTTTTTTATAGATGTTTAAGGGTAATAGGGATGGTGATACCATAAAACTTAATAAATTTGAAGTACCAATTATTGCACAATGGATTAGAGTAAATCCAACCCGATGGCGGGATAGAATATCATTAAGAATAGAATTGTATGGATGTAATTATGGTAAGAGACAATATATTTTTAGAAGGAAGTTGAAACAAAGTACAGATAGTTTTTAACTAATTTCTTTCTTCTTTATAGTATCTGACGTCCTTTCCTTTAATGGTTCATCTCTTCTACGATATGATTTATTACGAGAACCAATAGAAACTGATAGACATTTTATACGCTTTCGGTTTAAAACAAACAACGCTGATGGTATTCTAATGTATTCCCGCGGGACGCAAGGAGACTACATAGCTTTGCAATTAAGAGACAATAGAATGTTCTTAAATATAGACCTTGGATCCGGTATAATGACAAGTTTGTCAATTGGAAGCCTTTTAGACGACAATATGTGGCATGATGTTTTAATATCGCGCAATAGAAAAAATATTTCATTCTCTGTAGATAGGGTATTGATTAAGGGAAGAATAAAAGGAGAGTTTTATAGACTGGATTTAAATAGAGCAGTAAGTAATAGGACAATGTACAGTATTCTCTACTACAACTTTAAATGTACAATATTAATTAATTTAAAAATGTATATCAGCTTTACATAGGTGGTGTACCCAACAAACAAGACGGACTAGTAGTTAATCAGAACTTTACAGGGTGTATAGAGAATTTTTACCTCAATGCAACTAGCATTATTCACGATTTAAAGGACACAGAAATCACTGGTGAAAATTTAAGATATTACAAAGTGAATACTATTTATAGTTGTCCAGAACCACCTATAATTCCTGTCACATTTTTGACACATGGCTCGTACGCCAGACTCAAGGGATATGAGGGAATACCTTCCTTGAATGTTTCTCTTACCTTTAGAACATATGAGGATAAGGGAATTATTTTGTATCATCAGTTCACATCTCCAGGTTACGTAAAGGTTTGTAAATCTATTTCTAATCACTGACAACTCTTTATTAAATATATTAATAATTTCTTACATTGTGTATATTTATAGTTATTCTTGGAAGATGGTAAATTGAAAGTTGACATTAAAACGAAAGGAAGTCCTCAAGTAATTCTGGACAACTTTGATGAAATGTTTAACGATGGAAAATGGCACCAAGTCATTCTAACTATCTCGAAGAACAGCCTTATCTTGAACGTCGATGGAACGCCCATGAGGACAAAACGTATGCTAGAAATGATCACGGGACCTGTATATATGATTGGTGGTATGACGGGAATAGAGAGCAACCGCGGTTTCGTTGGTTGCATGCGAATGATCAGTATTGATGGTAATTACAAACTGCCAACTGACTGGAAAGAAGAGGAATACTGTTGCAAAAATGAAATCGTGTTCGACACATGTCAGATGATGGATCGTTGCAACCCGAATCCGTGCAAACACTCTGGTGTATGTCGTCAAAATTCTGATGAATTCTTCTGCGATTGTGCCAATACGGGATACACGGGAGCAATGTGTCACACTTCCTTAAATCCTCTATCGTGCGAAGCCTACAAAAACATAAATTCAGTCAATCAACGTGCTGATATCAAGATAGACGTCGATGGAAGTGGTCCTTTGAATCCATTTCCAGTAGTCTGCGAATTTTACGCGGATGGACGCGTGAGGACGATTGTAAGGCACAATAATGAGCGTATGACACCTGTGGACGGGTTCCAAGAACCGGGCAGTTTCGTACAAGACATTATTTACGACGCAGACATGGATCAGATCGAAGCTCTTCTTAATAGATCCACAGATTGTAGACAGAGAATTAGTTACGCGTGTTTTAATTCTAAGTTATTCAATTCACCGGGTAATTATTTGTTAATGGAACTAACCTAAATGTGAATGATCTTCGTCTGGAATTGAAGCTAATGATATTTTTATAACTTCAGTACCACAAGGGGAATATTTCCGGCCAAACTCGTGGTGGGTCAGCAGACATAATCAGAAAATGGACTACTGGGGTGGGGCATTACCTGGCTCGCGTAAATGCGAGTGTGGTATACTAGGAAATTGCGAGGATCCTACGAAATGGTGCAATTGCGACGCTGATCTAGACGGTTTATCCGAAGATAGTGGCGATATCACCGAAAAGGAGTACCTTCCTGTTAAACAACTGCGGTTTGGAGATACTGGTACACCGGTGGATAATAAGGAGGGTCATTACACGCTTGGACCTCTTATTTGCGAGGGTGATGGTAAGCTCAGAACATTTACATGATTCTATGCATGTGAACGAGGAAATTTAATTTACTTTAAATTGTTTGTAAGGTTCTGAATTACCTTGGTTGACTACCAAGGTAAGGTCAGGTAAGATACGATGTTATTTCACGTAGTCATAAGTATTACATTGTTTTGGTAACCACTTTAGCTATTGTAATACTATAGTGATTAGATTTTTTAACCTCTGATTCCCATTCACATTTGTATTGATTCTTGTAGTTACCTATACGTATTTTTACTACATCTTTGTACTTAAAGTATGTCGTCCTATCCCGGTGTAAGATAATAAAGAAGGTCTTGTTTTATTGTAGATTTATTCAAGAACGTAGTAACATTCCGCATCGTTGATGCTACCATCAATCTACCAACCTTTGATATCGGTCACAGTGGTGATATCTATTTTGAGTTTAAAACGACTATCGAAAACGCTGTCATAATTCACAGCAAAGGGCCTACGGATTATATAAAGATTTCTATAAACAGCGGAAATCAGATTCAATTCCAGTACTTAGCAGGTAGCGGTCCTCTCACTGTTAGTGTGCAAACCTCGTATAGATTGACTGATAACAGATGGCACTCGGTTTCGGTCGAGAGAAATCGTAAGGAGGCTAGAATCGTAGTCGATGGAGCGTTGAAGAACGAAGTGAGAGAACCTCCAGGACCTGTACGAGCGCTTCATCTCACGTCAGATCTCGTCATTGGTGCCACGACAGATTATAGAGATGGTTACGTAGGATGTATTAGAGCGCTTCTTCTAAATGGTCAGCTACAAGATCTGAGAAGACACACTCGCCAGAATTTATACGGAATTTCTGAAGGTTGTACAGGTAAATGTGAGAGCAACCCATGTCTCAATAATGGCACTTGTCATGAAAGATACGATGGGTACTCTTGTGACTGTCGTTGGACTGCGTTTAAGGGTCCCATTTGTGCAGATGGTACGTTTGTTTATTGTTGTTTTCTCTTAAGCAAAAAATTTGTCTACATTTTGAAGCTGGAAAGAATTATATTTAATGAACTTCAAATCTGTTATGTTACAGAAATTGGTGTAAATATGCGTTCAAGTTCGATAATAAAGTACGATTTCATGGGCAGCTGGCGTTCAACAATTTCTGAAAAAATCAGGGTTGGTTTTATAACGTCGAATCCTAAAGGATTCTTACTTGGTCTATTCTCGAATATCTCTGGAGAATATATGACGATTATGGTCTCAAACAGCGGCCACTTGCGTGTTGTTTTTGATTTTGGATTTGAGCGACAAGAGGTTATCTTCCCGAACAAGCATTTCGGTTTGGGACAATATCACGATGTCAGAGTGGGCAGGAAAAATTCGGGAGCGACGCTTGTGCTACAAGTTGATAATTATGAACCGAAAGAAGTTAATTTCAATATCAAGACTTCCGCTGATGCACAGTTCAACAATATTCAATACATGTACATTGGAAAAAACGAATCCATGACAGAAGGCTTTGTCGGTTGTATATCTAGAGTAGAGTTCGACGATATTTATCCTCTCAAATTACTCTTTCAAGAAGACGGGCCTGGAAACATCCGTTCCGTCGGTACTCCTCTCACGGAAGATTTCTGTGGTGTAGAACCGATTACACATCCGCCAAATATCGTAGAAACTCGTCCACCACCACAAGTGGACGAAGAAAAAGTTCGAGCTGCTTACAACGAAACTAATACCGCCATTTTGGGAAGCGTATTAGCTATAATTATCATAGCGTTAGTAATAATGGCAGTACTTATAGGAAGATATATGTCAAGACATAAAGGTGAATATTTAACGCAGGAAGACAAGGGTGCTGAAATTGCATTGGATCCAGATTCAGCGGTGGTACATTCAGCCACTGGCCATCAAGTTCAAAAGAAGAAAGAATGGTTTATTTAAGTACGAGGTTATATTACGCTATATCGACGCTACAGTATGTATAGGTAAAAAGAGAAACTATGCTTATAAGTGCACTTTGAAGTGTCATAACGAAAGATTTTATAAGAAAGATAACAAGTAACAACTCCATTCTACTTTTTCGATTTAATGACAAACTGTATAAAAGAAGGATTATGGAGACTGCTAAACTTAACTAATTAACATGAACAAATTTATTGAATCTCTTGTAACGAAAAATACCAGACGGGTACAGAGATCGTGAAATTTTCCTTAAAGGATAAAGCACTGAGTTTTTTTCAGTAACTTGTTTATTGTATACAGTACATTAATATCGCAGAAGATAATATAAAGATTATACTGAATGGCTATGAGTTGAAGAACTGTATTAAAGAAATATGATAATTAGCATCACTATTTTGTTTGCATTAGTGTTTTAACTTTTAAGGCGAAAATTCTCATTAATAATTGTATTACTGAGATTTACTTGGAAATTTCTTTCAATACTTAGTGTCAATCGTCGTATTGCTAGTGAGTAAAAGATAGTAAAACAATCGTTCTAATTACAGACTGTTATTATTTTATTATGGGGTGCATAAGTAAGTATTTATTATGTACTTTTGTAATTTAGAATATCATAAGCAGGATAGCACCAGGCTAGATATTTGTTTATTTTATGTTTAATCTTTTAAATATAAGAACAATTAGTTGTTTCTTTCTTATTTCATCATATTAATATCTTTACGTTTTAATATTAATCATAAAGTTATTAACTTCTGTTTAGAAACACATTTTCGTAAAATCTATTGGGTATATTATTTTTATATAAGTGACGGAAAATTATTTGTACATATGAGAACTTCCAAATCTTTTTAAATATTTTATGTTACATGTCCAAATACTGTTTAGTTTTTCTTTCGCGAAAAATGTGTTCTTAGTATTATTTGTAATGCTTACCGTCCAAAGTGCATTTTAATTTTTTTTGGTATTTATTTTATTTACATTTGTTTATTATGTATTACAGATATTTTATTTCTTTCGTGAATTGTAATAATCCGAATTCATTACTGTAACTTAACCTTAATCTAGTACCAATAATTGCCGTATACTATACGTGTAACAATGAGAGTGTACTGTACATATATCATTTTTATACAAAAGGAAATGTTTTTCTATAATTTACCAGCGTATATTTTATATACTGTATTCAGCAGAACGCATGTGCTGCTCAATAAAGATGAAATGTCGTGATTATGATTTTACAACAATGAGTCCTTAATATACAGTTAGTTGAAGCACGTAGTTTGTAACAATAAAAATTTCGTAAAGTTGCCATAAATCGTAAGTTACGAAAAAGTTAAAATTGATGAAGATTCCAATGGTTATAGAAAAAACTGTCAAACTTTATTTCCACGTAAAATGTAAAGTGTTCTAATTTTGTCAACGAAGGATTACTTAAAATGTAACAATGGACAGAAATATATTGTACATAGTAATAAAATACTACTAGAACTTTTTTTAACTGAGGTCATAGAAATATACGTAGGAGAAGAAAAACGAAGTATGTGACTTACAAGATATAATCAAAGGAATGTTAAACAATAAAAACACTTCAACAAACGAGTTTCAAAATCTGTAACTCAAATTTTTTGTGCTAAAAATACAATTTAATTTTGTGTATTTATTTATACACATTAATATTTCCGATCTAATACAGTTTCATTTTTTTAGTACAAAACTATGTATTGTAAACACCTTTTTTCAGTATGCAATATGTACTCTAAGTCTTTGTCTAAAATTTGATCATATGTACATATCAATATAATATTTTCTCATTAAAAATTTTTATGGCTAATATAAATGGTAAAAATTTAATCAGTGCAGGACGTAGTACTAGCGCTCCTACTAGCTTCGCTCATTATTTGTTGTTTTGTCATTAGTTCCATTAGATCGGAATCTATTAAAAGCGATAAACAACAGAAAAATTATAATATTAGAAGTCGGCGATTAGAAATGTATACAGGGTGTCCCGTAAAGAGTGTAACACCCGGAAATGGGGGGTTGCTGGGGTGACACTGACCACATTTTTCCTTGACCAGAATATTGTTTGAAGCTTCGTTTTTGAATTATTAACGAAAAACACTGGCCAATCACAGCGCGCGTAGAGCGTTTTGTAAAAACGACCTTCGCTATTTTCTTCGCGATTCCAACTAATTGCAATTTTTTCAAAAATTTATACAAACGTCGGAATGACGACAAAAAACCATTTCTCTAAGACGCATAAAAATAGCGGTGCAAAGTCAAATTTTTTTTGACAGCGTTTGATAACCGAGAAGTCATGCGTACGCGTCGTTCGCGATAGCGCGCGGGTGAATCTCTCTTCGTCCGTCCCTGAGCGCGGGCTCTACGTGCGCTGTGATTGGCCAGTGTTTTTCGTTAATAATTCAAAAACGAAGCTTCAAACAATATTGTGGTCAAGGAAAAATGTGGTCAGTGTCACCCCAGCAACCCTCCATTTCCGGGTGTTACACTCTTTACGGGACACCCTGTATATTCATTGCGTTTTATTACCTGATTCATTATCGCTGACCTCTTGAGGCGAAAGTCTGCAACCTCTAGCTAAGAAGGATTTTAATTTACCAACGCTAGCTAAAATTAACCCTAAGAACGGAGGTGAAGGTTTCAATGGCCTAGACAGATATTCCGGGTGAAACTGAGTAGCAACATAATAATTGTGCCCTTCTAGTTCCGCTATTTCCATACGTAACTTATCTTCATCATGACCTGACAAAAAAAAATAAAACATATATCACTTTGATGGGAATGAATCTATTATAGATTAGAAGATTACTATTTATTTACCTACAAACTTTAATCCAGCTTTTTCTAAATCAGTAATATACTTTGGATTAATTTCATACCGATGCCTATGCCTCTCTTCTATGCAATCCTTATTACCATATAATTGTTCTGCATGTACAAAACAATAGTTTAGATGTTTAATAGGAACAAAGAAACCTTATTACATTAAATTTTTTAAGCAATTTTTTACTAACTAATGATAGAGTTCTCATTTGTAAATTGAGTACATCGTTTTCCCAGCCTCATGGTTCCACCCATTTGACCTGGATTATATTCAGGCATGTCTATAATGACAGGCTGATCAGTGTCTGGATCAATTTCCACGCTATTCGCATTTTCTATGCCCAATACGTTTCTCGCAAATTCAATGACCGCCACTTGTAATCCCAAACAAATACCCAAATATGGTTTATTGTTTGTTCTACACCATTTACATGCCTGCATCTTCCCTTGCATACCTCGTTTACCAAATCCACCAGGTACTATAACACCACTAAACATAATACCATTAATAAAACACCAGGTATTTATTCGGAATAGGATGTTCCTCACCGATTTCCATGATTTTTGAATATGTTGTCAAGGAAGTCAACCTAAACAACTTTTTCCTATACATATATCAGCTGCTCGGTCTCAGTTTCCGAGATACCTGTAAAAAGAAAATTGCTACTATACCATAACATTTCGGTTATACGAATGCGTCCGTGACAGCGTATGCCTAAACATCCTTCGAATCTGCGGAATGTGGAAATAAAATATAAAATAATATCTGGGCAATCGAAATTACAATGGCTGAAGTTACGATGACAGTGATGTCAGCCTTATATTATAATTACTTAGTATCGGTCATTATACACAAAACGGGGCCTTAACTCCAATTTTGGATAATTATTCGGAATAGGGTGTTCCTCATCGATTTCCATGATTTTTGAGTATATTGTCAAGAACGTCATTCTAAATAACTGTTTCCTATACATACATCCGCTGCTGGGCCTCATTTTATAGTATAGTCGCAATTTTCTTTTTACAAATATCTTGGAAACTGAGGCCCAGCAGTTTTTGCCCAGCAGCCGATACATGTATTGGAAAAAGTTGTTTAGAATGACGTCCTTGACAACATACTCAAAAATCATAGAAATCGATGAGGAACACGCTATTCCGAATAATTACCCAAAATTGAAGTTAAGGCCCCGTTTGGTGCATAATGACCAATACTAAGTAATTACAATGAAAAGCTGACATCACTGTCATCGTAACTTCGGTCATTATAATTTCGATCGCCCAGAGATTGTTTTATATTTTATTTCCACATTCCGCGGATCCGAAGGATGTTTACGCACACGCTGTCACGGACGCATACGTATAGGCGCAATTTTATGGCTAGTAGCAATTTTCTTTTTACAAATATCTCGGAAACTGAGGCTCAGCAACGATACATGTATAGGAAAAAGTTGTTTAGAATGACGTCCTTGACATAATACTCAAAAATCATGGAAATCGGCGAGGAACACCCTATTCCGAATAATTACCAAACTCCAAATAAATAAAAAACTATGAAGTAATAACAAAAAACTTACTTGCTTTTACAAAGTTGTTGCCAAGCTTCATGATACAATACAGGATCTGTTGCTTTTGTACTTTGTTGTAAATTATCAGCTTCTATGTACTAAAATTGGTTGTATGATTATAATAATAAAGTGTAATATGTTCAATACTATAATAATAAAATATTTAGGATAATATACTGTACAGAGCTGAGATGTTGACGTGCGGAAGGAATGCGGGTCTGATTGGGTTATATCCCCATAGGCCCACCTTCTCTAACACAATCATAGAACTCGGGCAAACGTATTGTCATTATTGGCCGAACGCGATACATCGGCGAATCGGATTACAGTAATGTCTCCTCATGTGTCAGTCCGCAAGGAACCTAAACCTGACACTCGTAGAGTCAGGGACTACGTTTTTGAGCCTCGCACCCGCCATAGCAGTTTGCCGAACATAGACAAGGACAGCGAATAAAAGATAAGGATGAAACGTGAGTCGACGCAACCAAGCGATTTAAATACCAACTTTTTTAATTTTACGCTTTTTTATCCCGAAATTTTTCTTAACATATTGATGAGATTTTTGACATAATTTGAAATAATATTTTTCTATTATGAATTGTCCAGCCGTGAAATCTCGTAAATGAAACCGAGTGGTGTAGCGTTACACGCTTGACTGACAGCGAGCGAGATAACATAGGCGCAGCATTGACGCAGACCTAGGCGTAGGACCATCTATACTGACACTTGTAGAATCCAAACTGGCTGACACTTATAGAGACATTACTGTATATAGCATCGCGTGACAGAAAACAGGAGATGCGAGCGAAATATCCATCTTGCCCATGTGTAGGGTTGCCATCCCGTCCGGGTTTACCCGGATTTGTCCTAGTTTTTAAGGCGTCCGAGGACTTTCTGGATTTTCTGTAATGATCCGGGTTTTCCGATGTTCGTTTACTGTCCAAACCATTAGCCCCCACCGATCATCCGTGTTATATCCATCCATATTATCTGTGTAATATACAGGATAGCAATACATCTGTTTTTCTAGGAGTGATTTTCAAGTGTTGCATTCGCATCAGACGCATCAGAAGCAGTCCAAATGCAAATGGAAGAAAGAAGTTTTTATCTTGGAATATCGTAATTAATTTAAAAAATAGAAGTATCCGGCTTTCAGGTAGAAAAGTCTGGGGTTTTAATGCTCTCTATTCTAGATTAGTGACTATAAATGGCAACCTTACTCATGTGCCGTCCCGCACGCCAAGTTTTAAGTTTTGCACAGTACGTTTAATACTTCACTTTTAAATTGAGTTTGTAGCCAACTTCAAGACAAGCATGTTGCAATGCTTTTGTGACTGATGCATACGAATCTTCTAATTTTGTATATTTTCCAACTAACGCTATATTTACGTCTTTTCGCAAATAATCACTACGATCTGCTAAATTTTTCCATTTTCGCATAAAATATCGTGGGCGTGGCATTCCGATACTTAATTGTAGTCTATCGTTTAAATATTCAATCACACCTTGAGATTCCATTAATAACGGAACGCGATATATAGATGATAAATCATGTACAGTTATGACCTACCAAATAAAAATTTCTGTTATTATGTTTCAGTCAGTTTTATCAATCTTTCAAGAAAGTTAAGGGACTTCACCTGTTCAGGTGCAACGTGACAAAAATTTGAAATTTTCTCTTTTACAGAGTCACCTATTGGTTTTTCAGATCTACAAACTATAAGATCAGGAGACAAACCTAATCCCCGTAGTTCTCTTACACTAGATTGAGTTGGTTTTGTTTTTGGTTCCCCTGTAGATTTTGGCTGAAAGTAATATATATTACACCCAACATATTTTCATAATCATATTTTTTATATCTTACTATTTTCCTGATTCTATTTCCTTACATAAACTTATTTATAGTTTAAATGTTTATAAACACAGCTGCACTCTTACAAATAAAAGTTGCATAATTCTAGAGGCTAAGAATAAACTAGCTTCATACTTGGCATGAATTCAAAATCAAATCCTTATCTTATCTTAAATAAAAACAGTATCATACTTGTGGTACTAAAGAAACATGCGCACAGCAAAAGTTTTCCTTTTTAACTCTAAATTGGAATTGTCTAAAAGCTTCTACAAATGGCATTCCTTCAATATCCCCTATAGATTTTTTTTTTTATTACTATATATAAACAGGAAATTACATCTGGCTTGTCACCATCCTTTGTTACCGATTGGCTTGCCACTCTTTCAACCCATTCTTGAATAGCATCTGTTATGTGTGGTACTACTACGGTATAATGAAAAAAAGACATTTTTAATACAAATTATACTTAATACTTTTAGAGATATTTTTGTTTTCACCTTGAACAGTTTTTCCTAAGTAATCACCATGTCTCTCCTTTGAAATTACATGTTGGTAAATTTTTCCTGTTGTAATATTGTTGTCTTTATGTAGGGTAATGTCCAAGAAACGTTCATAATTGCCTAAATCAAGATCTACTTCTCCACCATCATCTAATACATATACTTCTCCTAAAGCATATAAAATTTTTATGCAACCAAAATTTATGTTTGAAATTAATATTTGAAGTGTAAAATATTCATAAAAAATAAAATTATAAAATAATATCATTGCAATAAATTCTAATTGTAAAACAGAGGGAATATTATTAACTAATACCACATCTGCTCAATTAGAAAATACACATGTTTAATTAAATATAATTTTTGCACAAAATAATCAAAAAGAAGAAACATAAATATATTTCTTTTCATTTCGTATTGAAACATAAGTACATACATTTTTGTAAATTGTAGGATTTTATAACATATTCATAAATCCAAAGAATAAATAAAACGAGATACTATACGTATTATTCAAAAACCCAACGAAGCATCAAATTAAAAATAACATGACAAAATTAATAAGATCAACATACTTCATTGTATTTCAAATTTTACATTGGTATTAAAAGAGGTCTAGAAATATAACACGATCATAAAATTGCGCGGTAGCAACGTGTAAAATGGCTTCTGACACCACAGGACTACATATAATTTCAGATTTTCACAGAAATTTTTTCGAAAATTGAATTTTATTAAAAGATAAGAATGAGAAAAATATACTTTTTGTAACATACCATGCTCGTACGGAGAGAAAGTCCCGGCATCAATATTTATGTAAGGATCTATCTTGATAGATGTTACATGAATGCCGCAATGTTTAAGGATTGTTCCAAAGGAACTCGCAATAACACCTTTGCCGACTCCACTGATCACACCGCCAGTTACTAAAATATATTTCATATTTTACAAGTAAACCGTTTTATACAGAATCTGTGTACCGATCTGTACAATGTAGAGACGTCTATTATACAAAGTTTTTTAAATCTATTCAACGATATTCCGACCCAATGACAAAATACAACGTGCTTTTACATCTGCAAGCTTAATAAGCATGGTCAAAATTAGCGTCTCTTTGACTGCGCATTTTTCATAGAAACTAAAACATAACATGGATTTTACGCGGAATATTTGATCATATTGATACTTTTAATTAATTTAATTTCTAAATAATAATTGAAATTGAAACTCGTTCATTTTTGTAACTGAACAAATATGTACAAGTTAATTAAAAGAGATGTTTCACATTGATTAAAATGGACAATGCCTCAATTTAAAAATATTGATAGATGTTTTATGATAACGATTTTTTCATTATGATAGAATAGAATATAATTAGATCGTCTACAAAAATTAATAAAATAAGTTAATTTTGAAATAGCAGCGAGTTAAATAACTAATAATTTTGATGATAGAAAGAGTATGTCTGTTTTCCATCTAGGAACATTTAGTTAATGCCGGAATCGATTTCAATGTAGAAGGAACAGTGGTATTTCTTATTGTCGTTTCTCCTAAGAATAGTAAACATGGCCGAGGTATGCATTACGTATATAATAAAATGTATCGCATAAAATCTTGTTCATCTGTTTAAAAAGTTATATACAAATGTGTCACAACAAATTATAGATTTCGTTTTTAATTAAAGGATGTAATATTAACGTCGAAGAACGAATGTTTCCAATTTGCAACATAACCTCAAATTAATTGTATTATATATGATTTTCAGGCAGAGGAAACCCAGAAGAAGAAGAGGACTTTTCGAAAGTTCACCTTTCGAGGAGTTGATCTCGATCAACTCCTTGATATGCCAAAGTGAGTATTTTACACTATAGGAAATATGAAATAAGTATAGGTTATCATAGTTGAAAGGACAGGAGAATATTCATTCTGCATAAATTTTCTATCATCTCTAAGATGCAAATATTTGTTTCAGTGACCAACTTATGGTTTTGATGCATGCTCGTGCACGAAGACGATTTTCTCATGGTTTAAAGAGGAAGTCTATGGCACTTGTAAAAAAACTACGTAAGGCAAAGAAGGAAACACCACCAAATGAAAAACCTGAAATTGTTAAGACTCATTTGCGTAACATGATCATTGTGCCAGAAATGGTAGGTTCAATTGTTGGTGTTTACAATGGCAAAACATTCAATCAGGTTGAAATTAAGCCAGAAATGATTGGTCACTACTTGGGAGAATTTTCTGTCACTTACAAACCTGTAAAACATGGTAGACCAGGTATTGGTGCTACCCACTCTTCAAGATTTATTCCACTCAAATAATTTGTATTTTTAATGTGAATAAAATGTATAAAAACTAATATAATTGTGTCTTCTCATGTACCCTTTTAATAGTTCTGCAAGATGTAATAGAAAGACTTAAGAAAATGATATTAAACGTTTTTTTGTGATAATGAGAAAATATATTTGCTTTATTGTAAATGAAGTGTCATGAACTTTTTCATCTGAAATAGTTACGAATTATCAGTGAATTTTTTTGTTATTTTTAAACAAATTGTTAAAATCAATTTGGAAGAATAACGTATACTGTTTAAAATGCATTACAGTATCAAAAATAAAAATTTGATGTCATTTATTTGCAAGTTATCCGTTATAATATCAGACTATATTTAAGGCATTGTTCGCATATGGTTCACGTGGCTGCTAGCCGGTTGTGTCACTGTAGGTGAAATCATTTTAAATATGGCAAAACAATTAACTGATCAAATATTAGATTACTTAGATGAGCACGGAGAAGTAAATTCTCTCCATTTAGCAGAAGTTTTTGAAGAAGATCACCAAAAAA
>NW_017100254.1:2369773-2377015 GCF_001263275.1 Habropoda laboriosa | reverse complement strand
TATAAATTTTAATTTCATCATAACCCTAAAACTTGTATTCATATTTACTAAATTTTCCTTTAAGAAATATAATTTTAATTATTTATTAATTGTGTAATTTATTTTACAGTTAATCACCACTAAACAGATAACTGATAAAAAGTGGGAATTAACATCAGAGGGACAACATGTTGTTGATCATGGGAGTCATGAAGCAGCAGTTTATAACGCAATTCCCAATGATGGGGTACTTCAACTTGAAATTATGCAGTCAGTACCATTTGCAAAGGTTGGATTTTCTAAAGCATTACAGGCTGGTTGGATAGAAATTGATAAGACCAATGGTACACCTGTTGTGAAGAAAAAGGTAGCTTCTATTACAGATGTTACACAAAATGATTTGAAAGATCTAATAAATTTAAGTGATCGTCTTAGAACTGACTATAAGAAGAGAAAATTGATTCAAGAAATGTAAGCTTATTATTAATTTATCTCAGCAATGAATAATAGTTACAACACATTAATAACTTTTTATTAACAGAATCATTAAATCTGTACAATTAGAGAAGGGTCCAAACTTTACAAGAAAAATTGAGAAATTAGAGACAGAATTGACTGCTGATTTGTTGGTGAATGGTGCATGGAAAAAAAAGAAATTTAAACCATATAACTTTGCAGCACTTGGTGCTACACTTGAAGTGGGCCATTTACATCCCCTGTTAAAAGTTAGAAGTGAATTCAGAAAAATTTTCCTTGAAATGGGGTATGTAAAGGAGGAAAGTAAATGAAATATTAAATCTTATAGTATGTTTAACAATTTTATTATATTTCTGTTGCTATTCAGATTTACAGAAATGCCAACAAATAATTTTGTGGAAAGTTCTTTTTGGAACTTTGATGTTCTATTTCAACCTCAGCAACATCCAGCAAGAGATGCACATGACACCTTTTTCATAGCTGGTATTTTTATTAATTACCTTATCACATCAAATAATACAATTATATATGTAAATGAATTTTAAAATTTTCATTTCAGAGCCATCTCATAGTACAAATTTTCCAATGGACTATTTAGAGAAGGTAAAAAAAGTTCATAGTGAAGGGGGCTATGGTTCTCTCGGTTATCGTTACGATTGGAAAATAGAAGAAGCACAAAGGAATGTTCTTCGTACTCATACAACTGCTATCAGCGCGCGAATGCTGTACAAACTTATGCAGCAGGTAGATTCGAAATATTAAAACATTAAAAAATATAAAATATTAAATAATTTTAAATATAAAATATTAAAAACGTTTATTTCTTAGGGCGAGTTTAAGCCGGTGAAGTATTTCAGTATTGATCGAGTATTCCGTAACGAAACTTTGGATGCTACGCATCTTGCAGAGTTTCACCAAATTGAAGGTGTAGTCGCTGATTATAATCTCACATTAGGTGACTTAATAGGAATTTTGTATGAATTTTTTAAGAAACTTGGTATTGTGAAGCTTAAATTCAAGCCCGCGTACAATCCGTACACTGAACCGAGTATGGAAATCTTTTGTTACCATGAGGGTTTGAAGAAATGGATAGAAATTGGTAATAGCGGAATGTTTCGACCAGAAATGTTATTACCAATGGGATTACCGGAAGATGTGAATGTAATTGCTTGGGGATTATCTTTAGAAAGGTAATATAGAAATAAATACCATTTATATTCCCATATTTCATATCTTTTTAAAATTGAAAAGAAATTTTTTCTAATAGGCCAACTATGATTAAGTATGGGTTAAACAATATACGAGATTTAGTTGGACCCAAGGTGGATATGGAAATGGTTTATAACAATCCTATTTGTCGCTTAAACAAGTAAATATTTTTCTAACAATTATTATTAAGGTATTTATGCAAGTAATTACGTCATTGAAATTGAATGTAAAAAAATTAATATAAAATGTAAAAAATTTGATTCATTAAATAAGTGAATAAGTAAGGTAAATAAGATATCCTTCTGACAGGACCAGTCACAATTCTTCTCAAAGAAAGAAACTTGAAGAAAAGAAACAAGAATCGGACAAGTGTAAAAATAAATCTAGCCAGATTAAATGTACAGGGAAATTAGAGAAGCAGAAGCTGATCATATTTTGCGATCCAAAATATCCGATCATATTTATAGAAAATTTCTTTCGTCATGTTAAAACTTATGTTAATATTTTTGTGACTTCTCATGTACATTCTGACGTACAACATTTACCACATGATTTATCAGATTTTTGTTCCGAATATCGGAATATAGATGAAAATGTTGATATACATTTAACAATAATTTGGAAAGAAATTGGAATTGATCCCATAATGAAATTAGCAGGAACTATACAAATAATGGGCGAAGTAAATATAGCACGATACTTCAATCGCTTAATTGAAAATTGTTGTCCGCAAGCGTTGCGCTACGAAAGCAAAGGTGTATTGTATGCAAATCAAATAGATAATTATTTAGAAAAAATACACACTTTGTTACATGCTAACGCGTGTCAAGGTATTCACAGAAAATCACGTTATGTGATGGGCGAGGATATATCCATCGTGGATATATTACTGGAAGCCCTCGAAAAATGTAAACTACGCCAACATAAATAATATACGAATAAACTTTGTAAAATTGTTATCGCCTATTTTTGAATCTTGTATATTGTTGTCTATTATATTAAATCAACAAATAAATTATATGTGTGGTCACGCGCGCATAGCGCGCGCAGCGCAGACACCTGATATTTAAATACCGCGCGCTGAAAGTTGATACCTCGAAATTCAAGTTATTTACGCTTCAAACATGATATCTTAAAGTTGCAAAGTATTAAAAAATGCCAAGTAAATTTGCTGTATGATTTATCTTTAAAGTAATGGAGACTTTTTTACTCTAAAAAATTCAAAGAACAGTAATAAATCTATCTTTTTAATACGCGAAATATTAGTTCATTGATTTTTATGATATGGTAAGGAATAAGAAAAGGATTACCGTGAAAGTTCAACGAACTCATCAACTTTGTGAAAATTTTTTATTACTCTAACCTTATTTCCGAATGAATCCTGCATTGTGAAGAACATTGTATACCTTTTCCCGCGGAATTCTATCCGTATCACGATCGGTCACCTACGATAAAAACAACACTTATCACCACAAAATATGACTTAATACTAACCTCTTACTACGTGAATCATAATATTGCTGTAATTAATATAAGACAAAATTAATACCAATGATAAGTAAAAATTAATGATATAAATGCAAATTACTATTTTTTTCCAAAAAGGAAACCAAGTTATCTGAACCCACAATAAACCGAAAGATTGAAATATACTAATATATAATTATACTAAAAAACATTCGGTGCATTGTGTTACGAATTTACAACGAAATGTGATACCCTAGTAAAAGATGGTGGTAGAATCAGCACAGGACAGAGCAGCGAAGGTCGTATTCTCAGATTTCAGAACTAAATACAGCAACCTCGTTTCAAAATCGATCAAGGGTACTAACAATACGTTTTAAAACCTAATTTTTCTCTGAAATAAAATAATTAAAAATACATTATAAAAATTAACCTGCATCTCCTTATTGGAAATCCACGATTCCTTCGCGAGTCTTGCGGCGATTCGTGGGTTTTTGTAGAAGTTGTTTCGCAACTCGTTCGGCAGGGTGTCTTCTATCGCCGAATTCAGTATATTCGCCGGATGTTGATACACCAATTCCTGGTGAATGTAGTATTGTGGCGCGGCCGCACACAATGCCACCACGATCATAAGCACGATTATCACGTTCATGTTTTTTGCGTTAGATTCTGTAAAACAACAAACTCCGTTCAACTTAAATTAATTATTTCAACAAAAATTTGTTACAACACTCACAGTCCCAAAATGGTCACTCAAAAAGGCTAGAATTATTACTTCACAAGAAGAAGATACCTTTACACAAATAGAATATCGGAAAAGCATAAAATATTTATATGAAGATTTAAAAAAACATTGCAAAGGAATTCACGATGGATGAATCACCATTACCGAGCAGCGCACTAGTCAAAATTCCACGAGAAAACCACCTCGCTCCATCTTGTAGCATACACTTATACTTCGTACATAATACGAAAACTTTAATTGAATCGTTTTCTCGCGAAATTTTGAATATTGCGCCACTATGATATTCCCATTGTTCATCGAATTGCGATTCTAGTTCACTGTTCCAGGTGTTTTCTACATTCACCAAACGTCGCCAGGAATTTGCATCCTCTACTTATATATATTCTACTCGTAATACTCGATTTTCCATAGACTGTTGCTGCCGTGTTTTCAACACTCACCTCTCCACTCGTGCTGCAAGATCTAGTTATTACTCTGGCGCGTGTCTAACTGAATTCAAGATCCGTTACAGTGGTTACTTATATAGCAGCTGTCAGATACGATACGTTCCGGACCTAAGGTTACCGTCGATGTTTTCTTGGCCATTACCCGCCTTCTGGCCGCTTCTCTCGGCTTTACCTATCGGGCGAGGCCATTCGATCCCCCTTTTGATGCGTTTCAAGGGTGAGGATCCCTTTAAGTCGCCGCTCGTCGCCGTTCATCCGCGACCTTCCTGTTTCTCGTTGCTTGATCCAAGCCGCTCTGCACGATATTAGATGCTGGATACGCGATACACTGCTCTATTCATGGGTTTTGGGTTACGCGGTATACGATAGATTTAACAGTAAAATGAAAAATGGAATTGGTAGATTATATACATTGGTACATTGTTAGTATAAGAGTAGGAGTAGGGGTGGGGATACATGGGTAGGAAGCTGTTTGTGGAGATATTCAGAAGATGAATGTTTTTAATGAACGTGTTCTGAGATTCGTTGGAAACTCTTTTATTTCCTTTGGAAACTTTTGTAGCCTTTTGTTATTATACTTGCATTTTCTGAAGGGTGTCATTGGTATATACATACATTGGTGCACTGTCTGCTAATGTAGAAGTTGGGTGAAGGTTTGTTGGCAGAAGGTTTTGTATGAATTGGTACCGTTTTTGTGAAAGAAATCAGAAGGAGAATATAACTCCTATAATCCCTCCTGACATTGTTTGGAAACATTTCATTCTCTTTGAAATTTTTAGAATCGTTTCTACTTTCTACTTTTTATAAGGACATTGCCTTTTGTTTTATCAGTATTAGTCTGTATTAATTTGTTTAATTATTCGTGTATTGATTATGCCTCAAAGAGTACAGCGAATCATGGTCAAGTTCGTGTTAAGTATTTTCCAATTGAAGCTGGTGGTTCATTAGAAAATGAACGTCGATTTAACCGTAACAGCATTACGATTCGGTGCATGCACTGTTACGAATCAATAAAACGCAGCGAACTGCTGGATCACGTTGTACCCTATGGATATTCTGGAAGTGTTCCTTCGGTTTTCACTTTGTTTGGGGGAATAATTCAGCAGGCACGGCATTCAGCTGATTCACAGCGTTACGCATCATGAATTTCTTAAAAGTCGCACTCTACAATAAGAGCTAGTCTACCGCTCAAATGAGCTAGTACATACCGTGAAATTTGGTGAGTGAAAAGTTCGTACGTGCATTGGGCAATCAATTTTATACTGCGACTAGAATTTCCTGTATTTTTTTTAACGAGACTTGACCATATATAAAAAATAAAAGCTATTTAACAGTAACTACGTAATGTGTTAATTGAAACACTCACCTTGTTCTAAGAATACCGAAATAACTCGGAGGTAAAATTAGAATTTCAAATTTTCCAACTTTAAAAATAATTATCTAATTGAATGAGAAATATTCTGCAGGAGTTACTTCACTCGGTAGACCTTGGAGTGTGCAATTAGAGCTTAAAGTAACTCACGGAAGAATTCCAAAGAAATTCAGGAAGAGGAAAAAAAAAGTGGAAATGAAACTTAACTTTTCAAAATCGAATATTATTAAGGTATTTGACAATTTGTCGAGAGAGTTCACTAAACTGTTACGTTGGCCGTGTCGGTTGGCGAGTTTCAACCGCCCACACAGGTTCTTGCGAATTTTTTTCGACTGCGCAGTTTTCCGGTTTATGCGTCGCGCATAATAGTATCTCCGTTCGACGTGAGAGCTGGATCCGGGTTAAACTCACGAGCTACGCTATAACGAACCCATGCACCATTCGCAATTCCAAACTTCTCTGCTTTTCTCCTGCGTTGACCGTGCAGAATTTCGCTTTTTTCGCTCACGTACGAATCTCACGAACGTAAATCCTCCTATTCTCTTTGTAATCCATGCACAACAAACAGAAATTATTTTAGGGATACTTTAGGTTAACGAAATGCCATTAGAGTGTTTAAAAACGCGGGAAAGATATAATTGTCGTTGTTTAAATTTAAGGTTGGGTTAGACTTTAGGTGTAATTTTGAAGAATTTTTCTCGGAACATTCTCATATAAATAATATAATCTAAATTTATTATAATGACAATATCGAAACAAGAAGTAACATGTATTATGCAATTGTATACAAATTCAGATAAAGAAGTAGACATTGGAATTTCCTATCGAGTGACAATTCGAATATGTGGTCCTTTGATTAAATTGGAAAGGGTATTATGATTGTATATGTTTTATTACGCATGACGTTAAGTACATGTGCATTTTATTTAAGGCGCACGAAATGGACAAGGAATCGAATATACACCTCGTGGTATTTGGGTCAATGTTACGTCCTTATAAGCAATACCCAGAGGCAGTGGTTACCCTTGTCGGAACTGACCTCTGCCTGTTACAGGAAGTTGAAGTTTCTTGACACTTTAAATAATGTATGATAATACGATGAGAAACAGAGAATGAGAGAAAAATGTCAGCGTACGGGAATATCCGCAACTTTGCACTTGAACTAATGGTAATTAATATCATTCAAGATATCGTCTCATCTTGGTACATAAATAAGCCATAGAAATGCCAGTTAGCAAAAAAAAAGTGAAATCACTGCTAACTACAGTTTTAATTTTAAAACAAATAATAATAAAATTTGTTATTAATTTAACAGTTTTCTTACCTCTTTTGTAAAGAAACATCATGGCCGGGGTAATACCCCACTAGTGAGGTAATTCCAGCCAAATGACCTTTTTTCGTTTTATGTTTCTAATTTTGTTACAACGTAAATTTATGCTTTCTCGACCATACTAATGCAAACTAGACACTTCAAGCTATCAATTAGTATCAGAAAATTAAGAAATGTGTAACTTGTTCAAATTTTATAGCATTTCTTGCTTATGTAGCCG
>NW_017100254.1:2355697-2369736 GCF_001263275.1 Habropoda laboriosa | reverse complement strand
AATTATGCAATCATTGTTAACTCATTACAAAGGCAGAGAAAAGGTTCAAAAATAAAACATCTTTTCTACATACTATCTTGTTTTTTTATCAGAACGTCAAGAAGGTACATATCACAAACGGTCAGACGGTCTAATGGTAGTAGTCATAAGCTGGAGAGATGGTCTTTTGGTAAAGTGGAACAGCAGCATGAGCGATTGTTGGTGTCAGAGCCTTTCCATAAACTGGGACCGAACTGTGAACCTGAACATGATCAAGACGCGCCGTTTTTATGAAGGTAGGCTGTTTAACGGACACTCGTTCAATTTTTGTCGCTGGTTCCACGACGTCCACTTCTTGAAGAGTCTCGATGGGCTTGTTGAGCACGACACGTCGTGTGGAGACACGTTCGCCAGCTGGTTCTGCAAAGTCTGGAGCAGGGGTGGCAGAGATCACACGTCCTCTGAATTGGCCAGCTTCGCTATCGTTGAATTTGTCAAGCCCAAAGAGGCCGGATCCAATCTTTAAACATATATTCAAATTATAATACATACTAAAAATGAAGATCTCAGCTAGTAACATAAATTACAGAGAAAAGGTGATGAAAGAAGTATTATTAATTAATATATTGATTGCCACCCGAAATTTGTTGTCTTTAAAATTGAATTTCAACCGTTGGGTATTTTTGGTCATTATATTTTCTATAGGTAATACATTTTCTTGCAGAAAAATCAGTTCCCCATAACCCTGTGTGACAGTCAACGGGTTAAATTACCTCAGCAACGTTGCCACGAGCGGTGAGCAGTTCGATTAGCCTGTTCTGGTTTTTTTTGTCCTCTTCAGGGGAGGAATTCGGGCTGATGACGACGTTTGGAACGGGGTCGTGGGCAACAAAGGCTCCGCTTGAAAATTCACTATTCGAGTTAACTTGTACTGCTGTTCGCGCTCCAGCTTTGCTAAACTATATAAAAAACGATTATTAAGTCACTTTAATCAAGAGGAGAATGGTAATTTGAATCGTACCTGGCCTTGATCGTTAACATTAACGCAATCAGCGTTCTCTACTACAATGGTTTCGTTATCCTTAGGCGAACCTGAGGATGCAAAAATTGAAGATTGCGAAACTGAGGTCTCTTCGGAAGGCTGATTCACAGATTCGATCACAGCTGGTCCCTTGGGGATCCTGGAGGTTGGCTGGTCGAGCTCGACTACAGCTGAGCCAACTGGCCGGACGACCACGCGTTCTTCGATGTCGAAGAATTGCTGCTGGATTGCTGGACGACGTACCTGACAAGAAACGGTGTTTATTTGCACATCGAAATGAGAAAGTATTGGTGAATTGATAGGTTAAGGGAAAGCGTGAAAATTTAGGTATATAAGAAGAAAAAAATTGGAACATGGAACTTGTAAATGGTAGAAAACAGTAAGTAACGCAAAGAACGGTAGAAATTAAAAACAAGAGATTTTTAAAAAAGACGAAAATGAAGAGCCTCGTAAACTGAACGAACGAAAAATTACTTACTTCGAATTTGCGTGTGGACACGGCCTGTTTCACAACGTCTATTTGCTTCTCCAGGAAAGCAGGTTGGGCTTCGTACTTCGTGACTGGCACATGAGAAACAGTCGGTATATGTTGGACGTAAGGCACAGCGGCTACTGCTGGCACTTGGGCGGCGGCATATCCAATGTGTTGGGCTTCAACTTTACCGGGAAGACTGTACGCAAAGTGCGCCTGGGGCGCGATATTATTGATGTAGGATACTCCCGCCGGATTCGGGTACGGCATTTTGAGAGACACGAAGCCGGCATGGCCATTCTGTAGCAATACTGCTGCTACCGTAACGAAGACGATTCCAGACTGCATTCTGTAATGCAAGTGTGTAATAGAATTGAATCTTCCAAAGTGGAGGCAACTTTTTAAACTATTGTCAATCACTCGTAAAATGTTCGAAACTTGGAAATTTTACTAATGTAGCGTACGTTGCATTCTTAAAAGTTTCAGAAATTACGATGGAACTTTCTGAAGAGATCATGTGCAAAATTAGGCATGAACTTTTAAGTTCCCAAATATCAATCTTTAAACTTCAATTTCAATCTATATTTTTCAGAAAGTTAGATTAGTTAGCTATTTTGTGGACTATTCATTCTTATATCAATACTGAGATCTTTGTTACGCGCGTACAGAAGGAGCAAGTACTGTGATGTCGGTAATCAGGAGCGAGTGATCAGTATGCAAGGAACGAAAATGTCAATTAGCTGCTTCCAGCGTAGCCTAAGAAGCATCGGTAGTCGAGCGTCACATTAAGAAGTCTTCTGGCTAGGTTTGTACTCTTGCAACAAAATTACCTTGTTTGTTGAAGACAACGACGTGTGAATCAACGAAGGGGTGCAGGACTCTGTCTCGTCAGTGGCAGCAGACGTTGCTTATATGGCCACGTGGTAGTAAAGGGGACCCCTTCTCACAAAATTATCGTTCTGGTACCCCTCCCATATGAACAAAGACTCAAACTTGCCCAAAATTGGGCCAACCTACTTTGCTCTTCCACGTGTTTAATCTTCGAGAAACCGTCTCCCCCACAGTAGTTAACAGCTATGAATGCCCCTGCTTGTATTCTGTGATCGTTAATTTATCCATTTTGCAATCGTATATTAGCTATCAAATGTTCCGTTGCCACTGTTTTTTCTTCCAGAAATATCGACATCTCTGAAGAAATTGAGAGTAATTGTGGATATAAAATCTATATTTAATAAAAAATTGGTGAAAATTCAGTAGAATTCTACTATAATGATTATTTCATTTAAGTATGTCTATCAATTTTTTGGTCCCCATAGTAGTAGAATCAAACATTGTACGGAATATAGTTTATAATTTAAAATTGTCATTTTATATCACTTTAAGCGCCGGACCCGCTTTAAGACGTAATACATATGTGGACTAGAGATTAAGCGCCGGACCCGCGTAAATGCGTTTTTACATGTTTGTGCAGAAAAAAATATTATCTCTCTTGAACAACAAGTGGCTCAATATTTATATAATTAAAAATCGTCGCTGTGCCTGTAATAAACACTATGTAAAATTTTTCAATAGAAATTTTGTGTTTTACAAGAGTTATTTTATTTTATTTTGTAAAAGTGCATGTTTCTACAAAACTCGTAAATATTGCGGAGCTTTAAGTCAAGTTTCCAACAAAGTAGCCGGCGCTTTAAGTGATATTCTAACAAAGTATTCATCTCGGTTGTTGTATAACTTCATTGAATAATGTCAAATAATCGGAGGTCCCCTTTTTCCGGTCACGCCTTTTACGCTGATAAGTGAAAAAAAATGCATAGCGCTTTTTCGTCTAAAGAAAAAAGAAAGAAAAAGAAATTCAACAGCAGTCTTGTTGTCTATTAATAGCAGCTGATGATTGATAAATTACTGGGAGCAGTTTTGAATGTCAAATGATTCTGGGCGTTCGAAAGTGAAAACAGTGAATTGAACTGGGTCGATGCGCCTTTAGAATTCGATTGTTATTCAACCCACGTACACGCCACGGGCCCGTGTTAAATTCAACACTCACGAAATATTGACACTAAATTCCGCGAGTTCCCGCCAAAAAAGAGAAAAGAATGTTTAGCGCACAAGTTACATGAAATTCTATTATTCCACATTCAATTAACGCCAGAAAACGAAGAAGATTTGATAATTGAACTGTAGTACAGAATTATAAAGATTATATTTATAGTTCATTATAGATAGAACCAAGGTATTATTGACATTTGATTAAACTTTTTATTTACGCAACCCATAAACAGTTGACAACTTCACGAACCTTCTTAACCTACTCGTTTTTTCGGTAAAGGTATCAAGGTGATCTGCTCTCGTTTTTTCTCTCAACTACACGCTTATTTTTTATTGCCAATTTAGGGCACCTTACATCACACTTTATATTTCCTTACTTACGTGCCTGTTTCCAAACAGGAGACCGAACGGTTAAAACCCAATACGGATCTAGAATGGTTGAGATTTTGTTAATTGATTTCTCTTAACTATCGAACGTTCTATCTCTAATCTCGTTTGTATTCCACTACTGTCATTAGAGATCACGTAATACATTTACAATACTATGAACTATATTCATGTACCGAAAACATAACCTCTAGGTAGGGATAATTTCTTCAAAAAATAATTCAAGAATGAATTTAATTACTTGTTGTAAACTTTCATGTGAAATTAGCATAAACGTTCCAAAAGTGCGGTATATTGCAAGCAAAATAGAGATCATATCTTAATGTCACTGTTTAATTGAAATACAGGTTTTTGTCAAGAGATAACAGGATAATTATAAGCTTCTTAACGAACCATCAAAAAGACCACATTGCACTTGCAAATTAAACACGGTCAGTTTGTATTGCTTCTTAACCTCGTTGTTACTTCTGGAGTACTCTGTATGTCAATCGGAGTGGTCAAGGATAATTGAGCGATAAATACCGATTGAAAATCATTTATTTTGTGTTTTTGGAAGGAAAATTACATTTCCTTCATTTTACAAAATTACATCTTCACAATCCGTGGACAATACACGTAACTTCTTTAACCTGAGATTTTAATCCCTAAACACGGTCCTCAATTAATCATTTTTAAATGTTACTCAATATTTATGTAGGGGAAAGAGGGATAATACCGGCCACTTTAATATCTTAAAATAAAAAACGCGTGATTTGACTTTGTATGGTACTGCCACCTATTAATGATGCGGCTAGTTAATATTCATCGTTCCTGTGACTATAGCAGCCTTTTATTTTAAACAATGCCTGAATGTTCATTTTGCAGCGTAACCTTATATCGGTGGTCAATTTTTAAGCGAGGTAAATTAATACTTCCAATCGATATAAATTATTAATATTAATCTCATTAAATAGAGAAATGTTTCTATTTTCAAAGTCACATTTGGTTTTTTGTGATATGTCAATTCAATTCAGTGTATTACTTCAAATATCTGAACATGAGGTGTGGAGTAATTCCAGCCAGCTTTTAACATTGCAAACAATTAAAAAAGGTAGTTTATATTTACATTACATTTACAGTACTTATCATTTTCATCATGTTTATATTATTTTAAGGTATGGTTTTCCAAATTAATATATTTCTAGATTCTAATGTTGCTACAAAAATTGGAAGAAAACCAAGAAATCCAGTTAGCAAAAAAAAAGTGCTAACTACAGTTTTAATTTTAAAACAAATAATAATAAAATTTGTTATTAATTTAACAGTTTTCTTACCTCTTTTGTAAAGAAACATCATGGTCGGGGTAATACCCCATTAGTGAGGTAATTCCAGCCAAATGACCTTTTTTCGTTTTATGTTTGTAATTTTATTACAACGTAAATTTATGCCTTCTCGACCATACTAATGCAAACTAGATACTTCAAGCTATCAATTAGTATCAGAAAATTAAGAAATGTGTAACTTGTTCAAATTTTATGGCATTTCTTGCTTATGTAGCCGGAATTACCCCGCTCACTCCTACACCAGGGTCGAGAGGATTGAGGAGGTGACGATCGAAATTTTGCTCATGCTCTTGATAATAGGTACTTCATCCGCATATTTTCTTGTATTTTTTGTATATATTACGTACATTTTAAAATACGCGATAAATTTGCATGTTTGTTCTGATAATTACTGGAATAAGTGCGCCTTTTGGTAGTTGAACCATGATTGTAGTGAAAAAATCAGCTGTCTAGCGATGAAAATGCATATCAGACCGAGATAAAATTTTTGAAGTAAGACAGCGAATTAATAACGTTGTCATTAATTTACAAAGTATATTGTAATACTGAATGAGGAACAAGTCAATTCACGTATTCTTGATAATTAGGTTAATCGAATTTAATTATAACTTTGATTTAACCTAAGTTTATCCTGATTTAGTTACCTTTCTAATTGAATCATTAATAATAGAATTGAATAGTGAATTAGGTGTAATTTTAAGTTGATATAACACGATTTAACTTATGTTCTAAGTTAGTTGTAATGAAAATTTCATGTGACTTAAATTACACTTGATTCTGGCATGAACAATGAACTAGTCTAGACTTATCATAACATAACCTGAACTTAAGAAAATATGACTTGTGTCAAATTAACTAATGTATTGGCAAAAATTGAAATCGCGAAAAAAATAAATGTTTTAAATGACACGAAAGTAAACAACCATAAAGCAAATGAGAAATGGTTTTTATTGGTAAACGGGTTATTGCTACCAGAGATGAAGTAGTCGCAACAAGTACTTAATGCAAAAATAAAGACGTAATTACAAAAAGAAACAAAGTCGGAACTGAATCATCGCTCTTACATCGTTTGTAACGTTGCGTAAACAGAGTAATGTCAACTTTTTTATATTAATTGATCATTGTAAGCTGTTTTTAACGACCTTTTTATTCTATTTCTCAGATATAAATAAAAATATAGGAAATAATAGATCACGAAAATTTAAATAAAAATTACTACACATTTACGCATTTTATATAAAAAAAAACACTGTTCAGACCAGTTTACAACTTAAATTACTGTCGAGTAAAACATTTAGCAACGAAACAAATGTTATAGCTTTATCGAAACAATGGCATTCTGTCATACTGAACATATGTATGTTTATATTGGACATATATATGTGTCATTCTGGACATTCAATTATCGTTTCTTCCATACAAATATTTTCTCCCATTCTTCATCTGTCTCTTCCTACCCCATTAAGCCTTTTCCCATCAGTGAAACTGAAACCGAAAGTAAACTGCCCACCAGACATCGCATTCTGAAATCTGGTTGTCCTTCTTTCGCAATATCCAGCGATTCGTAATTCTCAAAAACATAAAAACAAAAGATACTTTTCTTCATTGCCAACGATCGATCCCTTGTATGAGACACTTATGCGCTGTTTATCATACGTTGCTAGCTAAATTCACTGTTGTCATTCAGATATATTCGTACACACATACCTGATATATTGGGTGTTTGTTTTTACCAACGCAAGTAAATGTTCTCAAAACTTAATGGTGTATACCTCCCCTTCACGTGTCTAACGCGTTATTATAATTTGAAGGTGCAATAATTTCATGACATTCTGAGTGGTGGTCATAATAATATCGCGGTTACATTTAATTTTTTTTTTTACACAATATTCTCAACGCTTACATTTGCACATAACCGCTTTTACAGTGTGTCCTTAATGACCAACGATACGAGATCGTTCAAGAATAGAAAGCACAAGAAGAACTCATCATGCTTTTCTTATTTAAAAATAAAAACCCTTCTATATCATGTTTTGGGTTAAAACTTTTAAGCTTTTCGTGACTGGTGGAATGTATATGTCCGGTTAACACAAAAATTGATATCGATTTAGTACCCATTGCAGACGCCGATTATCAGGATAAATATTTAAAAAAAAATATTGAAAAATCAGCTGTTCTCTTTTCATACCTCTCAAATTACAAAGCGCTCAAATTTTTTTTTAAATACGAATAAATCTAGTTTACAGATTTTAATAGATTGTAGTGGATAGGATACTTGTGAGGAAACGTTGATTTAGAGCCCTCTAGGAAGAAATTTAAGAAACTTCGTTGGGAAACAGCATTTTTTACGTTTCATAGTTATCTCTGTTCACAGAGTTACGTATATAGGTGTGGTGTACCTCGTTTGTGCTTATACGTAATTTCAATCAAGAAGGGTGGTAAATGTCAACGTTTGTGTTCGATTATATATAACGTCGTATGCATTTATTTAATATGTAAAATCATGTTTATACGCAAAAATAATATTATTAAATTGTATACTGGTTGATTTGATGAAATGCACGTGACATAACAGCGGACAGGTTAACGAAAATAGTAGTGGACCTGTAAACAAGCCGATTTCTGAAAAATGGATACGAATTGCAATTGCCAGTTCGTATTGGAACGAATTAATATTTCGACTAAGATCGTGCTTGATAAATTGGAGCACACGGTGCGTGAATGACACTATTAGGTTTTTGCAAGTAAAAATGTCATTCGGCGAAATGTTTTTTCTTTCAACACATTCTTCTTAATTTAGTATATTTTTCTGAACAGATCCTTTGACAGTTCTTTTTAGAAGTCTCCCTGCTAGTGGTATTAATAGATAATGCATTTTAAATGCGAAAAAAAGTGATCTAAAAGTCAGACAGAGAAACATAGAATGTTAATATTATTGATGTATAAGGTTGCTTTTTGGTGGGCACAATGCTTTACTTTTCGTATATTTTCAGTATACTTGTGGCAGAGCAAAAGACAATGAAATAGTATGCACTAGTCTGACAGTATCTAGGCGTCATTGTATTTTTTTCCATAGCAAAAATGAATTATATGTTACAGATTTAAAGGTATACATTTGAAAGTAAAGGTAATTTATTGTAGTATTTTGACAGATTTTTCAATATCGTTTTTATCATTTTTAGAGCTCCAATGGTTTATTTATAAATGGAATTACACAAGAACCATATCAGACAACTAAATTACAACCAAATGATATCATTGGCATTGGTTGTCCAGATACAGATATAACAGATCATAATATGTTTGTATATAAATTACACAAAATTACAGTAAGATTTATTGATTCATTATCTAGATAATTTTAGTTTAATATTTGTTAAATGGCACCCTTGTATATTGTAATAATTTTAGCAACCAGAAGTTGTGGAAAATAATCACAGTATCGGTGCCCTTCCAGAAACTATATTAAGTATTGACAGTGCATGTAATAAATTTGATGCCTCAGTTAAGCGTAAGAGAGTACTAAAAAGTCACGATGCAAAACTTGTGCCTAATAAGATTCCAAAATTGGATGTTGAAAATTGTACTATGAAAGAAAGTTCTTTGGAAGGTAATACTGTTTTTATTACTATTATTAAACATAAAAAACATGTAGTAATTTTGTCTCTACAATGGAAATAGTTATTTCATTTACAGAGAAATGTAATGTAACAGATGAGAATGATATTGAAATAGTCCATGTGTCACTAAAAACTAGCATTACAAATGAAGATTTGGATAATAATTTGCATTTGAATAAACGTGTAGATACTAATATGTGTGAAACAAGTAATACTATAAAAAACATAAAATCAGAATCATGTATATCATTTACAAATTCGGAACATGTGAAATCACTTGTATCGAATAACATGAAGAAAATTATCAAAGAAAAAGAGAACTCCATTGTTTGTAGTAGCAAGAAAGAATTAAATACAAACATTGAAAGTAATTTATTACATATGAATGATGCACAGAATCCAATAATCAATAATAAATCTTATGATCTTCAATCTAAAAACACAGTGGAGAACAATAAAGCGAAATCTAATCCAGAAAACATAAAGTACAATTCGAATAAAAATTGCATTGCATCACGTAATATTCTAAGTGAAAACGAAAAATCAAATGTAATGAAGAGTATAGATCGATTAATTCCTAAAGATGATAACGCAAGGAATTTATTACCACTACCTCCGAATTTTATACGTAACCAAAATGGTATAATAAAATTAGAGGACGAGTTAATATTGACCGATACCGACGAAGAAGTACCTTTGGATTCATCAACATCTGTTCCGCCTGTGTCTCCTATAAAACTAAAAAAGGTGCAACAAGAACCAAAAACGAAATTTTCAGAGATCGATTTTGTGAATATGAGCGACAGCGAGGACGATATTTTTCCGTGTTCCCAATTGTTCGATATTGGGTTCGGTATGAACACATCCGTGAAGGATGAGATCAAAGAGGAACCTACAGAGGCGGAAAACCAAAGATTTAGCATACTCGACGATGCAGATTTAGTTATTTCACTAACCGATAGTGAAGACGAGGACAATAATTGGTTACATAGATTATCTAGAAGTCAAATACTCAATGAGAATGACGAGATTAACATAAAAAGCGTGAATGATAATATAAAGAAGGAACCAATAGACTCAGAAATTGTGGATATTGGAGAGTCAAATGTACATAAATCTGAGTTGCCTGTAAGCGTAGAAACTAAACTAGGCAAAGAGAAAGAAGCAGAAAAATGTATAAATATGGAAGAAGTTGCGTCGTTGCAAGATATGAAAAATTTGTGTCAAGTGTCTTTGCCATATGTTTCTATAGAGAGAATGAAAGACGATTTTGAAAACCACGTTGAAAAATCTGTAGAAGCTCCTAGTTCCAGTAGTAGTATCGGAAAACTTTCAGAATCATTGATAAATCAGAGTTTGCTTCTGAAGGAGAGAGAAACAGAAAATGATATTAATACCTCAGTTAGTAGTAAAGTAGGAAGTGCAAGACCTTCGAAAAAGAAGAAATCGCTCGAAAAGAAAGTGCCTCAGATCGAACCTCCACACTTACCCACTAGAAGACGAAGCAGCAGTTCGAATAGAGTGCATGAAGATCGTGAAAAGTCTTTTGAAAGGTCTGTAAGACAAAGATTAAGTACTAAAGAGAGAAAGGAGCAGCAAGAAAAGTTTAAGATACAACAATACTTACATACAAAGGAACAAAAGAACCGTAAAATAATCCACAAGTGGGCTGATTGTCTTCCTACCAGCAAGAATAATATAAGTTTTCTTACCAAAGAAGAGAAGAAAATATTGGCGGATAACAGAAAGAGGAAATTACAGAAACTTGCAATGGAGAAGCGATTGTCCCTAGAAGAGAATCAAGAAAAAAAACGTATCGTTTCTAAGCCAAAGGCGAAGATAACGACGAAAACTCGAAATGATTTTCTCATGGAGGAAACAATGTCTGTATCGAAATCAGGCAATGCGCCACAGAAGACTAAAGTTTCATCTAATCGTTCTACATTGCCAAACAGTTCCTCACCAAGTAAAAAAACAACTAAACCTGTAAAAAGTAAGGATGCATCTAAGGAGATAGCAACGCATTTACAACATATATTAACACTCAGTAATATTTCCAATGTAGGCAGAATACAAAAAAAATCTACTGTAAATAAGATAAAAGCAAATATCGCAGTAACGGAAGAAGCATTAAGGGATCTTTCATTGGAGAAGCAGACGGAGAAAAAAATAGAACCGAAAGACGTTGAGTCAAAGAATAAACCAAGTACAGAAGCATTCAAGTCTGTTGAAAAAGAATCTCCTGCGCCTCTAAAGTCAAATATGAAGTCTGTGGTTGAGAAGCAGAAGAAACGCGTGTCTTTCTCTACAGTGATTCATACTATACGCGAATACGAAATTGAAGAGTCAAATGTTCTGAAAAAAATCAAAGGAAAAGATGCACCTATACCTCCAGAAAAAGTTGCGATAGCCAAACCTAAAAATATCACGGAATCTAATGCGAAATATAACGAATTTTTACTGCGTATCTTTTTATGGAATCCAGTATGGTTGGAAGAACAGCAGTATTTGAATACAACTGCACCTGTTGTACAGCAGGATGAACTTAATGTGATGTTAACACACTATAATTCGTACGATGAGTACTATCGTATCACCGCTCCGTTATTGTTGTTGGAAACTTGGTGTAACATAACTAAAGAAGTTCAGCGCAACGATCAAGTCTTCAGACGACCTACGTTTATGTGTTCCATAGTTGAAAATTCTATTCAGACGGACAAACAACCTGGGAATGTATCTTTTACAACTTTGATGCTTGAGGTATTGGCCTCGAGGGAAGAAGTATATAAACAGATACATCCTGTATACGGAGATTTAGTATTTTTCGAATTCGTTAAAAATCACGAAAAGGGGCAGACCTTTCATCAAATATTTGCTTATGTTGTAAATGTATATTCAACGGTGTTAACTCCTCTGACACGGTACAATAAAGAGTTACAACATTACGTAAAAAGTCCTCATATGTTACTGACGTACACTATGAGAACAAGACTCCTCGACAATCATAATATTCAAGTGAATCGTGTTCAACGATTAAGAGCCGTGACTTATTTGCGTCCTAATTTAAGAATGGTGCGAGCACTACAGTATCTTCCCAATTCACCACTGATGAACTTAATTTTATATCCTAAAATTGAAATGTACAAATTGCCTACTGTGTCAGAACCAGAAACACTTGTCACTCAAGATAAATTGAATCAGAAACAGATGGAGGCTGTGTGCAAAGTGACCAAAGCTGTAGTTCAGAAGGATGCAAAGCTGTGCTTTATTCAAGGGCCACCAGGTACAGGGAAATCGAAAGTAATTGTAAATATTGTTACTCAAATATTGTATGGCAACAACAGATATACTAGCAATGCAAGTCCTACCAAAATTTTAGTATGTGCTCCATCAAACGCTGCCATAGATGAAATCGTTCTGAGATTGTTGGACATCAGGTCCACTATAAAGAACCAGGCGAAGGTAAAACCGTTTAGAATGGTTCGCATTGGACAAGCAGAAATGATGCATCCTACAGTGAAAAATATTTCTGTCACTGAATTGGCGAAACGAGACATAAAGAAGACAGCAGCTAATTCGAACAGTATTCCGCCTGATAGCGTGGAAAATGAGAAACAGTTTTTAGATTCTAAAATGAACGCGCTGAAATGCGAATTGGCCAATTCTCGCAACGTGGATGAAACTTACAAGCAACATATTTTAATGAAATTGGCGGAAATAGCTGCGAAACACGAGTTACTGAGGAATCGTACGCCATTTTATGAGATAAACGACAGAGAACGTATGAAATTGCAACGTGGTGCGGAAAACAGGATTCTTGAACACGCGGACATAATAACCTGTACCCTTTCATCGTGCTATACTAATCAAATGGAATCCATTTTTGGCACTAATAAAAAAAGAATATCCGTGTGTATTGTGGATGAAGCTACTCAGAGTAGCGAGGCAGAAACTTTAATACCATTAATGTTAGGAATTAATATATTGGTTTTAGTCGGTGATCCTAATCAATTGCCCGCCACTATACTGAGTCCAGAGGCTAAGAAATTAGGATTAGATCAATCGATTTTCTCTCGAGTTCAAAATGCTTTCGATATGCAATTAGATAATCCGATAATCATGTTGGACACTCAATATAGAATGCAGCACGATATTTCTTATTGGCCGAACAAATTTTTTTATGGCGGAAAATTAAAAACTGCTGCGGAACGCAACAATAAATTTCCTTTTCATTCGTATAGGGTTCTAAATCTTAATGCAAATCAAAATAACGATAATTTTTCGAACAATGATGAAGCAGAACTTGTAGCTAATATTATTCATTGCATGTTAATGTTCTCCAATTTGGATAATTGGGAATCGTGTATTTCGTGTGGCATTCTCACGCCGTACAATAATCAAAAATCTGTCATATTAACAAAAATTAACGAAAAGTAAGTCATAGAATTTAATACGAGTATATACGAAATATTATTTAAATTATTTAAATTATTGGTACGCTAACGTTGATTTCAATCACTTCAGAACATCTTCATTACCGGAGAATGTAAAAAAAAAAATGAAAATTGAGGTGAATACAGTGGATGGTTTTCAAGGACAGGAACGCGATGTGGTAATTATGTCGTGTGTACGAAGTCAAAAGATTGGCTTTTTATCTGATAAACAAAGACTTTGTGTTGCTCTTACAAGAGCAAAACGCAGTTTGATAATATGTGGTAACTTCAACGTTTTTATGGTAAGACAATATACTGACAATATACAGACAATATATAGGAAAAGAACAAGAAAAACATGAGGTACAATATAATTAACAAAATATGTCAATGTATTAATTACAGAGAGATCCAATGTGGAATTCATTGTTACAAGATGCAAAATCGCGCAAGGTATTCTTTCATGTTAGTACGAATGCAGATCCTCAGACAGTAAAATCGTATGTTATTAAGTGTTAACAAAAAAAATGATTGTATACGCTAACATTTCATTGTTAATACCATTCTTGTACATTTGTAAATCATACATTATCATCCTCTTCCTGCACTTTGAAAATGTATATTATTGATTTTCATTTTTTTTTTTTACAATATTGCCTTTGCAAATAATAAATTTTTTAAAATAATAAGAATGTTCTGAATAGAAAAAAGTAACTCGTTGGTAAATACAACAAAGAA
>NW_017100254.1:2354389-2355366 GCF_001263275.1 Habropoda laboriosa | reverse complement strand
TACAATCCCAAATTTACGAATTTACGAATTGAGTGTAAACCTTAACTATACATATTAATCCTCCTGAATGATTCACATATCGTCCATTCGCATAAAGTGTTCTAACTGTTCCATGTAGCAAAAAGTTTGAATCGTTTTTCAGTAACGTATTATATTTCGAAGAAAGACAAGACTGTAAAAAATAAATTGAAACATTCTAATACGAATAGTTTCAATTAGAAACTTGGATCGTTTCATGTCAGAAGTTCGTGTCAAAGCAATAAGAGTAGTGGATAATATTTAAAAGCAATTATTCTTTGTATTATTATTTAGGTCTATATGTACTGTGTTCTACCTTAATTGAAGACGTATTTCAACTTCATTATCACGATGGTTCGTTTTCAAACTATGACGTCAGAAGAATATAAAGCAAAGCACGAAAACTTCAAAATAATTTATGCATTTCATCCTACACCCTTTGGAAATTGTTTAATTGGGATCACCAACATCGATAAAGCTGTAATACATTTAACGTTCGTTAGTAAAACTAATATAGAAGCGTTCAACGAATTAAAGGATAATTGGCCGCTTTCTGAATTGATTGAAGACACTACGAATGAAACGGACGAAATTATGGAAAAAATCTTTTCTGAACCCGTACTTACGAATGATTCAATTTTGGTACTTTTAAAGGGTACAGAGTTCCAAATAACAGTTTGGAAAGCTTTGACGCTTATTTTAGAAGGTACAACTATTACTTATGCAGAAGTTGCTTCGAAGATAGGCAAACCAAAAGCAGTCCGCGCTGTTGGAAATGCGGTAATGAAGAATAATATTGCGTATTTGGTGCCGTGTCATCGGGTGGTAGGAAAATCTAGCAATAAATACAAATGGGGAACAAAAATTAAAGAAAATATTTTGGCACATGAATGTAAATACGCAAATACTTAAGTATCTCTCTTTTCTTTTTGCATACATGTAACAGAATTGTTACCTCT
>NW_017100254.1:2349747-2354185 GCF_001263275.1 Habropoda laboriosa | reverse complement strand
AATTAAAAAATACACAAACACTTAAAATATACTGACTAATTATGTAAAATACTGTAAAAAAAGCAACTATCCTACAAAAAATGATCTTTGTTATTCTTAATGTACAAATGTGTCATATAAATTATTTACATTTATAATATTTAATGTCTAAGTTGTTGAGAAACCTTGAAAATATAAAAGTTAATTTCCATTCCATGACATTATACTTGTCATTGCACTTTTGCATATTGTAACAGGAACATTATGATGTTAGGATGAACTTCAGCACTTGTATAATAGTGCTAAGATGGTGATATAAATTAGACATAAATAAAATCACATTTTTATATTTGTATTCAGATAATGATTTATATAACTGTTTTGTATAAAAATGCATCATTTTTTAATATCTCGTATCAATGTAAAGAATATTGGATTTGGTCTAATTAACAATATTGAAACAGTTTCAAATATAAATCAGTGTACACATGTGAAATTTGGATACATATTTTTAATGTACAAGCCTTTCAGATGTCAAAATAATAAATTTAAAAAAGTTTGATTGATTAAGCTAACATTGAAGAACTAGTTAAAATCAGAAAACTTGTAAAACATAGAGTTAGTAGTTTTGCATCTGATGGACTCACTGTGATTCTATACATAACATGACTGAAAAAGTACTATCTACATTGCAAATATTACTGTACCATTGATTCTATACATTAATAGATAAGATAGTAAGTTTATAAATACATATGTATATACATTTACATATAAATATAAAAACGAGTTAAAAAAGCATTTTATAAAAAGTGTAAAATAACTTCACACAATACTTGCTCATAAAAATCCTACTTTAGGTACAAGTATGACACTTGTTCGTATTAATTGTAAAAATTCATGCTAAATTTCATTTAACCATTTTATCTTAGATATCAAAAATTTATTACGTCTTATTCTTAAAATCTTCCTGAAATAATCACAGGGAGTAACTCCTATTGTTTTATATTGATTTGAAGTCCATGATTCTCGTATATATATTGTAGTAAAATATGGAGTTCATTTTTTTTTAAGTACAAATTAGAAGCAATGTATATTTTGCTACTAGTGGACTGTTCTCTACAGTGTTGTTACTTCAGTCAGTCTCATTGATCAATTAACAGTAGTAGTAATTGAGTCTACTCGATTTAATACAGAACTGAAGAAATACGAAAAATGTATTAAAGTCAAAGAGTATTGTACGCAAATTTCTTTGGATTCTCCTAGCAACATACAGTTTTCAGTTTACTATTATTTGTATCTTACAAGGCAGTGTTTGGTGGAAGTGTGATAAATGTTTATGTATCTACAGAAATATTAATTAAAAGCATCTTTAAAACACAAAGTAAATCATAATGGTCTCTTGTTAAAGGAAGTACGATTCGTATTCGTATTACACGTATTCAAACATCTTTATGTTTCTCTAATGCAGTCATAAATATTAACTTGCTCATCCATTTTGCTTCGTACTATTAAAAAATGTCTCATGACCACGCTTCAAGCTGATAATATTTACTTGCTTTACGTCCCGTAGTAGTATTCATTCACTAGTTCATTGCTCGTTATTAATGGCAGTATTCTTACTCAAATATACATGTATGTGTTTCTACAAAACGTAAGTAGCATTATAAATAACACAAAACCGTAAGATCCAGCTGCTTTCCTCGAAGCAAACGACGGAATCCTATTCCCTGATATACTGGGAGTACCTGTCATTTTATTTCAAAGTAATCAATGGTAAAATACGTAACATAATGTCAATAAAGATAATTTTTTTGCGTTTACCTAACACCCTCGATCGTGGAGTCGTTGTGATTTTCATTATTGGATTGTGAGGTATTGGCTTCATTGGTGTTGGAGCAGGACTTGGAGAATTTCCATAACATTGGCCTACATTATACGAAACCATTATATCTGTACTTTTAAATTAAACACTGTGTATGAATTCAGATACGTACCTTTCTTATACAAACGCATTCCTTCCTTCTTCGGATCAATATTTCTAATGCAATGATCGCCTGCTTCCTTGATATATATTTCTTCATCGTTGACAATTAAACCAACGAAACATTCGTTCGTACCCGTATCATTTCTCATAGTATATGCATACATGACACCTTTTTCTTCCCACTGTCCTAAGCATAAGTATGCCCGTTCTGAAACACATTTTTTTTTAAATTTCAAATAGGTATTTTAATGAAAATTATTTTTATTCAGAGATGTAATATTTGATACTTTACCTTCATAGAGTTCACCAGACTCACAGTCAGTGACTTTAAAGTACATTATTTCGCGTGTGTTGCAATTGCTACTCAACTCAGCGCACATCCCTGACAAGTCAGTTATCATCCCCATATACTGGCCAGTAATTGGACATGGCGATTCTACCGCACGTTCGATCCCTAATTGCAAGAGTATCATGTAATATAATTCTCTAGCAACATGTATAATTTCTATAATTTTTTTAACTTACGCGCTTGTGTCATCCAAACTGGTTTATCTAAGTTTGGATCATCACATAGATAATGTTGATAGACTGGACTTAACACTACTCCTGTATAAATTTGTAATTTTGTAAATTCAATTATTTAATTGATATTTATAATTAGTACAATATAATTATCGAAATAGTAAATACCTATCGTGAATTCTAATACATTTTCGCTTCTTTGCCTCATCATTAGACACAGATAAGCTGCTTGTTCACTGAAAATACGTATATGTTTTTTAGGTACATAAATATAAATAATCATTCTTAATACTTTATTAATTAATATTCTATTATACCATTGATCTTTGGAATAAACGATGTAGCGACCAGTTTCTTCGTTTGAATCCACGGTAATGAATGTGTAACTATTATAGCCATTAAGATCAGTGAAAGTCATAGTACCATTAACAATCAGAGACTCTTCCCATAAACCTTGGGCCCATTTTGGAAATCTATTCAACAATAACTTTTACTTAATTAATATAATAAAAGATTATTTCAAAACCACATTGTTATTGCAAATTTTGGATTAGTAGATACAATGGAAAAATATATACTAACGTTGCCACATGAGTCTTCACATAATTTGGCATTTTTTTTTGATTTGGAATTTTACTAAGGACTAGTGTCTCATATCCATTAGTGGAATTCTCCAAATTTTGTGTACAGCTGGAATCACTGCTAAGTGCCATGTATGTCTTTCCTTTTTTATTGTCAACATGGAACAACTATAAAAAGATGTCCTTTCAATTAAAAAAATCACGGTTATAGCATATTATTTTCCACTTACCCCACACCTATACTGTGGTCTACCCTCACAGACTGCACTGCTGTCCATCAGAGCAAAATAAGTGGAGCCATTTGGACCAGGCCAGTTGCCCAAGCAATTAAATGTAAGATTTGCTGAAACATTCATAATGATTAATGAATTTTCCTTTACTAATATACCAATAAATAAAAACAGTAGTAAAAAAATCAATAAGAAAATTACTGTGAGACTCAAAGCTGCAATGATTGAAGTGCAATCTTAAAATAGAGCCATCAGGACAATTGTTGAAGGAAGATGAGAAGCTGTTACACTCTATAGCATTCTCAGATCTATTATTCAGACTGTATTTGAAGTGATACTGACCAGTTATTGGACAATATTCATTTCTGATAAGAACATTCCCAATTTCCCTGGTACCTATTTAAAAAACAAGGTTATAATTAAACGTAAAGCAGTTTTAATATATTAGAAAATAAAATTATTTTTTACTAACGATACAAGATGGACGTAGAATTCAATTTATCACAGGAGGCCAATGCAGTGGCCGCAGAGGTGTAACATCTATTCAGATCTTCCGAGAATACCTCTATAACATTGCGTGATCTCCGCATCAACCGGAAGCATCGGATACAGTCGCCATCACCGTACCTAAAACAAATGCAAATTAATTTCGTATTTAATTCACAGATGAAATACTCAAACAGGAACATAGGAGGAAGTAAAAGTCTTGCATTATTAAACGACCGTGACAGGACAATGAAATCATCGTGCAACACTGCCGGTGCATCTCAGGTACAATTATACACCGTTAGTCGCGAAACAAGAAAGCGCGGCCGACACCGTCTGGAGCCTGATCTATTTCCATCCCAGACGTACTGCAGACGTCGTGGCATCTCTAAGGATATGCGTAAAGTAAGCGTGCATCGGGTAACTGTTACTGATTTGGTTACAACTTGACTTTTATAGAATCGCACCCATTTACAGGCTAAACATTGTAAATTCTTCAAACTTTATCTACGACTATACGAACATAAGAATTTAGGTTATACGCGACAGTAAAGAAAGTTTGGTGCTTGTAGCTGTTTTTAAATTCATAGTATTAAATAACTAATATATTTCTTATAGTAGCTATGTTTTATGTTTAAATTATCAAGTTATTT
>NW_017100254.1:2334184-2349689 GCF_001263275.1 Habropoda laboriosa | reverse complement strand
TATATAATATATTATGCAGGGTGGCCTACAAGGTGCTTTATCATAATAAATTTCTAAAGAACAAATTTTCAAAACGGGAAATAAAAGTTTTAAAACATATAATAAAAAAAATTGTTCGATTTTTAAATTGTAAAGTGACTTGTAGACCACGCTGTAGTATTATATTCTCTCGTTTTGTGTTTCGTGATTCGCATTTATGGTTACTGATGAAAAAGCTTGATTCGGATAAGAGTCAATTATCGTTATTACGTTAGGGTCAAGCGGCAGCGGAAATGGATAATATGCTATTATAGAACCAGAAGCAAATCGTGGTGACTTGTGGTCAGGTCGAATAAATTATTTGGTGATTTCAACGTCGACCCACCTGTCCATTAGCAGCACGTTATCGCCGACCCTTTTGTGGCAGTAGCCCCACACATGGATCGCGTTGAACGTGATGTTGATGGTGGAATATTGAATGGGCTCGTTGCTCGTATCGCTCGCTTCCTTTCCGCTCACCTGTGTCACGAACTCACCCTGAAATTCCGCGGGAAAGTAACAGCCGACCATGAACTGGGGGTCGTAACCTTGAAGGCCGTCACTCGTGATCACAGTCGCATCTGTAAATAAAACAATGGTCAATCTACATACAAAAGAAATTTAAAAAAAAAAAAAAAAATTTTTAAGACAAAAATTTGAAATTAGAAAATTGAAATTAATTAGCTGATTAATTAGAATACATTTAGGAGTATCCAACAAGGTAAAAATATGGAACATAGTAAAATTATTTCAAGAATAAATCTTTGTCTAAAAGTAATTCGAATTTTTTTATTTTAAATTTTATTTTCTAGAAAAAGAAGTATAAAAGTTGAATAATTGGTAAATATCATATTTACTATGAATTATGGGTGAAACTTGGCATTGATTAAATTTAACGATTCTTTCAGTCATAAAGCAGATGTATCATAGCAGATAAAATGGTAAATAATGGTTTCCTGAAGACATGCGATTAAATTTTAGAAGATAATCCGGTTTGTTTTCACGGGATTCATTGTTTCCATGAAACGAATCAATACACCGAAGAAAATGGCAAAACGAATTCCCATGGACGTGCCAGGGGTTATGTGAACGACCTTAAGGCAACCGGCATTGCGCACATAATTTGTACAGCGTCAATGGCCTCCAAGGTGAAAGAATAAGATCATCATCGATTCCCGGTATTTCACCCGCTGGTATTAACTCGAACAAATACTATACTTCATAAAATTGCTTTAACTCATGGTCTTCAATTTCATTATTTTGAAAATATTCATATTTTTATGTTAAATACTACATTGATGAATTAATAGTTAAATAAATAATAATTAATAGAAGATAAAAATGAATGGATAATCTTTTAAATCCATTTACACTTCTATTTCAAATATTTCTTTTAAAAGTACCAACTATTAATCAGAAATACAAATTATATAAAAAATATAATAACTCAAAACACCGTCACATTCATCCCATTAAGCGTTTAATAAAAAATGTACCTCGATCCACCTTGCTAATCGTAATTTCACCGAACGAAATAAAACGCAAACACGCAACAAGTTCTCCATTTATTACTTAATCAGCTACAACACGATCGACCGACCACCACGCTGGTTGCCAACCCTTCTCGAGTAAATGAGGAAAAAAAATTAAAGACAAACATCGAGGAACATTGTCGACGTCGTGGTTGATATTTAACATGTAGAATAAATCGCATTCCAGCTTACTGCCCACATGTCGTGCGGCCAACGATCCATGAATGGTCATTAACGTTGGCATTAAGTGGTTGCGAAGGCAGGTGCGACGCTGACAGGTGGACCACCAGGGGAAACTTCGCAACGAAACGTAATACTATCGGCTTCTTTCATTCTGTTCCGCCTGCAGTCCGTTCACGTGGCAGGGTAACGTCAATCTGAAATCTCTTTATTTTCTTTGATTCATATTTCTGTTGGATGATAGAATCGATATACGCTGATTAGTTATTCCATGTGATCAATAACAGATGGCACTCATGCGCCTTTTCCCTTTGTGTCCCAATATTGGAGGTTACACTGTGTCACGTGATAAAAACAAATATGGAGAGGAACAGTTCCTTGCAAAGTGTCATGCCGTCAATGGCCTCCAAGGTGAAAGAATAAGATCATCATCGATTCCCGGTATTTCACCCGCTGGTATTAACTCGAACAAATACTATACTTCATAAAATTGCTTTAACTCATGGTCTTCAATTTCATTATTTTGAAAATATTCATATTTTTATGTTAAATACTACATTGATGAATTAATAGTTAAATAAATAATAATTAATAGAAGATAAAAATGAATGGATAATCTTTTAAATCCATTTACACTTCTATTTCAAATATTTCTTTTAAAAGTACCAACTATTAATCAGAAATACAAATTATATAAAAAATATAATAACTCAAAACACCGTCACATTCATCCCATTAAGCGTTTAATAAAAAATGTACCTCGATCCACCTTGCTAATCGTAATTTCACCGAACGAAATAAAACGCAAACACGCAACAAGTTCTCCATTTATTACTTAATCAGCTACAACACGATCGACCGACCACCACGCTGGTTGCCAACCCTTCTCGAGTAAATGAGGAAAAAAAATTAAAGACAAACATCGAGGAACATTGTCGACGTCGTGGTTGATATTTAACATGTAGAATAAATCGCATTCCAGCTTACTGCCCACATGTCGTGCGGCCAACGATCCATGAATGGTCATTAACGTTGGCATTAAGTGGTTGCGAAGGCAGGTGCGACGCTGACAGGTGGACCACCAGGGGAAACTTCGCAACGAAACGTAATACTATCGGCTTCTTTCATTCTGTTCCGCCTGCAGTCCGTTCACGTGGCAGGGTAACGTCAATCTGAAATCTCTTTATTTTCTTTGATTCATATTTCTGTTGGATGATAGAATCGATATACGCTGATTAGTTATTCCATGTGATCAATAACAGATGGCACTCATGCGCCTTTTCCCTTTGTGTCCCAATATTGGAGGTTACACTGTGTCACGTGATAAAAACAAATATGGAGAGGAACAGTTCCTTGCAAAGTGTCATGCAGTGAACATTTAATCTTCCAATAATGTAATGATATATACATATATATATATATTTCAATAAATAAAGAGCCAAAATGGGGTTACTCTTCATCAATTTCGTGGTGTATTACATGGCCCTCGAGCGGCATCGATTTTCTTGAAACTCGTTAAGGGGACACTTTATCGAGGAAGTCTCGTCTCGCTGACTCCTTGTCATTAGGAAACAATGACGTAATGACCGGAATCATGTCTTTATCTTGGGATCGTATCTCTACTACGGTGGTAGTGAGGGATTCTTATTAGATTCTGTACGTCAGGATCCTTGCAATTACAAGTGTCACACACTTCCTAGTGTAAAATCACGGATTCTCTTAAGATGAATTTCTGTTTTATTTTTGCAATTTTTGATAGATTATATTTTATAATCAATTTTTATAGAATTTCAGGTAGAATGTTTTTGTAAGTTGCAGATTGTGTGAAATGTGTTACAAATGTTATATTCAGATTTGCAAGAACAAAAATGAAATAATTGGTTATAATTGCTACTCAGTTTTCATTATAAGCTAGAGAGATTCAATTTCTGCCTGACAGGAGAATCCAGGTTAACAGGTTAACAATTTTTAAATTAATAGATATGCAAAAAAAAAGGTTGCTCATCATTGTTCTATAATAATCATAAAACATATATGAATATATGCAGTGTTAAAATAACCACATTTCGTTCAATTTCAATTCCACATTTAACCTAATTATTGCAGCGATCACAAGAAGAGGGAGTCAGAAATTCTACCGAATCCCCTGGTGGTAGCGATTTCAAGCATAGGAGCCATCCAATCAAGATCCAGTAACTCAACACCGTGACGTAACAAACGTAGGAGCAGTTTAGCCCTCTATATACATCTTTCTCTTTTGCCCCCGGAACGAATATAATAAAAGGGAATCCCGTTGAATGAGGACGGTCACGTTGGACTCTATTTAGCTTGGCTGAGCGTCGTAGAAGAAGAAGGTGCGCCAGGCACCATGAGATCGACGTTGTTATGAGTCCTCGCCGGAGTTCGGTTCTCAGGAACCTGAGACCACCGAGTTTAGTCGTATATAATGCACGAAGGAGAACGCGACAAGCAACGCGAGAAGGAATGCGAGAAACAAGCTGCTTTGCCAAGGCATTACCGCCTCCACCACTCCACTCCCCTCTGGTGGTTCCATGGTGCACACGAACGCGGATACACATTGTCTCTTTTACCCCCTCCAACCCCTCAACTGCAGAGAATTCGTCTCTTTCCTGTGTCGCCTACGACATTCTTTTTCTATTTGTCTTTCTCCTCGTTTGGTCCTCTCGCAGATCAGCTGTATATGTATATACCCTTGTTGCCTAAGGGACGAGATGGTCCTGCGTTTGTCTTTTAAAAGGGAAGATTTTTTGTGATGAATGGTTACTCTTGTTGGGTTATTTGGCTAATGGTGTACAAGAAGGGGGGGAGGAGGTGGGGATTCTGAGAGAAGTTTTAAAAGTTTGAAGGGGGTTGGAGGGCAAGGAAGTAGATGGAATTAGGAGGATTTTTCAGTTGCATAGTTTTAAGTTGATTATCCTTGTAAATAGAGGGATTTATATACAAGTAGTTTCCGCCTTTACGAATTAATTGGTTCCTGGCGACCGTTCGTAAATCGGGAATTTGTAAAGCGAGAGGCTCGTTCTACCTGTTCATTACGTCATTACATACTGCGTAATTCCCCGTACAATTTAAAATAAAAATTCCGATCGAAAAAATTCGTAAAGATAAAAATTCGTAAAGTAGGAACTATCTGTACTTAAAACGGACGATAAAGTTCGCGTGACAGTACAAGAGTAAGGATGATGCTTTTTCTTTAGTTGTGAAGGAACGGGTCTTGTGCGGAGGGATAATGAACGTAGCAAGTGCAGCTGGATGCACGCTATAAATTGTATCTTATTTATTTCCTGGATATTTTTGATGTGATGAACGGAGGAGAGAGTACATATTGGTGTACCTGTAGATGCGAGATATTTTAGGGATAGATTTGGTGTGTTTTGGTAGTCGGTATAAGGAACTTGATATTTAGTACTTGTAATTTATTTTTAGTATTCAGTATTTGGTACTTGGTATTTGATTCGTGTTGTCTAGCATTTTGTATTTAGTATTTTGTATTCGTTTTTCAATACTTGCTATTTGGTATTCTATATTGAGTACTTGGTACTCGATACTTAACATTCAATACACGGTGCATCCACTGCCCATATTAACCCTTTACACTCGAAGGTCTTTCTGCTCTAGGGAATCAGCAAATCGGGGCTTGTTTGCTAAATAAAATTGCTAAAGAAACGAACCATACATATATTAACGGATACAACTATTTTATCTCAATATTTTATGTATTTTTATATTATGCAAGACTTTGCAAAGTTTATTACAGGCTGGTTTGTTCAAACTCTGTTTTTAAATTTCTATTTTTAGGCACATATGTATGATTGTTTTAAAGTTCCTTATTCCACTATAGAATTGAAGTTTTGCTGCATACGAGGTGTTTTATTCTGAAATGTCGATTCACCCAAAATTCTAGGTTTGGCTACTGTTACGCTGACAGCCTCATTTATAGAACTGCTGTTCTGGAAAATATTAGTTTTAAGAGGTCAAGTAGTTTAACAAATGGTAAACAATAATGTCGCTTTTCAGTCGCCACTTGAGCGCAAAGGGTTAAATACCCCAAAAAAATCCTTTCAACTGCTCCCCTTTCTCGGAACGAGTATAATTCGATTTCCCTCAGGGAATCGATTTTAATAGTTACCGCAGAATCCTTGAGAGATCGCCGATCGTGTGTAACGTAGTCGTTTAAAATCGTCGGGATTGTTCTGGCGCGGCTTTGATCTCGATTAGGGCTCGGTTTTTACCTTCTACGCGGGTACCTACGTTACCTCGTTGCCACGTAGCTTACCTTCGTAAACCGGAAACACGCTATTAGCCGGGACTCTTGTTTTACCGTGATCACGTGTTCCTTTATAATTGCCTCGATGCTTTTTGTGTTCATCAACCTTTATTTTTTCTTTCTTTTCTTTTTTTAATTTGCCGTGGCTTGCATACGCCTTGAATGAAAAGGGCTGGCGAAATAATAGCTGTATAACGTGACGGAATACCCCTGAAACAGGTTGTTCCTTTTAATTGCACATGGTTGACGCTCAGTCAAACGTTCGACTCTCTTTTTTCGTGATATTCATTCAACGTTTCACGTCTCCCGTGACAGAAAATCAACGATCATCGTGTAAACGGAACCTTACGAGTCCCTCTTTTTACACACTATTTACACCTGTCGCGAGGAATCTTCTCTGAGCAGGACGAGATAACTCGTCATAGACATTCGGGACTTTGCGTACACTCACTAAATATCGACGTATCATTCAAACGTAGAATTGCACTTCTTTTTAATAAAAATATTCTGTTTCTAATTTTTAAAAATTCCTGTTTATAAAGAGGAACTCCTTTCGGAATACTAGTTTTTTCATTACAGTGTTACGAAGGAACTCGACAGTTTCATATGTTTAATATTTTTCAATTTTGATCAATACCGCAAACATTCCTAAAAAAAATTTATATCTTCAATCTTTGGTTCAGCTTTTCTGGTATAAAACGCCTTTAGTTGTTCATTGAAATATTTTTCAATTTTGGTACGAACTTACAAGGTGGCCAAATATTATTCTAGTAGTACTATTCGAAAATGGCACGACGAGCGAAAAGTTAGCAAGCGAACTCTTCTTCATCTATTGAATAACTAGACGATCGATTGCAACGAGGCATAACGCGCGGCTTCACGCTTTCTGAAGCTGGTCTACGAGGTGAAAATCGCAAGGAAGAATGAGGTCTTTCGTTTCCTTTCGGCTACTACCGCAGCGGTTCGCCAAATTGTAACACGGTGAAACTTTTGCGCAAACAATTGAGCAAACCACCTTTCAAAATGAATTCAGTTTTTTATGTAACTCCCTTGGTGATGGTGTAACGGTGATGTGCGTGGAAGATAATCTTGCGTAATACTTAAAACAATTCAAACGTCTCTAAAACATCTCCATGCAGCAACGTGAAATTTGCATAATTGAATCACTATCAATTTGCATTAGTAAATTATATAATAAAATCTTTCGAAATAATATTGCAAATTGCTTTTAAATAACTCTCCCTCGATCGATACAGAATTCAAAGGGTTAATCGAATTCAATTTTTAAATGGTACAGCGACTTATGAACCACCCTCTATATTCTGCTGCTATCAATTTCTAAATTTCAGATTTCAATCATAAATCTTTAATTTTATCTTTCACCAATTCAAACTCATCTATTCTTCTACTTTTCGATAGATAAAAAATTAAAAATAACCCTTTATTAATTACTCAAAAACCTTATTTACCCTTATTCCCCTTATTATTCTTATTCTCATTCCAGAAACTTCACCTCTGACGATCACCGTAACTCGACAAATTTTCCTCGATTCCAAATTTCGAAATTAATTAATTAATTCAAAAAAAAAAGAAACACTAAAAAATTATTACCATTCAACTCAATTTCTCATTTAATTTAATTTTTTTCTTTCTTCTGTTGTCTATGTTAGGTTGTACAGAAATTGGTTCAAACCCATGGAAATAAATGGAAAAGTAAAACAAGAAAAAAATGGCTGCAGACTCCATTAAGACAGGGAAAGCTAGAATTAGGTATCACCCGTCGGTGGTTTCGTATTAAGGAAGATGAGGCAACCATAACTACATATCTGTCAGTCAGGCCAGATGGTGTACAAAGCTTGCCCGATCCTGCCTCGAAGGATAGTGCAAGGTCACTTTTTTTGCAAGCGCGTTGACCTCGAAAAAGAAGGCTGAACGAAGGATCGAGGTCGTGTATGGACCACCGGATGTGGATCATCGACGATTTTCTTGATACACCAGACGGTGGACGTTTATTGCGCGATTAAAATCTTTGAACAGTCGCCGAACGATCCAGTTCATTGAGACCTTAAGAGGGATAAAGGGACGTGCAGCTTATACCGCAAGAACTACTTCCGTCGAAATTTCTTTCTCGTCTTTTACGGAAAAAAAATTCTCTTTCTTAACGTTCTTAGTATTGAAGAATGTTGTAACCTGAAAAGAAATTGTTAAGGATTGATGTTTCATTGTTCTGAGCATGGGAAAATATTTAAATTAATTATACAGGGTGGTTCATAAGTCACTTTACTATTTAAAAAATTGAATTGGCCCACTCTGTACAACTAATTTCTATTCTCTTATGTAAAATTTACTACTCTTACTCTACTAATAGAGGGTGGTCCTTAAGTCACTTTACTATTTAAAAAATTGAATTGGCCCACTCTGTACAACTAATTTCTATTCTCTTATGTAAAATTTACTACTCTTACTCTACTAATAGAGGGTGGTCCTTAAGTCACGTTACCATTTGAAAAATTGAACTGAATTTTTAGATGGTAAAGCGACATTTGGACCACCCTTATAATTTAAAAATTAAACGACGTAAACGCTGAAGATACAAAAAATATGAAATCTGAAATTGAAAGTTATGGAATAGAAGAACTGATAATATAAAGGTATAAAAATTTTGAATTAAGAAATGTAAAAGTATAATGTACAAAATATACGAATACACGTATTACAGTTTTCTAAGGAGTGTTTGGTAATAGTACCTGAGATATTTTTCGTTCATGAAGTACTTATCAGAAGTCATTGAGTTAATGTTGAAGAAATTACTGTGGAACGTTAAAAGAAACAAGCAGTTATGTAATAATCACGTAGTCTCAAAGTTCACTCCCGTGAACGATTCTATGAAATAATTGATCGTCCACCAACGATGCATCCGATTCATAGTTTTTTAACGATCGTGAGTGGAATCGTTAATGAGGACGTGTGCTCGAAAGCGAGGAAGAAGGTGGCTGCTTTGCAATGCCGATTCTCTCGACAAACGCGAGCAGAATTGTTATTCCTACGTTCAGTCAAGTCTTTTTCTAAATATAATCGGCCGGTTTCCGGTCGTGCAGCAGCCAGACGAGAAGTCGAAAACTATAAATACTTGTCCAGTGGTAAGATGCACAACTGCAGGAAACCTTGTGTCTTCGTTCAACAATCTCTCACTGCTGATGAATGAACGATTGTTCTACAATTTTTTTCTTATAGTCGAGCGACTTCCTTTGAATAGTTGAATATCGCCAAGCATAATTAATTTCTCTCTCGTAGGTACATGCAGGCAATATTTGACATAAAAATCGACTAACTGAAAAATATTTGCAATTTTAAAATAACAATCTGTAATTTTTCTAAATTTGATCGAAAATTCCCTCGAACTAGAGTAACTAAAAGCTTCAGTTATTTTTGGAATAATTTATCCAATTAATTTTCCATAAAATTCATGAAAATTCACTGTACGAGGGTTAATTGAACAACATTTTAAAAAAAGTGATTCTCGCGTTTTCTCGCTAGAATTATATATTTTCCCTTCTGTCTGACGAAAAAGACAGAAAAATTTTGTTTTAATAGCATTGAAATAAGAATAATGATGGCGATAACCAGATGTCGTCTGGCAGAACTGGCGCAGCATTTAGAAACCCCGTCGACAGGATGTTCGCTCTTATAATAAGGAAGAAGAAATCCGTCGAGTACTTTCGCCTTCCTTCTCTACTGTGGTCTCGTTAACGATCTACCAGGAATGCGAATGTTCGGACAAGACCCAGATAACATCGTTTTCACGTTATTGAACGCACTGCTTGGAAATATCGATCCCCGTGGATCTTTCAATTGTACGCTAATTAACTTTACGATAATACAGTACGTACTCTGCTATAGCTCGTTTGAAATCAATTGGCTGCTCGAGGTTGTAGAGTACTCCACCAAACGTTATTTAAGCTTCTACGAAAATATCTGAGATACAGGGTGTCCCTTTACCACTAAGGTCCCCCGGATTTAACGCCTGTGGGGCTTTATAAAAGGTGCAGTTTTCCGGGAAGAACCCAATACTCGTGAAAATATGAAGGATCGGATAAGGGATGCTTGCCTACAAGTTAGTACTGCAACACCCGTGAACGTGGAACTTTCATTTAGCGACAGCATAAATGAGTGCATTGATGTCGGAGGTCGTCATTTCGAATGCAGGAGATAAGGAACAATTTCTGTTCCGCATGCGACATAGGGCAATTCCGGGAGAGATGGACCGGCGGGAGAGACGCACTAGGCAAGTATTTCCTACATTATCCGCCATATGTGGAACGCGTCAGTATTCTGTTGTTTTACATTTGTTTTACGGAAAGCGATCGAGCGTGGCTCTCGGTGTTTTTTGTTCCATATCTGGCGGACAATGTAGGAAATACTTGCCTGGTCCGTCTCTCCCGGAATTACCCTATGCTGCCTCGTGTCGAAGTATGCTCGCGGACGATGTGTGTCAGCTGGATGGAGAGGAACAATTTGAACCAAGGGGATACTTTCTCTGAATTTTAGGAATTCGCGTTACCTATGTATACATGCACAGGATGATACACCTAACTCGACGACTTGAAATTAGTCGACAATTATTCGTGCTACGAAAATGTGTACCAAGTAAATGTTGTTAAATTTGTCACAGGCTGTCGTGTTCCCCCGCGAATAGAATTAAAGAAGTAAGCGTTAGTGTCAGTTTGCTTCATGTTTACAACCGAATGGACGAATCACTACGGTAAGGAACGATTTCTGGGTGTACAACGGAAGTAAGTTTTGAACGGCACTAAATTACCTTGAACCACCTTGAAAGACCAAAGTGTTATAGGTCAACGAATTCGTCTCGTAATGGGCTACAAGGCCTACCTAAATAAAAATATACAGTTCCGTGTAAAAAAATTAAAGTTACCTTGAAATCTTGGAAGCTCGTCCATCTGGAGAAGATTTATGACCACCATAAGATCCCCCCCACAAAACAAGGTAGGTGTTTTTCGAAACGAGCTGTAGTTTGGGAAATAGTTACGTGCGAAACTTCAGATGGGACACCCTGTATACGATGCAATTGGAAAGGAAGAGTGGAGGAAGTGATATGGTGGCCTCGAATAAATCGAGGCTAATTTCTGATATTTGCCGACATTCGGGGTAACTCCTTTAATCTTACGTAAAAGTGGAAAAAGTGACGTTGAGTGATCGATTAATCCTAGAGAAGTTACAGAAACGAGAAAGATAGTTCTATTGAAAAATAAAAAAATATTTCTAATTCTCTACGATGATGATTTAATTGATGATTTAACTTCTATGAAAAACATTTCTTTGCTTTATTTTCTTCCATGTTTGAAGGGTCTTTTTTTAAAATGCAGAGTAAGTTTTTCAAAGAATACGATCGTACATAAAGTTTATCATCGAGCCAAACACTTCACGATTCCCGTTCGAGCGCACAAGAGAAGCGCGAACTTGCGTGTTTCCGTTCCGATCAAAGGGAACACGCACGGAAATAAGAAGCAACACCGTCGAAAAGACAGGCCGCTGAGAAGAGAAACGTCTAAATATAAACTTGGCGAACAGTGATGAAGGGTTCGTTGAACGGTCGAAAAACACTCCAGAAACGCCACTGTATCATTTCGTCGATCTGGAATTTAACAGAAAGTTACATTAACGTGAACCATACTTGAACACCTCCTCTGTGGAATGCAAAGAATTTGCAATACGTATCTCGACAAATTTCACAATATTAAACTTCACCGAAATGAAGCATTCATTTTTTGAATCGATAGAAAAATTAAGACAATTTTTCATACCGATCCACGATGTACGTTAGATTGTGTAGAACGGTGAAAGATGTACAGGGTGGTTCAAAATAAACTGCTATTAGGGTACGTCGGAATAGTAATTAGAAAATGAGGCAGAAAATAAGAATCGGAACAAAAACGAATTTGCAGGTTATCTGAAAAAATTGCACACACGGTTCACTCCGTAGTACCGCTAATCTAAATTTATTTCGACATAATAACACACTTCGAGCCTCTCCCCATCTCGCGTCCCGGACCACCCAGCATGAAATTTTACGACACCGCGTTATTACACATTAATCTTCGCACGATGAAGATTACGCGATACGAAAAACAACCGACTAACTGCCTTCGTTCAGGGAACGTGCAACACACAAGCAAACGCGATAATTACCATTTGATACATCGAAACAAACGTCAAATTGTTGCAATTATACGAGATTTCTTCGAATGAATATTCAACGTGTTTTTTTTCTTTTAACTATCCAAAGCAGCAGTTATAGTTGCATTACCCCTTCTTACCCAGTTTTTCCTATTATTATAGGTTAGATCGTACTAGTGATTTTTGTAATATTTGTAATCGTATTACCACACATGTTTTATTATTTTATTAATTTCAACTGATTGTGAAATCGTCAGATTTAATGTTTCTCTACCATATTTAAGTTAAATGCAAACTTCAAAAACAAATAATGCAATATTTAAACAAACAATGGTCTCTGTTTGTTAAAAGAATTACAGGTTTATCTAGAAGAAAGTGAAGGTAAACTTGAAAACTTTGAAAAGCAAACAAACTGATAAAACGTATACCATAGTCACCTTAAGTTCACTTTTGAACCGTAAGAAGGGTCAACCAAAATTTGATCGCGTTACATGGTTTACATTGGTTATACACGTGTTTCACAGTTAAAGGGTTAATGCGGTAAATACGAAGCTCTAAAAATGACTTAGTTCGTGACATATCTTTTCAACCAGACTCTCCTTACTTTCACTCAAAATTCACCGGAAGAACTTCGATCAGAATCGACAGACCCTCTCCTTGCGTGAATATTCATCTCCATTTTATCGTCATGTACAGCACGCGTGTGCAACCGAGCCTATTCCTCGTATGGCGTTCAATTTTGGCACCTGTATGTATCTCCTGTCGTAGAATAACTTCTGTGCACGGAACACACAGAGTGTCCACGCGGAAAAGAAAAAAGTGGTGCAGGAAGCGAACGGACACGAGTCCATCTGTCCCTAAAATTACGTGACACACGTGCTCACACCTGCTTGTCTCCGTTCTTAGAGGAGGCGGTAGCGCCATGTGACTGCCAAGAGCAGAAAAGTGACCGCGAGAGAAGCCCTCACGGCGGACAAAGAGGAAAGAAGCATCGAAAATGCGGGAGGACGCTGCAAAAGAGTATCCGGCTGTTCCGCGTGCGACATATGCTGCCTCGTGTCGAAGCATGCTCGCGGACGGCGTGTGTCAGCTGGATGGGAGAGGAACAATTTGGACCAAGGGGATACTTTCTCTGAATTTTAGGAATTAGCGTTACGTATACATGCACAGGACGATACGCCTAACTCGACGACTTGAAATTAGTCAAAAGTTGTTAAATTTGCCAACAACCTATCGAAACACCCTGCAAACAGGGCGATTCACCTGACTTGATGACTTGAAATGACACGAAAATTATTTCTTTCTATATTCTTTACACGTAGTTTCGAAGGTCACCACGGTGGTTTTAAGCGGAACAGTCTATATTTCTTTACAGAAATTAAAAGAACATTAGAAACTGAGTGAATTAAGTATTAAGCGAAAAAGTATCAAGTAATAGGTATAAAGTGGAAATTCATTGAAATATTTGCAGTGGAAGTTCTATTGAAAGTAAAGAAAAGTTTATGTGATTTAAGTTCGTTCATATAGAGATGATAAAATAAAAGTCCCTTCAAGGTCATCTTGTAAATTATTCAGAGAAACTTATTTGAGAGGAAAGTTAAAAAGTTATCAATTCCAATCGCAATTTCTTAAGTTTGTTTCAGTAAGTTAAAAAACTTTATCAGGGGAAGCAAGAGTGTTCCGATTCCCGAAATATTCGGGCGCCACCCCTGAAATCTCCGCGTTCCTTCTGGCCCTCGATCGCCAGAAAAAGGCCGAAACCATCAGGAACCAAACACGTACCGACCTAACGCGAGCGTATCTTCAGTTCTATCGCGTTCTTTTTTTTCATCACAGGCTGTCGTGTTCCCCCGTGAATAATCGTCCACGCACAAAAGGAGTATCGCTTCGATACAATAGAATGCAACGCCCACGGGATAGTGGCAGAATACATATTCCATAACTGGAATCTTCGTTCGGTGACATGTCTCAAGGTGTATCTCCAGGAACGACACAATAAAAAAATCGAGATCTACGGACCCTGAATTCCGCCAGGAAATCTATTCTCTGCTTCTAGAAATACCTCGTCACCCTTTGCCAGGAATGAAATAAAAATTTCATTGGCTTTTGTGAAGAAATTTAAAAATAGCTTAGTCACAATAATAAATATAACAAATAGTATACAACTTCATGGGACAATTAACACGTTCCGTGCCACGGGAAGATTACGAATTTAACAGACCTCTATAAGGAAGATGAAAAGTCACCCTAAAATATTTAATCTTAGGAGAATATCGATAATTTGAATTATTGACGGTTTCGTCTATTTTCGAACAGATTTTGGGCGAGTCGTAGAATATTGTTTTCCACTTCTGATGACTGTCGTGTACCATCGATAGCAGGCACATTTATGAAACAAAATTTCCATTCGCACAGGTAATGCAATCATGAATAAATTTTTCGAAACTATACCGTTCTAAATTTTCACGAGAAACAATCGCCAATTACGACGTTAAATCTATTAAAAATGTTCTGTGATGAAATATTCTGCGATCGAATAATTCGTCGTAAGTCCATGGCAAAATTGGATTCGACTAATTGGCGCGATTCAATGTAAAAAAAAAAAAGAGCACAGAAAAGAATGTTATGAAAAACAGGTGAACGAGCCTAATTGCGACACGATCCGCATTAAACGAGATGGATCGCTCTGGAATGTTAATGAATATCTGCACGGTGTTTCCTGCCTGTCAGCAACGACTTCCAAAGTGTTCACCGGCTTAAGTTAACTCTTTAATACGCGCCTTAACGATGCAGTTCACGGCTACGATTACTCAACCACTGCCAGTTATATTTAGACGCGTTAATTGGGACCGCAAACCTCGATAGACACAATCGGCTATTAAAATCAAGCGCGTCAAAACACACGTATTAGGTATACATATTCACAACGAACAAGTATTTCTCAGGCGAAAAAGGAGACATCAGTTGAACGACCTTGCGTCACAGGGTCATTGAACTCTTTCTAAACTTGCAGCTACGTATATGCGTTAATTAATTGGAGTAATGAGACATCGATGGAAGATATGTAAGTGGTTCTTGAATTCTTTTCAGGATACTAAACTGTTCCAAAGTTTTAATAAATAATTGAGAAGTATTGCATAATGTACATCACGTAATAGAATTGCAAATTCTTACTTGGTACTGTTCTAATTTTTATCATAAAAAACTTCCAATTCCTATACGAAGAATTCCAACAGTTATCACGCGCAATTAAAAAAGAATTCTAAATTTTTGTAACACATGGTACAAACAT
>NW_017100254.1:2319602-2334082 GCF_001263275.1 Habropoda laboriosa | reverse complement strand
CCAAACTTTTCCAGCAAATATTATAAACAAATTCCGAAATATAAAAAACAACCCAAAAATTTTTTGCAACAAAAATATTCTTAATCGGAATACAAAGAATTCGAAATATTTTCTTCGACAATGTGACGACATATTTCGAATAATTCGAAGAAGCTATCTATAAACGGTCACACGGACGTTTCCTTGAACGGGGCGCGAAAATAAGCAATAATTCTCGCGAGGTCTACGAGCATGAAGGAACGCGATACTCGCAATAGGCGCGTGTCTCTTCCTAGCTCTCCTCCGTTTCCTGCGCGTGCACGCACGCATGCATACAGGATCTTGCATACACAGTGTATACGATCTAACTGTTCGAAAGGGCTGTGAACTACGCTCACGTACTACACAACGAGCAGGGTGACTGTTCCGTAGGACGCACACGAGGTATCCACGAGAATAGGATCCTTGCTCTGACGACGAACGTTAGTTGCTCGCTTCCGTATGATTCGTCGTGTTTCTATTGTCGCGACGCACAGTAGTTCAGAATCTACAAATCTTAGCCAAAATCCTCGAATAAGAATTATCTTCGAACCCTAATACGTTCTTCCGTTCGACTGTACACTTAAAGTCTTCGGGTCAAAAAAGACCCAAAGAACATACCTACATGTAACCATTTTTGTACCAGCACGCTGTATGAACCTAGACAATGAAACTTTTAATACAACGTTAACGGAACATAAACTTGATAGCAGCAGAAGTTATTAAAAAATTGAAGAAGACGATGGGTCGAAAAAGACCCGAAGACCGCGCTACTGTTAAAGAATCCTTTCAACGGTATAAGCTTCTATTCAATATACAGGGTGATTCTAGCAACTGGGCCAGACTATAGCTCTGTTTCAACTGAAGTTAGAAAAAAATCGTAGAGGAAAATATTGCACTGTTTAACAAGTTTTATCATCCTACATCGGTACACTTGCAAACTGCAACTGCACTCTTCTTTTTTAAATTGAAACAGACAATTTTTTTTTTTTGCATGCATCTTTCGAAACAAATCATACCATAGAATGATAGAGCTTGTTAAACAGTGCAACGTTTTCCTTTACGATCTTTTTCTAACTTCACTTGGAACAGAATTGCAGCCTGGCCCAGTTGCTACAATCACCCTGTATAACTGTAACTTTAAATGGCAAAGAATATACAAATAGTAGTTACAGTATATACAGTATTGAGTGTATTTACTCGTATTCAGAATCTCTACTGTGTTCTTCACAACTCGTGTCGAAATTCAATAAACAAAAGTGTAAAAAAATAGTATCATTATCTTAGCTTATACTAAGTTCATGCGTGTATATAGCATTGCTCACCTTAGCAACCAAAACAAATGCAACGGAATGAAATACTTTTTGATGTCTACTCGAAGAATGTCATTGATTTTGTATAATTTTCATTTTGACCATGAACGTAGATTCATAAAATTAGCCACTGTGCGACGAGAGTGTGTACAGCGACTGGCAAATGTTCCTCTCGTGCACTGTGTGTTTATTTGCAAGCTCGATTTTCTTCTATCTTATCGCGCAGACTAACTTCTCAGAAGTTTACGAATAATTTTATCTGTACATTTATAAGCATTGAGCTGGACGTAACTTTTTTGATGTGCGCAAAATGCTTTCAGAGAACTGTTGCGTGATACCCGATTGTCTTATAGTGGTTTCTGTCATCATATTTCGAATTTGAACAGGGAAATTTGGAATTTTATATTATCAGTGTATGTAACGAGGCAAGAATTAATTTCTTCGAGGAATAATTCGTATCTTTGAGATTTTTTGTGAGGGGAGAATTTGAAAGTTGAGGTTAATTTAAACCAAAATTGCTCGAATGTTTGATTTCTATCATAATTAAAGTAACTTTTCAAAGTTGCCATTTATTTTCTATTAGAATAATTCGGCTAGGCAAATTTTTCCAAAAGATCAAAGCGTCCAGCGAAATCCTTACACAGTCACTTCCGTCAACTCACGTAATAATCAGCGTTAATATGCATTTCCAAAGGAGGAACTAAACGTAAGCTGACTAATCCCTGGGAAAACAATCGTTAAGAGAGAAATTACCATGTGAATCCTGAACTGAGTCACGGCCGGGCAAACATTCCTCAAGCGAGCACACGTTTCACCGTTTCCTCCGGTATACACCGGTATGGGTGGCGGAGGAAATACCATGGGGATCTCACAGACTAACGAGATCACGACACGACCACTGAGAGGAGAATCGAACGCGTTGACCTGAAAATTACCGATAGCCCGTGAGAGATCGAGCATGGAATCGAGAATGCGTCCAAACGAAAGTGAATTCTCCCTCCTCGCGAGAGGAACACCGACGACAAAGGGACGAGGAGAGGAGGGGCAGGTGCCGCGCCCTGTTCAACCGCGACACCGATTCCCATGATTTTTTTTATTTCAATTTTTCCTTTTTAATTAAACTGTGTCGATATTGTAAATACTACAGGGAATTTGTTTGATGTATTTCAGACAGTGTTGGAAAGTTGTAAGTTTGGTTTGATTACGAATAATGATTCTCATTCTTTCTCTTTGCATTTGAATGTTTCTTTTTCAACCTACTATTATTTTAATTATTTTTGGTGACGATTTGGAATTAGATTTGGTGACGAGTACGATTCTCATAATTTTTAAATTGAAAAGTGTCGATGTTCTAAATATTAAATGGATCTTTTAGTGTTTGAATTTCGTATTGGAATCGAATGGTCCCTTTTTTTTAAAATCTATATGTAAGAAAGTTTGAGAGATTGTTCTTTATAAATTTTGTATAATGCCCTCCTTCATTCATCCGCAATTGTGTAACATAGAAGTGGGGAAAAAAAATGTATCTCAGTCTACCAATTCATTTTGAGCACACTATACAAGTGTCCTCCAACTTCGTCAATTGTCCACTATAAAATTACAATACAGGACTTGTATCAGCCTGGCTTTGAGGTACCCATATGCAGAATTATCGCACGATTTTCTTTCAAACAGAACAGGATGGAATTTCTGTATATTTCCATTTCGATCAGTCAGGACACGCGTGTACCTATGCATAAAGTGCACACATTCCTCGCGAGAGGAACAAGAGTTGAAGAAGGGACACCTGAAGAGTGGCGAGCAGGTGCCGCGCCTCGTTGAACCGCGAGAGACGGGTTCCCAGTCGATTACTCACGACGATCGAAAAGAAAAGAGAGAGAAAGAGAAAAATGCGGCACAATCGGACGTGGCCTCGTTCGACGTCGGAAATTACGTTTTAGAAGCGGTAATTCGTGGCGCGAGTAGGAACGCGTCTAGAAAGAACGGATCGAGGCTGTCGGGTCGTCACACTCGCTGCCGGTGCAACAATGACCATCGCCAGGAGCCGACCGGAAGTCTCTTGTAATCCGCGGATGCCTGGCCTAGGCTAGACGAGAACGTCTTCGTCGACGTTGTAATGTTTTGTGCTGATTGTGATGTTAATACGTGATATGGTGAATGGTGAGTTTCTTTTTTCCCTTTTTCAAAGTCTGAACACACTGAGAATTTTTGTCGATACGTTTATGGGAATATCTTTCGATTCACCGTGATACGATGAATAGCGATATTCGAAAGTCTCCTTTTCCTTTTTCAATTTTATTCAAGTGTGAGAATTTTATGAGAATATTTTCGATTGCATTTGAAATTTATCAGAGCTCAATTTGTGGATTGATCTATCCGTTTTTTAATCTTTGGAACTGATTGAATTTTAAGACCTAGTTATTTCTTAAATTGATATTCATGAATGATAAATGGAATTTTTCCAGTGGATTAAAATTTGGGAATGGTGAGAAATTTGTTGAAATCATATTTGTCAATGATAAACGGTACATTTCATGTTTAACTTTGAATAAAATTAACGTTCGTCGTTAATAAACATTGTTACATTAATAAAACTTGGACAGAATAATACGTAGAGATTTTAAATTATGTATATACGGAAGATCCTAGAATAGGATACGCTTTTATTGTTCTTTTATACCTTAGATTTTACTATAATCCAGTTTGACTAGTTTGGCCACTTTAAACTAATACCCGTTGTTGAGTGTGTACAGGTGTATCAGCACTGTAAGTGAAGACTCAACTGGCTAATGGAGCTCATAGAATGAAACAAAAAGTAAGTATACACCAGTACCTACAAAAAGATACTTATACACTGGTTAATTACGTCAAACGTGTTCGAAAATTACTTAACCCCGGTTACAAGAAATTGGTATGTTTATCACATTAGTATCATCAGTAGCAGAGCACAGAATTGAGAAAACGTATTAACTGGGAAGAAATATTTTTATATTAAACTTACATTTCTCTAATCATCTTTTCTTTTCACAAAGACACTTGACCTCAAGGTAAAACATATCCAAGAAACGCTGTAGCTATACAACAATTATTCATACATGAATTATTTGAAATGATCGATAATAAACATTTCGGCTAATATGGATATATATTATTAAAAAATAAAAAGAAGTCCCATTAATATGAATTAAACGAATTAATCAACCTGAATTAACATCTTTCAATTTCACTATCAGAAACATAATTAACATTGGAACAATAATTCTGAAATAATTTGAATAAATAAGAAAAGCTCCTAATGTTGATTCAAAATTTCATCGTACATTAATATAAGATAAATCCCCTTCTTCTTTCGAAAGAATTCCTAGTAATTAGAACCGAACAAAAATTCTGAAATCTCTGAAGCAATTATAGTCAACTCGAACATCTGGTCTCCTCGAAGATAGATCACAAAAATTCTAGATCGCGTGTGAGGTCCATAGATCGTTTCAAGATTTCTTCGAGCGTAATCATTGGTCTGAACGGAAGTTCCAAGGCGAACAAATTTGTCAGTGGACAATGGTGAAAAAAAGGGACGAAAGGATCAGTCGCGTGACGAAAAAGGTCTCCTATTCTTCATTCGCATTTTTCTAGGAGGCCAGTTCCCTTTTTTCTCGCTCCGTTGTAGCATGCTCTATCATCAGTGGTGATTTTCGAAGTCTTTCCGCCAACTATGTATACCTAATAGGGATTTCGGTGGACGGTAATGACACATGGCGAATACCGGGTTCTTTCGTGTCATTGTTCTACATAAATGGGGATAATTCGAAGATCTAGTATAGAAAAATAATAAAGAAGATTTAGTGTCATTGTTACGATTTTTGCTTTGTGAAATTTGTCCTCGTGGAATGTTATAACGAAGATCTCCGTGTCTATTTTGTCGTGTGGTATAAATAAAACATGTGGGACTTATATGCTGATGTATGTACATACGTGATTGAATTAAGAAACAGGTATTCTGATAATTGATTAGCTTAACTTCAAGAGAACACCTGTGATACGTATAACACTGTTTTACAAGCAAGATAAGAAAAGTACCGGTTAAGAAGTAGATATAAGATACTACGAAGAAAAAAAGAAGGTTTGAAAATTTTGCAGTAAAAAGATATTCGAAAGAAAATTTCTGAAAAACCATTTCAAATGAAAAATTTTTCAATTATTTCCAAAAATAGATACGAAATAAAACATTTCCCAATAAAGAAAAACACCGCAATCTAAATAAAAATTTTCTAACAAAGAAAAAAAATTTCAAATTAAAATTAACCAATAAAAGAGTGTACACACTCGAAAAATTCTTTCCGAAAGTAATATGACTGTAGATGGTATTCTACTTCTCAATCACCGGGTATATGTATTGACGAACGAGTTATCTGTTTCCCTTAGTCTAATCTAATCAATCCGCGTATTTTTTCGACCCACGCGTGAAATGAGCACGCTCCACCGCTCGAACGGGAAAAGGAAGACCTTTAGCGGTCCGAACTTTACTTAGTGTACCATTTATTATAATATCTATCCGGTTACGGGTCATGCTTTTGGTCTGTTGGGGGTCTTGGTTGGTTATTAAGGTTTCACGTGGAGTCATCTTACCGTGACAACCATCTCCCTTACTTATTTCGAATCCAACAAACATTAACATTTGTAGAAACGACTTTTTCACATCGATTCACAAAAAAATCTGAATATTTGAAAATTTTTATATTTCATTATTTGAAAATTGAAATCCTCTATTTGAAAATAGTTTGCTTCGTCCAAAAATGCAGTTCTTTTCGAGAAAATATAAAAGATAATCATAGAGTATGACCTATATAAGCTTCATTGTGACTTGCTCCAATGTAAATGAGAACTGAATGTTTCCACTTTACAAGTCACAGCCTTGTTACAGTTTATCGTGTTCACTGTAACCGTCTATTCCCGTTGCTAGATTCTGTTTATACATCATACTAGTTGAAATGACTGTTAGACACGGTAATGCTCGAAATAGGGAACAGACATGATTTTTATTCAAATCTGACTTCTTTAAATTGAACCTGTTTTATACAGTACGTAACAAAATAATTTTAATCATTGTTTATATAGTTTCTAAAAGAATAGTAAAACCATCGAGCATGGAAAACAACGAAGAAGCTTCTTTATTTTCTATAATTTCGAAAGAAAGAAAATTAATTATACAACTTTCGTGCAAGTACAATTCTTCCGTTTTCCAAAGTGATTATGTTTCTTTGTAACTGAGAAACACGATTAAAGGAAACTCAATCTTTTCCAACGATCGTCCACATGTCGCAAGGAGCGCGCATAATACGCGGCTATAAAGGCGGCACGCATATTCAGAGGTTGCTAAAGGAAGATTGCAAGTACGCGGCGGCCACTTATGCCCGTAATACATCCCGTGTGCGTAAGTTCGCATGCATATACGCTTGTGCATTGTCCAGAATCGTCAGCCATGAAAACCAGTCTCTCACCGTAGCTCGTGCCGAACTTTCAGCGTCGGTATTGCGTGTACCTGCGCCAGTAAAGAGGGGAACGCACAGAAGATGAACAGATACTTGATGTATAACGTAATGTGAATTCAGCGTGTGTCATGAGTAATTCTTCGATTGATAAAGTGATGTCTGAAAAATCAACGTGAAAAGAGGCAGAAAGAAGATCAAGATTGTACTATGATTTATTATTATAATTAACATTTTTTCCTGGAAATAATATTTATGGAAGATGAAAATACAAGGCTTTCCCGACTGATAAATTTAAAAGATTTTAATTTAATAAAATAAGCAATAAAACGTTCTTGGGAATTAGAGGGTAAAATTTTACCACAAAAGTTCTTCGAATGTGCTATAATGTCTGGAAGAATAATATTAGAAAGATTATAAAATTCAGCTTAAAAGAATTACAAATTTCTACAATTTCTGATTTCTCTACTTATCCGAAAATCAAGCCAAAAGTTTCTCGTTCAAAAGTACGGAAATTACTCAGCCTCTTCGATCTAAATTTTGTCAATTAGAATCGCAACGATAATAAGAAATTTAAGATTTTCAAAATTTACAAGTAGTCTGGTCCTCCAGAGTTCAAGCTAAAATACGTGTTTGAAAGGGACAGGAACAGCTCGACCCCCAGTAAAGATCGTTTTCAATTAAACAATGGAAACATTTGCATCTCGGGGACAAAAAGCTTCCCCTAAGGAAACAAAAAAATCACACAATGGAAATTGCAAGCTGTCCACTTTGTCGGGACAGGAACGCCGAAGGAGGAAGAAGAAGGGAGAAGGAACTTGGGTTTCTCTCGTATAACAATAAGGGCGCGTGTGCGATATCCGCAAAAGAATTCCGCGATATTCCCGATGGAAACATCTGCCATAAGTTCCGCCACCCATTTCCGACTGGCTCCCTTGTACCATGCTTCCGCACCCTTCCACGGGACACCATGGACATTCAATCCTTCTTCTGGCCGCTGGTCGAAAGAAGAAAGGGATAACGAAGGCGCGTGACACGCGAACCAGAGGGCACCTGGTCGACTCTGTCCCTCTTAATCAGGGAATTCTTCGCCCTCGAGACACTATTATGCGTGGAAAATTAAAAATTATGTGGAACAGTCTTGCACAGATTACTGGAGAATTGGTGGAGAATCCTTTCCCTTCATTTTTTAAGTCCAAGTAAATTTTTTTAGGGTGAAGTTTCAGTGGAGGAATTATTGGGTTTTATAGGTATATTTTTATTGGGGTTTCAGCGATGGATTTCAATTAAGATTGTTATTCTTTGGAGGAGAATTGTGAAGGGGTGTATTGGGGTCCATTTTGTCCTATGTGATTCGTGACAGTCGATAGAAATGAGATTTTTATTGGATTTTTTCTCTGGAGAATTTTAATTAAGACTTTAATGGATTCTTCATTCCTGGATGAATTAGAATTTATATATAATAATGATATTACAAATATAAGTTCATCCAAGTTACAAGATCCTTACAAGAACTTAATTAAAAAAAATTGAGACGAAGCTTAACAAGTCTCGCAACCAAATTTTTCATAAACTTCCAAACACCGTGTTCAATTTTTGGGCAAAGTTGCATAAAAAATCTCTTGAGAAAATCCTCACGATTCCTGTTAGATTGCAACGAATGCCAAAAATGTCGTCGATAGAACTCTTCCTGCGGAACAGGAAATGCCGAGAACAGCGTCTGTCCGTCTCGAGAGGTGAATCGCGTGTTCCCTTGCCAAATCGATTTCACAGCGGCTGGTAGGAAAAGAAGAAGAAAAAAAAAGAAAAAAAATTCTGTTGGCTGGTAACGCAAGGCATCGTTGCGGTTATCCAAGGAATGCCAGCATCCCTGACGGTACCTCGACGAGACGCGCTCGTTATTTTCCGTATGATCGAACATTTGCGCGGCAAAACGGAACCGGCCATAGGATGAAGTGTGGGAAACGTAGCGGGCTTCGTATCGGACGCGAAATGCCGAAGCCATTGAATTGCCCGAGAGACAAAGAAACCGAGCCGTGCACTGCTTGAACAATGAGCCGATCTTTGGAAATCGAGAGGCAGCTCGAAACGCCCCGTGAACCGGTATCGTAAGTACACTGACACGCTTTATTCTTCATCATTGAGGATAGACATGCGTGTATAGTCCGTGGAAGCAACACAGCCAGATCGCGAAATCAGTCAGGTGTGAAAAAATAAACGTAATCCCAGTGCCAAAACAGCAATTCGAGGGAGATAAGGAGCTCGAGCCCCGCTCGGGGTCGTTTTCGATGTTAATTCTCGGAATTACCCTTTTTTCAGACAAATTCATTTTTTTAGTTTTCTTAGACGAGTTTATTCTTTTTAATTATTTTGCAGACAAATTTATTTTGTTTTTAACTCGACTATACACTTAAGGTCTTCGGATTAAAAAAGACCCGTAAACCTTATGTGTAACAATTTTTGTTACCAGCACAACATATGAAGCTAGACAATAAACTTTTGATATAATGTTAAGAGCACATAAACTTGATAACAGCAAAAGTTATTAAAACAATAAGAAGGCTATAGGTAGAAAAGGACCTGTAGACTGCACTAGGGTTAAACGAATTTATTTTTGTTTTTTTAGACGAATTGGAATTTATATGTAGTAGTAGACAGATTGATTCGTTGGCAGATTGATAGCTAGACTTGTAAATTCAATTTTTTTGAGAGAGTTTAGACATAAGAATAATTGTAAATGTCTGTTACGAAGGTGAAGCAGAAGAAGAAGCTTCTTTAAATGATCGTTTCGAGTTAACGATACGTTCATTGAAAGATTACGCAAAATGTAAGGGGTTAAATTATGTGTTCATAGAAATCGTGTGATTCATATGGAATTTCTTCGGTAAATTGAAATTTGCATGTAATAATTTATATGTGTACTAAGTGATATTAATAAATTTTTATTGAAACATGAAAAGAATTGTTTTAGAGTGCAAAGGGTTAGGTTACACGTTGACACGAATTATCAGATTTGCATGAAATTGGACAAAAACTGAAATAATTCATTAATACAATACAATTCTTACGAATTCCTTCAGACAAATTCTCAATTTTTATCGTTTCCATACGTCGCAAATATATTTTTTCAAGTGACAAAATGTGACATTCGAAACTTCTAGAAGATATTATACACGTATACAGTGCAAACCCTCAAAACCTGCTCGTTACAATAGCACCATTGTTGATGTGTGCAGTTTCTTTTTTTAGCAAAGGTTTCCCTATCGATTCGTCGAGGGGTGGCTCTCGTCTTAACTGTGGTGATTTACAGGACCCTATGGTACGAATCGAAAAGCATTAAAGCCACGAGCTCGAGGGATCGGAGGGAGGCACAGTGAAATTCAACGTGTTCAAAGATTCAACTGACCCTTACGAGATAAATGTGTCTCGTGTCTTCTTCTCTCCCCGAGGGTTGCATCTCCATGTTTCCCTTGATCAATGAATTATTCCTGTACGGTCTTCAATAATTTCAAGAACACGATCGTCAAATTTTCATGGTGGAAAAGCACGAAAGATGTTAGGGTGGAAAATTGGAAGAAACGGGGGTTGATATTTTTTTGGCGATTTCTTTCATGGAAGTGTGAATATAGAAGTTTTGATGGTCACCTGTGTTTAGTGATCGGGAAAAATTTAATTTCAACAAAAATATTGAACCGATACAAAATTTTTATAAATTACCCATACATATACACTAATATGTGGTACGAAATTGAATAACTAGCAAATTAAATAGGATATGCTTAATAAAATTGTTACGTGTTTGTTAAAGTAAAATAAGTGTAAGCTAATGTATGTAACAAAGTTTTCTTAAATCCTACTGCAATATATAAATAAATGATCATTTTCTAGAAAATCATATCTATTGGTTCAATTTTGCTCCTCACTGTATATCTAATAAATTAAGTGTAGCCAAATGTGGATAGAATTCTTGTTTATAATTAACCTTTTTGCTACGGCACATTTGAGAGAAAAAGTATTCACTGTGTACTGGACGAGGTAGTTACTGTTTGACATAAAAATAAAGATACGTACAAGTGAAAATCAACTGTTTCATGATAGTCAAATTATAGTGGCATTCTAGTGTTACTTGAATTTCAGTCAACAACGATATTTTATTTGTGAAATGCAAAAATAAATGAATAAATTGTACGTATTGTATGGGCGTATAATATACGCTCTTCATATATGAATGACCACTTTTACAAAGCGTATACGTACGCCCTTATTAGCGAAAGGGTTAAGAAGAAGAATCATTGAAAAATTGTTAAATGTAGAAAATTCTTTATGGAAACAATAGAAATGGAATTTGAAGTAGCGTGTCAGAATAAACGAACCTTCTTCACCGATCATATTAGCCGGCAAACGTTGCATTGCTTGATGGTATCCAGGCTTGAAAGACACATTTGCATATCAATTATTTTCTGCCTACACACCGTTGCAATATTATACTTCGATAGTTCGCAGACAATCTCTCGCCACGAATATTATCCCTCAGTCAGCCACCTACAACGTTTCGCTATTGTAAAACGCAATACCGCTTGTTCCGCCAGGTTTCTCAGTTTCCATCAACGTTTCAACGCAACGAGAATTGCAACGTACTTAATTACACTTCCTAATTGAGTCACTACGCGATAAGTTGCCACTCAACACACTTACAAATAAATATTCCATTTCTTACCTCTTCAAAATTTGTAGAATGATGTTTCTTTTTAAATCTGCGTTATACTTTTTTTTCTTTAAATATTCGTCTCTTCGTGAAATTAAGCAGAATTATTTATGGAATTTTCTAATCAATTTCTTACAAATTTTACATCGAATTTCGTTGAATGCCAAGTCAGAGAAGATTTATGTAAATACGAAAAATTGTGCAATAATGCGTTGTATCCTAAAATATCGCAAATTTTCACTTCTTCGTGAAATTAAACCGAATTTTTTATCAAATTTTCTAATAAACTTTTTTTCAATTTTTGCAAATATTATAAAAAATTGTGCAAATAATCCGTGACATCTTAAAATATTGAAAACCAATGGTAGTACCGTTGCAAAATGCAACGTATTAATTGCAACACCATTATAAAGTATTATGAGTCACTATTGAGAAGAAGGGACCTCCCGCGCGACGTATCCTTCAGGATTTCAAGGGCCATCTATTAGAGAAAGATTCTTGATACAATCTGGAGCCCTCTGTAGAAGAATACTGAGGCTACGTGGATCCTCAAAGGGGAATCATAATCCGGCCTCCCACGATGTTCCTAAATTTAACGTTTCTCATGAATTACGGGAGGCCGGTGCACAATTTTCGAGCCCTATCCAACGCGTGTTTCATAAAACGCGGCCCACGTGCACACGAGCGTAATCGACGCGATGAATTGATCGGTACAGTACGGTGCAAAAGTCCAACATCATTGATCACCTTAAATTTTTACTTTATTAATATAATTCTTTAGTTTTATTTTTCAAAGATTTTTCCAGCATTAAAAATACTAATACTTTTTCCTTCCCTTCAATTTTACTTTTAAAACATATTTTCAGATTAAAAACCTTCTTTCGCTATTTTCCTGAATGCTCTAATCTCGCAAGAATAATTGCCACGCGCTGTTTTCGCGAAGGAAATGTTTCAAGTATTAGAAAATCAAATCCCAAGCATCTTTCTCTTTATTTAATTCTTGCTTTCTCTTTCAGCGTTCTGTTTCTTCTCGTTCTTCTCACTCCCCTCACCTTTCCCTTTTTATTTCTTTTCAATTGTGTAAATAAATAAGTTCTGGTGATTCCATCTATAAAATTAGTGCCTTAGGTAATACCTGTTTCAAGAGTGTTTAAAACTAGTGCTTTCAAGGCTGCCCCTAATATCGAATCTTCTTTTTTTTTGTTTTTGTAACTTTATATTGTCTTAACTGTTTATTGTAAAATAAATGAAAGTACATAAATAAATACATCTTGCAAGAATGTGAACACAGAACGAATTATCTCCTCAATTTATCTCGCTCTTAAGATTATCCAAACGTCTCGATTAAAATGGTACTTTGCAACAGCCTTGATTTTTGGCCGTTAATGTATACGAACGCATCGCGATCACGTTCGTGCGTGGATCAATCGATTCAAGAACGAGCTCATGGCGCATCTGCCTTTAGGCGCACGCTACCCTCGAAACAACAGGTAGATCGTTATCCACGATGCCACTTTCGCCACGATCAGAGCTGAATGAAGAGTGCTCCGGACCAAAATAATCGTGTATATCAAGGCAGAAGAAACGTTACCGGAAACGAGCGTGATTTCTTCTTGATTTGAGAGAGGAGAGAGTCTTGCGTGATCTACGCCTTAATTCACGATCTATATATATGTACACTGTCGTTCGTAAGTGTTAAGACACTCTTTATGTTCGTACAGAAAGTATATATTATATGATTTAAATTACATTTATAAATTTAGTATCATATATCAGTAAAAATACAAGATTTGATAAAACAAAAAAATACTTGAACTGTAAGTAGGTATTTACGTCTAACTGAATATCTCGTAAATGAAGAGAAAAATTGGTGACATAATATGATGTAGTTATTATTGGTGTGACTACTTTTAAAGGAGAACAATTTAATTTAAAGTAATTTAAAAAATTTTTTTACTTAATTTTTTAACAAAGTTTTATGATGGTAGTTGTTATATTTTTAAATATATAACATACAAAATTCTGTTTTACTTGTATTAAAATAAAATTTAAAAAACAAACTACAGTACTATGAAATATAGAACCAAATTCGAGGAATAAGAAGAAACTAAAAAGTTGCTGAATTTCAGAATCATTTGAATGTAAAGCACAGATTAACACGTTTAGAACGGCAGGGAAATTCACGAAACGCTCACTACTGCTAGTATTTCTTATGACTGAAGTGTGTGTTATCATTAATAGGTACTTAATTTTTAAGTATGTAATTTGAAAATGTGGTGATCCACCGCTGGATTACACCATCTACTCAATCTTTTTTTCCATCATTTTGAATGACCCATCGATGAGTCATGTCAGCAAACAAGAACATCGATGACCCACCGGGGTGGGTCACACCGTCCTGAACGTATTAAAAAAACGTCTAAGTAGATAAATTCCACGTTCAAAATCAATCAAGATAAAACAACGTGTCACATTAAAGTGATCAAGTATCTTCGTTTTTCGCAATTTCATCGGTAACACAAATCTGATAAAATCGAATTAACCGCTCATTATCGTTATTTCGATGAAGACTTCGATTTATTGAGCATTTCCGCGGAAATATCTGAATTAAAGTCTAGCAAAAGGTTTTGCAAGAAGGATTAAGCATGATTTCGTGGCACCTGTTCGCAAGAGATAGCTGCCATTAATCACGATTGTCGTAACAACGGAAAAAGGAATCTCGTTTCCCCTTGTCCCCCAACCAGACTGCTTACCTGTGTAAAAAGGGGAGGGGGAGGAATGGAAGGTGGAGGGAAGAGGTCATCCATCATCACTTCAGCGACAGCCACGCTATCAAACCCACTGCGATGTATAGATATGTATGTGTGTGTATAAACTCTTGACGCGTTTTCCCTCGCGCACGAAGAACAAAGCTCGTATACGCAGGCGGAGATCCATTAGGATACGAAATGAGCATTAGAC
>NW_017100254.1:2318863-2319579 GCF_001263275.1 Habropoda laboriosa | reverse complement strand
TTCGTTCGATCCGACATCTTGATTTTCACGAACTTTTTGGGGAAGTTTTAAAACCGGGGAAAAATTGTAACCAAGATTCATTGTAAGTTCTTGACGATAGCTATTCTGAGAATTTTAAGGTTAGGTTATGTTTTTGGGAATTTTTAAAAGTTGTGAGAGTACATTTTCGGAGATTTTTAAAAGTTATGGAAATATTGTAATATAGATTTATTATCTTATCGAGGTCTCGATAATAGCTGTTTTGAGAATTTTGAGGTTAGGTTAGTTCAAATTTTAGGAGATTTTAAAACATTGCCGGAGAATTGTAATGAAGATTCGTTGTAAGTTCTTGACGATAGTTATTCTAAGGATTGAGGTTAGGTTAAGTTTGGTTTGATTTTTGGCAATTTTTAAAAGTTGTGAAAACATTTTTTGAAGATGTTTAAAGGTTATGGGAAAATTGTAATAAAGATTTATTGTGAAATTTTGATGATAGCTGTTCTGAAGATTTTGAGGTTAAGTTAGCTCAAATTTTAGGAGATTTTTAAACACTGCGGGAAAATTGTAATAAAGATCCGTTGTAAGTTATCAATGATAGTTATTCTATAGATTTTAACGATTCATTTCTGAGTATCTAAATAAAAACGTAAATCATCAATAACTACTTTGAGCATCAACTCTCATTACTAGGACCCTCTGTATAAATAAAGAGATTCGTCCAGCTTAACCAAGCTGAA
>NW_017100254.1:2316129-2318829 GCF_001263275.1 Habropoda laboriosa | reverse complement strand
GTTCGTATACCAAACTTTTTCCTACGATTCCTCGGGAAAGAAACAAGACAAAACTCCATTTTCGTACCATGGTCCATTCACACTTCGCGAAGGACGGGATAAAAAACAGGGTCGGCCTGGAAGCATCAAGGAGGCAGGGAAAAATGTTTCTTATTCCGAGAGGCGACCGCAATGTGGCTCGTTTCGGTCTCCTCTAATCTCGAAGAGTACCGCGGAAAGATCGAGCATGTCAGGGGGACTCGTTCTTTTGGTAGCAGTCGATGATGGCCTGTGTGAACCACCGGGTAAAACGAGAGGACCAACAAGAAAACGCGATCTTCTGGAAGGTGGTAATTACACCACTGGTAGAAACTGTCTGTGCTGAAACGCACGTTTCGTTACTAGAAGATTCGACGAGAAATGCCCGAATGGATCCGCATTTCTCTGAAGATTGCAGGCGTCGATTGAATTCTTAGAAAATTATAGGAAACTCAATAGGTTAACTCTTTCGCTGAGCAAATAAAAAAAACCATCAACGTACAAATTTCCGAAATTTCATGTTTTGCCATCATGTATAGAAGAAATTTTAAGAAATATTGAAACCGTAACCCCGAAGAATGATCTAAGCAAAAAGTGTCGAACAATGATCGTAACAGGCCAATTTATAAGCTCCAACTATTGTGATATATAAAGAACGTTCTTAGTGATACATTTCGAAGGTAGACACGCGAGAACGAGCCTTAAGAACGCGCGGCTGAGAATGGATCATCTGTGGTCATTGAAAGAAACATGCGTCTTCCGTGTCTTGAAGGGATTGCTGCAGGTAAGTAAAGTTTTACCGCTGTGCAAGCTCCAGAATCCGGAAAGGTGGATTGGCGGATGAAAGAAAATAGAAAAAAAGGGTGCGAGTATTTCGACCAGCTTTGAATTGAGTTTGCTGTTGATTATCTTGAACACCGATCTCCGCCGGTGCTGGGAACCCCAACTTCGCTGAACAGTCACAGAGACGGGGATTTATTAGAAGTAAAAATGACGCTCGTTTTGTCATTTATTCGAACGCAAGGAATCGAGTTAATTTGCACTCTAGCGTACAGAAAATAAGCTAAAATGTCTAAAAAGATTAACATATAAAAATTGTAAAAAATGACCAATATGGCTAACATGGTCATAGTATCAAAGTTTTGTTAACTGATTAGTAAACAATTGTAATTTCATATTGAAATCACAAGCACGAATTGACCTTCAGGATGACTAAAAGTATAAAAATGACTACAACACGGGTCAGTGTACCTGAGACATGAAGTTCGAATTCCATCGAGATGAGCGATACCGCTGCGTAACGCGTGATTCACGAAAAACGACACCGTGATCGAACGGTCAAGTTTGAACATTGAACGAGGATCACAAGTGGTGCAATTTCCGCACGCAACAAGTACTTAACGCGCTACAATTCGAAAGAAACTCTTTGGAAGACATTTGACTTGAGCATATCGGACGAATAATAATGAGTTACGGTGTTTTGAAAGATTCAGTGGAATAGAACGAACGATATCGCAGAGAACAATGCAAGAATCGTTAAGAGTTCGGTGACATTATGCCATGAATAAAATCTGTTTGGTCAATGGCCAGAAACACGATTGTATACCACGAAACTAAATCGAAAGAGCAGACTGGCACGAATGGAATCCTCAACATTTGCGTGTTGACATCCAGTAAAAAACTCATCGAAGCGACTCAGAATTGTAAACGCGGCATTATGGGGTAAATAATGGTTACTGTCAAATATTCAACCGAATCAATTCACTGATTTTATCAATCAGGAAGTAATTTAAAGACTGTTGTGATCATATACAATTGTATTTAGATTACTTGGATTATATTGAATGACAGTCTAAATAAATGGAAAAGCGATTGAAAATATATACTCACTTTGACTGTAGACTGCACTCGCAATGACCAACAACACGAGCGTTCCTCTAAGCCTCATGTTCAGGTTGCTTCAGTCTTCCTTAAACTTCAGTTTGTTCCGGCACCACTTGAACTCACTCACTATCGGTCCTCGTGATCAATCTGAACCGCGACGCATCGACTAGCGATCAAACAAACCCGTCCACGCAATGTTCATCGAATTACCGGCACGCGTGAACGACGTTCGCGTCAATTAAAGATGAAACGGTGCATCTCGTTCGACGAGACGACAAGGTAAAGAAAAAAAAGACTACACCTTTTAGAAAGAATCAGAATACGTCAACGAAGAGATGAGACTGTAAAAGTTCGGTCGTGAGCACGCCTTTCTTTGGCAAACGTGACTTCTCTCTTTCTTTCTCCCTTATTCCCTCTCTCTTGTTCCGTCCCTCTGAATAATGCACCGTGAACCGGAGCGTACAGCACTTTCCACGAGTTTTGCCGAGGAGGAACGCGATGGAATACCGTTTGATACTGTTCTTTCTTAGATGTTTGTTTACTTCGTTTACGAAACAGGAAAATCGATCTTCGCGATCTGAGTCGATAGTCGGCCACGAGAAAATTTCGGGGAAACTTGTCAGTCTGTTTTCTTCGGTTCCTCGTGACCCGTCGAAGGTGCTTTCTTCTATGAGACAACGTTAGACAATCGTGTATTGACATTCACCTCATTCGTGCCGTGTCAACGATCGAGACACCGTGGAATCGGAAGGGTTGAAAAGTGGAATCGAAAACGAGCACGAAACAACCACGAGCCGC
>NW_017100254.1:2309533-2316086 GCF_001263275.1 Habropoda laboriosa | reverse complement strand
GCCACATAGGTGTGCGTGCGCCTTCTCCCCTCCATATGAATTTAGTTATCCCCACCAGCTTGCGCTGCTTCTCGGTTGCGCGCACCATCTTCCCCCTGCTATGAATACACCGACGGTGTGCAGCATTCGATTAGCAATGGGTCCGATCTAATTTCAAGCTTCTTAAATTTATAATCGTGCCGAGGATGGAACTCGATCTTTTTTACCGATCGATTCTTCGGAAATAACTTGGAATGCATACTGTGCTAGGAATGCGCTTGAAAAAACGCGTATATACCATCGTTGCATACCGTGGTGCAGTGGATTAATAAGCACAGTGATTAAAAGTACGCTGTGAAGGTGTGTGCGTTCTTTTGAGGTTAGAAATTTTCACGGATAGAAGATCTTACGAAGGTACTTAAACATATCAAAATTAAAACTATAATCATTGAAATACGTATTTGAACGCAAATTTCATTAGTCCAATTAGTTTGTGCAATATTTTAGCTACTATTTTGACCAGTACTTTATGAACGTCAAAGCACTTCTGTAAGGCAAGATTTCCAGCGTCATTTCAGATGACTATTAAGTTTATTTTGAATCTCGTTTTGAGCATCACCTTTGAGGGTTTAGTTTGAGTTCTAATTTCAGCTCTCGCAAAACTCATTGAACTCACTCTTCAAGAGCACGATCTTATTTTTCGCGTAATTGTTTTGAGCAACACGTTTCCACACGCTGGCTTGACCCCGTCCCTACTTTCCAACGGCCTCAAATCCGGTATATCCTCACTTCCTTTATCCCTACTGTATCTAGCGAAGCGCGTGTACGGTCGACGCGTCAATTATACCCGAATTGAAGGTGATGTCTCATCACGATTACGCCACAAAAATAAAGACCGCTTGGCTTTTCGTCAATGAGTTCGAGTGGACCGAGCCTGTTTGCGTCACTTTTCGTCAGCGTGGTGATCGTTACGAGCGAATTCCAAATCCTAATAGCACACAATAAGCAGAAAATTGCTCCATTTTTGTTCGTTTAATTCGAACTTATTTTGAGCGCATATTGGATTCGCGCAAAATACCGTACACTTACTAGCCTAAACATTCTATTACCCATACTCATAACATAGCTACGTAAAAATTGTGAACGTATAGTCTTTTAGCATTTCGTTGGTGTATTGCTTGAAATTGGCAATACTCAATGCTGGTGAACGAATAATTTCAACGGCAATAAAAAATATCTAAAAATTACGATTTAAAAACATTTTAACAAAGAAGAACAAAAACAAGAACTAAGAACTGTGGCAAATTTAATATCGAATATTAATTAATAAAATTCATCCAAATGTCTCCTACAACATTATAGAAAGAAACGATACTGAATATAACCTTAATTTAATTCCGATAATAAATACGATAAAAATAAATGTTTCTTAAAAAGTGTTCCTGCGACGTTATTGCAAATGGCGAACAGCCTGTGTTTCCCTGAGTTTCTCAGTCCGAAATGGACGAACGATTCTTTCCAACCAGTTACAAACACCAGGTATTTCCATTTAATCAGTGAATAACGCGTTTGTGATGTAATGTTCACCGGTGTTTCACACACCTCGCTTGCAATACGGCGTTTTATCATTAGACTGCGAGAGGTACGGAGCGTAGAACTCTGCGATTTATGAATGATTCGGAGGAGTGAATGAACGGGGCTGACGCATGCGCGCCGCCGTCCAGATTCCATTCCCATTCCGATCTCGCCTCTATTCTCATTGCTTTATCCTTTTGCCGCGCTGCGTAGGTACCGTGAACGCACAACAGCTGTAGAATTCATAAAAAGATCTGTCCGACTGGAACCCTTATCAAGGTCTCTCCGTCGATCCCCCCTCTCTTCTCTTTCTCACCCTCTCCCCCCCTTTCTCTCTCGTACTTTTCTCTCTCTTTTCCTCTGACTTACTCTCTCGCTCTTTTCTCTATTTTTCTCTCCGTTCTTTCTCTCTCTCTCTCTCTCTGTTCTCTAACACGGAGACGTCGCCAGGGAGAAAAAGAAGGCGAGTTTCTTTCACCGTTACAAAATATTTGCACAACCACATGGAAACCATCCCGGTCGGAATGAATTAGGCTGACCTCTTTGTAATTTCATCTCGCGACAACCGTGATTTTTCCTAACTCAGATAAGACTATTTAGATTGTACTGTTGCTTTTCCCACATACCTTCTGTTTGTCCGTCCTAAATAATCAATTTTTTTTTCTTCTCAAGGCGAAAGACACGGTACTGAATCAATGGAAATTTTTGTCTGTTTCTTCATCTTTGAGTTAAAGTGGGTTACTCTTGTTTTATTACAAAACAAAATAATTAGATACCTTGAAAAATTTTTTTTTAATAATACTAAAGTTTCTTCCTGTCAGAAGAGCTATAGATACCTTCCGTCTTTCTTGAAAAGTTCAGGTTTCGAAGATTACCATCTTTTCCACGCACAATTTCATTAGTATTCAACGACGAATTACCCTCAGTCTAACAACTTCATCCTACGAACAGTCGTGACAACAGATCTTCCACTGGATTAAATCATTATCTTGGAAATCTAAATCAGCGACTCTCAAAATTACAAAAATCTTCTTTCACTGTTGCAACATGCTAGCCCTCGAAATTGAGGGTTGAAAACATTTTTTTCTTTTAGAATATATGAATATAAAATTTTTTTTTAAAAGTATGTTTTTAATTTAGCGTAAATTTGTGTGTATATTATGCATCAAAATATGGAATATAGGTAAGACTTTTCGTGGAATTTTTGTTTTTATGAGAGTGAAAGCAACATGAATGGAAGAATCGTCGATGTGCACAGTGCCAAGTGGCAAGTCGATACTTCGAGGAAGCAGCAGCATTTGTGATGCATATAACGGTCACAATAGCAGGTTACAACTTGTCGGTACAAGCCGTGAACAGTGGTCTGCCTTTTAAAATTCGCAGCTGACAGTCAAAAGGCGACAATGCCGCTGAATATTGAACGCACGGAACCACCTTTCGAATATCATTCCTCGTAGTTAACCAACAGAACAATTGTAACGTTACGTTCTGACTTATTTATGAAGATGTTCTTCACCTGGTTGGAAAAACGTGTCATTAAAAGCCTCTCATTAAAAACGTGTAATTTCCTTATTATCGTGTCCCTGAATCAATGCTTCTCGACATTAAAACGATTCGATCCATCTACATACTGACGGTTTCAAAGCATGCGACAAATCTCGAGAGCAAATAGATGAAAATTTTCTTTTTCACCCAGGAAGCTCAGTTTTCGTGAATTTTTCTCTGGTAGATCTTTGTCGGATTCGTGTGGGAAATTTTAAATAGGAAAATCGTGTGATTGTTAGTCTGAAGAAAAATTGCTGAAAATATTTCAAGATTCCATAATAGAAAAAAATTTCGTAATAATTATTATTGCGCATTAAATAAAAATTACATAATAATGATTAATTAAAAATTGAGCAATAACATTTAATAATGATGAAAAATAAATAATACTTAAAGAATAGTACTGTTAGGAAAAAAGTGTGCCACTTGCCAGTTTAGATCATCCATTTTTCTTCTTCTTTTTTTACACCCTCGTTGTTCCTCTTCAGCTTCCATTAAACGTAACTCGCCTCCACGAGGCAGAATGAAAGGACAAGTGTTTGCCGAACAATTTTCTCCGGCGGATAATGGTTAACCCAGAAACCCGTAATTTTATCCATCGAATACGTTTCTTCTGCCTTCGAATAGTTTAAATAGTTTTCCTTTTCTCCGTTTTTCATTTGGCTGCTGTAAGAATGAATTGACAAAAAACGTAAAACTAATATTGATAATTATTTTATTCGTATATTAAATTATTTTCAATTATTTCGATCCGTTTATTCTGTCTTGTACATTATTATAATAATAATACATTATTTATGAACGTATAAACCCTTTGATAACTTAGCATTGAATTATAATATGTTATTAATTAAAGTGTGTACAATTGTGTAAGGTAGCTAAAATGGAAATTCTAAGAGAAGACAAGGACCTGTGAAAACAATCAATATTTGTTTTCAAGTTATTTGCAGATGGACACAAACGGACCTAGGACAACAGTGTGTAAACACAGAAAAGACATAACTGAACAATGGAATCTAATAGTTTTCCATGAGAATTAAAATTATGCAATACCTACTTTTATTAGCTTCATCTCTATCGCTGTTCTCGTTTACTTTCACTTCGTGTACATCTACAGCATATTTCTACGGTTCGACGGGTTTCTTCGAAATGTAAAATTGCTTCGTTAGCTTCAACTTTTACGAGTCTACAAAAATCGAGACAATATCACTTTACGTCTTAAACGCTCGCCGTGTAAGAAATCATTTTGTTTAAACAACGCGAAAACGATCTTTTACAATGTATAAAGTATTAAATATCGACGTTTTATTCTGATATGATTAATTATAAAGCTCGCGACGAGGTAAACTGAGGGATCGATTTGGAACGCCTCAAAGGCATAAAACATCTGGTGTATTCGATCTTATCTAAATCGTTTCAATCGTTAGACTTAATAGGGAACAAAGGTGAAATCGATTTGTTGCAAAAAGTATACAAATTTTAATGTATAAACTCCACTGACTTTTTTATAGAATTTCGTTTAGCGTAGCATTATGGTACAGTTTCGTTAAAAAATATCTGATATACCTAAATTTTATTGAATTTTCAAGATTTAGATACAATTCCATTTAAAGAAGCCACAACATTTTTTCTAAAGTACCGTTATAAAAATATCACAATATACCTGCAACCATTCTCACCGTTTGTTTTTCAGTTTTCAAAGAGATTGAAGTCCAGTTTGAGCATGATTACCTATAGTATGAAATTATTTCTGGGGAAAAATTCGGACAGAATTGCGTTAATTAAGTAAACGTGAAATGCGATATGGGGGCAATTAGAATTTAATGGGACCGGGTCACGGCGAAGAGTGCACTGTAACGTAACTGTTTATTGAGGAACTCGTCGCCCACGTTAATTGAGTGGTTACTGTCGAAATTGTTAACGTCGGCGTAAAGTAACCTTGATCACAGCCAAGGCATACTAATTAAGCAGGATCTCACGACAATTAAACGAAAAATGTTTGGGAACATTGCGTGCAGCGACGCATTGAACACGCGTGATTTTTATTCCAATTACTGAGCCCGCGAACAAGTGAATATCAATCACTTTTTTGTAAAATTATTCTCCATAACTTATGAACGCTAATTTAATTAGAATTTACAGTTTATTAAATGATAAATGTAATTATTCGTTAACTGTAATATCTTCTAGCCAGTGAACACTCAGATGGGGCTCAGTATCTATATCTTACAAGCTATACGAAACTACGATGATTCTCTTATAGAATAATTGCAAACATTAACACTTTGACGGCCAATAAAAAATTATGCTTATCACAATTCATAAATGAATCACGATTTTATCGAACACAGTGAGGTGAAATTAAATACAAACATTTGTTCAGAAGTATTAGAACATTTACCGAATGTGAAGCAAATCATTATAAAATTATTAAGATCCTAAAAAAAAAAATTATTCAGTCTGAAATCTTGTGCTACAACTGGACACCTCAAATTTATTAATTTTGAGAAGAATTTATTCGAAAATTTTGAAAATGTTAGGCTTATTCAAAGTTCTTGATCCCATTTAAGATACCTCTCTTTTTATTAACTTTTTGTCGACAACTATAGCTAAGATATGGAATCATTTTCTGTTTCTTCTCTACTATTAAATTATATTCTCTTTAACAATTAATGATTTATTTCTCAGTCGAATTCTATTTTATTATGCGCTTGTTGACAACTTTAGAGCCTGTGGAACTCGCATTGGAAATCAGTTAGGCTGTCAAAGTGTTAAGCAACTAAACGAACAAGCCCATCCTCTATTCAGCGTGTTTGCACGTTTTATGCTTGAGGCAAACGTCGTAGCAGCACTTCTCCCATCCGTTGCAATCCTCATCGTCGCTACAAGAAGCCGGAGGCGAGTACCAATCGTAACTTCGTGGACAATGGGTTCTCAACGGCGGGCAATGCTTCGCGGTTTCTTTTTCGTGGACGATTATTTCAGACTCGAACGAGTCGAACAGTGTAGATTCACCGGCGCTCCACAGCCACGGATACAGGAATGAATGCCATACATATTCCGGCCAACTCTCCGCTTTTCCGCTTGGGCAACAATAATATTGATGATCGATTGTCCTACACCAATATCTGCAAAACTGACCCTGTTCTCTTCCGTATGCCCCCGTTGAATAAATGGCGAGGCAAAATATCATGAATAAACTGTGCATCCTGAAACACTATAGTGCTTTTATTAACTCATAATTGTCGTTCTTTTTGTATGCGAGTGGATAATAGATGTGGGATTTGGATAATGTGTATGTATGTATTGTTAAGAGTTATGAACTTGATATTGAATTCACTCTGGAATACTAACGTTCATTCTTTGTGACGTCAGTGTTAACATGGGACACACTGTAAAAATAATATTTAACAATAATAAATAATAGTAAAATAAAAGAAAGAAAAATAAGAGT
>NW_017100254.1:2283424-2309500 GCF_001263275.1 Habropoda laboriosa | reverse complement strand
AAAATCCCCTGTGGAATTGTACTTCCTATGTTAATATTCTGAGGGTAAGAATATTCCTTTGATAGTAATTTATCAAAATTGTAAGTATTTTTATAAGTATTTAATTAAATATCGGGTATTTTAATTTAATTATAGCACATATTTAGTGGCATGGTAGTGTAATAGTAAGGTACAGTTGCAATAATACGACACCTTAATACTGTAGTAAGGTAGTAAAATTTATTCTATTGTAAAGAAAACATTTTTTTCTTTTAATTATAAACACGATTTTGTACGATTGAAATAACTAAATGCAGAGTTTTGTACTCACCCGCACTCTGACTTCCATCTACGACAGGTACCACGGCGAACATCCTTATAAATGAAGGAACAACCTTTCTTAGGTGAAGTTCCGTCACGAAACAATTGTAAGTTATTACATTATTGTCGTACGTGAATTACTGCTGTACAGCGGGACAATTGTCGAAAACCTCATTAGAAATCTCATTCGGTAAAGCAACGCAGTGACATCCCTATGAATTTAGTGAAAAGAATAAAAATTTAGTACTGATTTGAGAAAACCGCTTTCCATAGAAAGTAGTACCGTACATAAATTACAACACGTTCAAAGATATGTATTATTTCTGTTTAAAACAAAAGTGTTCTTTTTTCTTCGAATCATTAGAATTTTCTTAGACTAGAAAATATTTTCCGTGGAACTATTTAATTATAGTTTCTTCCTCTTTTGCTGTTTCATTTTACAAGTTGAAAAACTATCGGTTTTTCAATTATTCGAACGTATCCGCAGAACTATAATGCCAATCGTCGGTAAATAACTAGAATTTGCCGTTAAGTCACTAAATTTTGCAACTTTCAAATGCTCGCATAGAAATGTTGCGAATATTCAAAAATCATTGTAGTCGAATAAATATTTCGTTGTATGTATATGGAAATTGCGTTTAATATCGAAATAAAATATTTTACAATGAACAATAAATAAATTAATTCAACGCTTCTTGGTAGAGGGCTATGCATTAAGGTTTAAACTGTTCTAATCATGATTGCAAAACATTAAAACATAATTCAACATTGCAGTAAATGTTCTTTGAAAAGTTACTAAAACTAAGCAATATGTACATGTGTTGCGAAAATAACAGTCGTTCCTCTTTATAAAAGAAAAAGCGGAAGCTTGGTTGTTATATTTTTGCCTTCTATACTGCGCAGTTTCAAAGGAACAATTAAATAGAGCAGCTTACGTGCGAAAGGTATGAGCCTTTGTGCTTTCGTTCAATCAGATCACCGTACAACGGAAAGTTTCGTCAGGATTGGTCGAGAGGGAAGAACTACGAGTCAGCGTTAATAATGACCTTAAGTCCCGTTCACAACGAGCATTTCGCAACGCATGACTGAGCCACTCTCGAAGCGTTTCTAGACGCATGTTCAACGACGACCGCACATAATAAGGAACAGTTACGAATAGTTACGAGGCGTCCTATCACACGTAGTGTATCTCGGAAGCGAGCGAATCAGAAAAATCCGTGCGGAGAGTAGGACACACGGTTCGCCACATAATTCCCGGAATTGCGCAGCGGATAGAATGCTAGCGTACGGTTTCAAGGAATTTCCAGGCGAAAGATGCGAAGCAGCTAGCAGTGGTTAGCAGCCGTGTTACCCTGTTCGCTCTTGTCTATGGTGATATACATACATGAGTGCGCGTACACAAGCAGCCAGTACGGTGCATTCGGTGCAATAAAATCATTGCTTGACTAGCCATCCTGACCGCGGCGGAGTTGTGCAGTGTCGCGCGAAGGTCGTGAACTTCTGCAAGATTGTTCGAGAAACTTGCTAGTCCGGAAGCACGTTACCGAGAGGAAAGTTTAAAAAGGAAAGGTGGACGATCCTCCGCGAAAAGCCTCGGTTAAAATGGCGGTGATCGGTACTCCGATTGGCGCTAAGCGATAGAAGAGGATCGCGCTCTATTCACACTCGATAAGTTTTGTTTTGATCCAGTTCGATAGACAGCCTCCTTGGGAACCGGTCGATTCTCGTCCCATCAAATCATTCGGTTTCGTTACGTTCCGTTCTACCTTCTAAGCATTGTGCGAAATTTTATAAACGGCGTCTCATTGACCACACAAGATATATAATCCAGTCGAGGACGATCAGGGTGGTAAGAACCACCGACGGAACGGTTTTCGACGGCCGTGATGCCGCATCGTTCCGACCTCGAATTTATCGAAAGGCCGTACGACAAGGACGACTCTATCGAATCCTTGTCGGCTTATCTATAGGTAAGTTTCGTGCCACGAGTGCATCTCTGCTTTCACCTTTCGATGTATTCTGCGCTCGGTTTTCCCCGCTGCTTGCCCGATTTGTCGCTCTCAGCCTATAACCGCGATCTAGAGATCTTTTTGCGCATATAGTCCCTTTGTTGTTATTTTGCACTCGTCGAAATGGGCCTAAGTTAGGTTAGGCCCTAGAAACCAATGACTCTGCATCTTAACGAAAATCCAAGTTGTTTTCCTTCCTATTGTATTTTTAACGGTTCCATCTTTTGAAGCATTATAATATTCGACGTAACTTTTTAACATTATTCTAGAATACTTCCTTGTTTATCTTTCTCTTTTTTCACCTTCGTTAGAACCAATATATTTGACTTATATAGATTCTTTCGAATAACTATTTGCGTCGTAGACGGTACGTTTTGTTGGGATTTGTCATGTTTTCAAGGCTTGTCGAAAGATTCGTAACGTCATTGTTGCTCCTTGTACGAATATTGTGTCACGAGTAACTGTGCTCTGCATTTTGATTTTTTAATCGATAATTTTTACGCCATGTCATAATCGTTTTTATTAATAAATTTTTCTTGGGCAGTAATTGAAAAAATGATCGATTCATAGTTATTTATGTACTAATAACAACTATTTTTAGTATCAGCATTGCCTTCAAAAAACCATATGGAAAATTTTTTTAAACTAATATAAAAATAATAAAGTGCTCTTTTATTTCGTATTATTTTGTTGTTTCATTAATTTTTATTCTATTTAGAAACCCAATAAATTTTGACTTATATGTTACATTAATTTCGTAATGCAGAATGATTTTTGTGCAATAAAGAGAAAATTTACGTAATGTTGCATCAACCTTCTAGATAACCGCTTAATTTGTTATTTTACGAATTAAACGTAAAAATATGACCCGTTTTATTATATGTTGTTTCTGTTGTATTCATTGATTAACAGTTTTATTGTTCCTATTATACATCATTGTAGAAATATTATATAAGTTTTATTTTCTTATTATAAATGTGATGAAGATTCTTAACAATGTAAAAATATTTTTGTTGAATAAAGGTTTTTAACAGTGATTTTATATTAAAAGTATGATGATGATTAAAAGAGCACTTTCTCTATTACGCTAATAAAAATACATTACTGAATGTTTTACCACTTATAAATGCATATCATAAAATAATGTTGCAGATTTTAAATTCATAAAGAAACCCTTTATCTGTCAAAATGAAAATTGATCGAAATAGATTGAGGAAATATACATCAGAAGCGGTGAGTGGTACTTTAATGGTATTTTTGAAAGTGGATATTATTGGTGAGAAATGTAAAAAAACATAATAGTATGGATGAATAAATTTTCAGCCTGCAAAATGTCAGGCGCTTATAAACAAGTTGCGCTCATGCTCCCATGCAGAATTGCTGGAGGAGCTGAAGCAGATAGATGCATGGACTTTTGGTAAATGTGAACTATTTCATTGGATTGATGTGTTGGATCTTAGTGATAGTATTTTGGAAGAAGCTGCAGCTAAAAGTCCAGATAATCCATGGGAATTAGCCTGTGATCTCCCTCAAAATAGAGAGGTAGAATAACCATATAATTTTTATATTTTTTTTTAAAGACTATTACCTTAAATTCTTGTCAGTGTAAATTAGAAAAATTGAATAAAATTTAACTTGTTTTTAATAGGCAAAGGAACTTCTCCTTTGGGTTCTTCACCTTACAACATTATTGATTGAACATTCATACTCTAGACATTTGTACAACAGTATGGAGCATTTGGTGACATTGTTGTCAAGTTGTGACATGAATGTTGTTCTTGGTGTATTAAGTATTCTCTACATGTTTAGCAAGCGCAGCAATTTTATTGCACGTCTGAACAGTGACAAGAGGCAAGCTTTATTAAGTAGGCTTACTCTTTTAGCAGAGGTAAGACATATATGTTAATTAATCAGTGTTATATTAGTACATATAACTGTTAAAACAATTTCAAGTGCAATTTTTACATTGTAGAGTTGGGGTGGTAAGGAGAATGGATTTGGTTTAGCAGAATGTTGTAAAGAATATCCAGATAAGGTAACCAAAATTCTATAAGTGATTGTCATCTTTAAAAAAATACATTTTACATAGCGCGCTATAATTTTTTCTTTTTTTTTCTTTTTTTTTTTTTTCAATTTTTCCAGCCACTTCCTGCAAGTGCCACAACGTTGCATTTTGAATTTTACGCAGAAAATCCCACAACAGATGCGACCACTGCAGCAAATACTGGCACAAAGAAATCTGGACAAACAAATTTTGTAACATATATACACATCGAAAATGTGGATAAATTGGGTAAAACTCCAGCACAAATTATGAATGATTTGTTGAAAGTCTATAATGTACCCCAAGACCGACAGGTAATTAATGTTCACCAACATTTGAAATGCAAAGATTATCTAACCAAAAAATGAATAAATAAATGTTTCACATAAAATCATTTTTATTTTATTTGTTTAGATTGCGTTATTCACACATATAAGACTGGCACACAGTTTCTCCGATTATCGAAGACGATTGCAATGTGTGCACGCTCGGCTGCAAGCATTATCGATACTTGTATATAATAGCGAACTTGAAGAAAATGCACATAGTTTGCTGCATCCTGGGCTTTTAGAGGAATTAGTCGAATTACTAGAACTTCCACACGCACATCTTGTTGAAATACGCGCAGCTGCACTGCGTACTCTCACTAGTATCATTCACTTGGATCGTAATCCACATTTTCCGAAGTAAGTGAAAATTTACTAACCACATAATCTTCATGTTTTAGTTTTGTAAAACTATATTATCGATTACTTGTCCGACTACGTTGTTTTAATTAATTTTTAGAAAACCTAACTCAAGGTTAAACATGATCATTGACGTAACCGGAGCAAACTCATATCACGGATTTTTTCCTGTTCTAATTCGTACTTGCATCTCAACGTTGATTTCCCCTCAACCTGAAGGACAACCTTTTCCTCTGTCGCTTGCTACAGCCTTGTTCAGCTTTCTTTATCATCTTTCAAGTTACGAAGCAGGTAGCGAAGCTCTCGTCAGTTGTGGAATGATGGAGAGCCTGTTGAAAATTATAAATTGGCCTGGTAGCGAGTTCGAACATTTAACGGTAACATTCTTCTCCCTTTTGCTCAGAATTTCATTGTATATTTAATTCCATAAGACTTCTATATTCCACTTACTTTACAGTTCGTAACGAGGGCAGTTCGCGTGATAGATTTAATAACAAACATAGATATGCAAGGATTCCAAGCTCACGGTGGTCTAGCGAGCTTCATCAATCGCCTCGACATGGAAGTAAACGTTTGCAGAAAGGAACAACCCTTCGAGATAGAGCCAATGCATTATCAAGACAACTCACAGGCAACTCGCGAGAGATCCATGGATCGAGACGAGAATTCTGCGTCGTCGCGTGCCTTTGACGAACGCGAGGAATCGTCCAACCCCATGGAATTCTCAGAAGACGAGAACATGAGCTCTAAAGCGGATGAGAAACCAGAGCAAATGCCAGACTATTCAGCCGTAAAGACTGGCAAAACCTGTCTGCCGCAGCGAGTCACGCTCTTGAAAGCGTTGTTAAATTTTATCAAGAAAATCATTCAAGAGCCGACATTCTCTGATAGCATTAGACACGTTATGGAGGGTACTCTACCTTCCTCTCTGAGGCACATTATAAGCAATTCAGAATATTACGGCCCCTCTCTATTTCTTATTGCAACTGATGTCGTAACGGTGTACGTTTTCCAAGAACCATCCTTATTGTCATCTCTGCAGGACAATGGATTAACTGATCTAGTACTGCACGCTCTGCTCATCAAGGAGATTCCTGCTAGCAGAGAGGTTCTAGGATCCTTGCCCAACGTGTTCAGCGCTCTGTGCTTGAATCAACGTGGACTGGAGTCGTTCGTGAAGCGACGTCCCTTTGAACGCCTGTTCAAAGTACTACTGTCACCGATTTATCTCCCTGCAATGAATCGACGTCGCAGTACAGATCCACTGGGCGACACAGCCTCAAATCTAGGCAACGCAATGGACGAGCTAATGAGACATCAACCAAGCTTAAAAGTAGACGCAATCGCTGCTGTCATCAAATTATTGGAGGAGCTCTGCGTACTGGGTTGCGATCCCCGTTACATATGCCTACAGGCTGAGGACAAATTCGACAATTCTCAATCCAACACGAGCTCCGGTAATCGTCAATCCTCCGGACAGTCTGTTGGTGTTGGAGTCGGAGATTCTGGTGGAGGAGGAGGTGGTGGAAGTGGGAGCAGCAGTGATGAGGAAGAGGAGGACGAAGAGGAGGCTAGTACTAGCTCTCATCCTCAGCGCGAGGAGCAGTGCTCGTCGTCCTCTGCTCAGCCTGTTCCAGCACCTCAGCCAAGAGAGAAAACTCCAATTGCATTGATGGAATACATACAGAATGTCACGAAATTCGTTGACGCCATTCTCAGCAACAATTCAACGGATGACCATTGCAGAGAATTTGTTGCTCAGAAGGGTCTGGTGCCCCTGTTATCAATCCTAGGTTTGCCCAACCTTCCAGTAGACCATTCAGTTTCCCAAACAGCTCAAGCTGTGGCCACTGTTTGCAAGAGCATCTTAAACCTGGCGCATGAACCGCAGGTACTGAAGACTGGCTTGTCTCAGTTGAACGAAGTTCTGAATTTGTTGAAACCGCTGTACAGCTACATGGAGGCACCTGGAGGTTCTGTTTTGTTGCACGAGCTCGTTTCCGCACCCAATTTGGAGACAGCCTTTACCAGCGATACAGCAACGCCTCTGCTCCATGCTATGAATGCTGCTTATGGTTACATAATAATGTTTGCCCAAGTCTGTCGCACTAGCCAAAGCGAGATCAGAAATTTGGCTATGAATCATTGGGGATCAGAGTTAGGTTTGACTGTCTTGAAAGGACTTTCAGAGCTATATACAGCATTAATGTGGGAGAGCACAGCCTTGCTGGCTCTTACGACAGACGATTTTATCCCAACTGGTTGTGACTTTGGAAAGGAGGATATGGATAAGCTGATACGTCCAGAGTCAAAGAATGAGGGCGAAAGTTCTGGTTGGTCTGGCGCTGCATCCTCAGATATGGGAAGCAATGGAATGACCACAGCCATGGAGGCTTTGAGTACTGATCCACCACCTGTACCCATGGAGGTGGACGAGAAACCAGCTGTTAGTACCGGAAGAGTATCTCCAAATTCTCATCGAGTTACTTATCCTAAACAATTGCTGGTCCTGACATCTAAAATGGGTAGAGCATTGGCAGAACTGTTTGCCATACTCGTGAAGGTATTTAAAAATTGATTAGGTTAAAATTGAATAATTTTTAATGATTTATTTTTAATCATTTATTTTTAATAATTGTTATAATTTAGCTCTGCATGGGCTCTCCTATCAGACAACGCAGAGGGCAGCAAATGCCACCGATACCAGCACTTCCTTCACAAGCATCTAGAAGCGTGGCTACTGCTTTAAATTGCGTATTGATTCGCGGATTATCGTGGGACAAATTGCCTCCATCGACCGTGCCTAAGCTTCAAGTGACCTTTTTGATGTGCACGCTGAGCTTCGTGTCTCCTGCATTGTTCGACGAGAAGGGATATCCGTTTCATTTGATGCTTCAAAAGTTTGTTAAGTTGGGCGGGCAAAATGCATTTTTCGCGTAAGTTTTTATCAAAATTCTTGATGTAATTTCATTTAAAATAGTTTTATTATATATAATACATTTTTATACATATTTTTAGTGCTTTTCATTGGGTGTTATCCGGAGGAGGACAATTTCCATTATCGATGGGATTAGAACACCACAATCTTCCTGATTGTACAGGAGAATTCTTGGATGGTTGGCTGGTGATCCTGGAAAAAATGGTGAATCCAAAAACCCTCCTAGATTCACCTTACGCCGTGTCCTCGAAATGCAGTGGAATGTACAAGGTGTACGAAACATTCGACCCTATAAAATATCTCACGGAAATTCATAAGGTTCGTACTCAAGCAACACGTGTAAGATGTTTCACGTTTAACGCATTGATTTATGTATTTATATATATCCAACTAATTACAGGAAGCTTTCGAGGCGGTGATGTTGATGTGGGGGAAGAAACCTTTGAAGAACTATGGAGTTCATATGACAGAACTAATTTTATCAATCTTACGACATATTCTACGTAGTGAGCAAATCATTAAGGTATATTTTAAATTTCTGTACAAAATATAAATCGTTTTTCAAATTCAAACAAACATTACCTTTAGATTCCCCAACAGTAATTTACCAAAAATTGTATGAGCTGTAAATTCATAAGAAAAAAAAGACTCAGAATTTTTTAACACTCAAGTAATCACTTTGCGAATGATCAGAAATTCGACGTTTCATATTACGCGACCTAATAAATATAATAAATTATTTAAAAAATATTTAATAGGAGGACGCTGAGAAGGAAGAGAAGAATGAGGGTGGTATCGGTGGTAGCAGCAGTAGTACCAGTGGCATTGGAAGAGGCGGAGCGATAGCCGATCGTAGAGAAGAACCGGAAGCAGACGTGAATCCGGAGCATCTCAGACAGTTGATGGACATGGGTTTCAGTAGAGCTCATTGCATAGAAGCTTTGCTTCACACGTTATCGGTTGAACAGGCTACGGATTATTTATTGAGTAATCCTGCTACACTGCGTAGATCAGACGTTCCAGCGGGTGATGCTAGCGGTCAGGACTTGATAATGGACTTGGAATTAGTAGACGACGATCAAATAATGCATGCGATAGCGATGTCTCTTGGAGAAACAGAAACGCGAAAGGTGTTCACCTGGGAAGAGCCTGCTCGTGAAACCACTATCACAGAGAGCATAGACGAGTTCACACATAACGCTCTCAGCCAGTGCTTGAATTTGCTCGACTTGATGCCTGACACTGTGTACAGAATTTGCGACCTACTAGTCGCCATTGCTAAAAGAAACGGAGATGGATGGCGTGACAACATGCTGCGGCAGCTTATGAAGGAAATTGGTAACTTGGTAGATTATTTAATCGAGGTAGCAGAGAGCCAGGATCTGAATGCTGGTGCAAAATTGGTTGAGTGTAAGGAAGCTAATAAAGTCACTGGGCGTATCTATCTGTACACCATGTTCTTCGAGGGAACGTTTCAAGAAATGCGAGTACCTTGCGCCCAGATTGTCGAAGAGTTCGCCATCTTGCATAAACTCGTGCGTTTATTAGTGGTGAGCGAGGGTCCACTAACAGCCAATAAAAATAAGATCGCGAAAGAGGGTAACGGCAAGGATACGCCATCTGCAAAAACTCCAAAATGGTTGGCCCCGTTGTTGTTACTGGTAGAACGTTTGGAGAAGGTGGCGATACTGACGAAGAGGAAAGAATTAATGTACAAGGTCACGACGAGGATGTGGAAGTGGTTTGACTTGAGCACAGGAAAATGGAACTTGTATTCGCCGGTGAACAACCGGACAATTAACGATGCGTACTGGACCGGCGAATCTAGTATCAGAGTGACGTGCAATAGACGAAGATACGTGATCAACTTCTCCTGCATGACACAGGTGAACGAAGAAAGCGGCAACAGAAGACCCATCACGATGGGCTTTAAGCTGCATATTGGAACCGGGGATGGTGGTTCTGGTTCCGACACGAATATGGACACCGACGAGAACCGAGTAGAGGATAAACGAAACACTGTTATACAAGGACTAGATTCAAGTATGGCACCAGGAATCATACGCGCCTGCGTGAAATTGATGGCTATTCCGGTGGATAGAGATGCTCTGCAGGCTTCTATGAAAGTCTGCCTTAGGCTTACCAGAGATTATGAGAATGCTGAGATATTCGTTCGCGAGGGTGGCGTGAAGCTTCTTTTAGAGATGGCTCAAGCGAGCAGTTTCATTGGATGCATAAACCTGAGCACACTTCTGATACGGCATACTTTAGAGGAGCCGTGTACTCTTCGATTAGCTATGGAGAAGGTGATTCGAAGCCGTTCTCAAGGCAACATACCTCCAGCCTGCAAGGAAATTCTATTTATGACCCGTCAAATCAACAGCGCTGTTTGTCGTAACCCTGAAGTTTATAGGGAAGTTTGTGAGAATATTCTGAGAGTCGATATCAGTCTATTGAGTAAAGAGGACAGTGATAATAGGTTGATCGTGAAGGCCGTACCTTCGAATCATTCTTTAGTCCTACCAATGGTGGAGGAAGCCTCTATATCTGTGGTGAAAGATCTTTTGAACGCATTGATAAAACCTATGCCAATTATCCCCGACGAGAAATCCTCTACACCAACCAGAAGCATGTTCTCAGAAATAATGCAACAACAACAAGTGACACTCTCGACGACGACGATCAAGTATCTCAAATTATACCCATGAAAATCTATCCAGAGACTAGTAACAACACGAAGGTAGAACCAGAAGAGGCAAAGAAACCTTTGTTAGCGAAATCTGCTATTCTGAAAATACTTGCTGAAGCCGTTCGCTCATACAGCGCAGTGGCAAGTTTGATCACAGAACATGTGTATCGTGCAGGGCAAAGTGAAATGGTAGCAGAGGACACAACAGCTCTTGCTTTCCTTCTAGACAAGCTTCTGCCAATGCTACCAGAGAATTCAAGTGACAGACAGTGCAGCAGTATGGCCAGAATGTTGATAGCTGCTATTGCCTCCTGCAACCATTCTCCGGATGTTCAAACTACTCTGGTGACTGAAGTGAAAGCAGCTTTGACCAGAACTCTTGCTCTTCCTGAAAGCTCAGAGAAACATGCACAACTTCAATTACTAGTTGGTTTGATCTCCACAATGATAGACAGCTGTCCACCAACCTCTCATAATCAGCTGAGGACCTCTCTGAAGATGCATCAATACAACAATGTCAACTACATAGTGAGAATTATGCTGAGGAAAGGGATAATCACAGATTTGGCTAAGATTCCTCACAGTTTGGACCTGTCCAGTCCAAACATGGCTGGAACCATTAACGCGGCTTTGAAGCCGTTGGAAACACTTTCACGGATTATAAATCAACCGATGCCTGGTGCTGTCAATAATAAATTTTCCAAGCCGAAAAGTAGGACGGTTCAAGAGGAGCCTATTGGAGAACAAACAGGAACCACGACGTCAGAAGCGACACACGCAGTCGGCGAGGAGACAAACGAGGACGCAGAGAACACAGAACACGACATATCTGTAACCGCAGAGAGTCTGGAGCCAACTTCAGAAAGTCAAGTGCACGAAGAAGGGGACGAAGCTGCTCTAGAAGACATCATGGATCAGCTTCTCGAAAGGTAATCATAAATAATGTATATGTTTGTGGAATTGATAAAGATACATTTTTGATATTTATAGGATAAAAATTTATAACTTGATGCAATGTATCAATGTAAAAAATTTAATGAATATATATATGACATACATGTATATGTATTTTAGGTGAATGTGAGCTACTGTACTTATAATCAAGTAGTGTACTATTTTCCAGGGACGGGCCAGGCGTGACGGAAGATCAGTCTTCTCGACCGCATAGGCCAATGGATATTGATGAAGAGAGTCTTGCGATACGTGACGGAGAAGCTGACTTCGACCCAACGCGAGACGCCACGATAAGAGTAACGTCGTTTTCTTACAATATTTCTCTCTCTCTCTCTCTCTCTCTCTCTCTCTCTCTCTCTCTCTGCACACCTATATTTTTATCTCTTGAAGGCACAATATTAATTATATATTCTATTTTCAGGATGATTTGATGAGTTCTGATTCAGACTCTGACAGTAATCCATCCGACGATAACGAGGATGAAGTGCAAGATGATGAGGATGAAGAGGAGGAGGAAGAAGATGATGGTAATTTAATTATATATTTTATAAGCTAGATAAATGGTTGTACATTCAAATTCAACATATACTAAAATGTTGTCTATCAGGAGAAGAAAACGAAGAAGAAGAAGAAGAAGAGGAAGAAGGATCCTCAAATTATGAGGAGGATGGAATAGAATTTTACGAAGACGTAGGTGAAACTGGCGTATTCCGAATGATTCCATCAACTGATCGCGACGGTAGCAATGTCGTGATGATTCGACATAATATCGATAATCAGGACAACGTGAACTCCTCTACTACGGTCACGCCGCGATCTAGTCTTCCATGGAGCACAACGTTTCCTCTACCTCTGGGTCTGTTCGAAGATCCTCCCTCAATTTCTGAAAGTAGTGGTGAGCATAAGATTGTGATTCTGGTGCAGTGTGACTCAATAACAGCATCAAACAAATTGTTATGCAACAAAACGAAATTATATGATGAAAAGAAATGGATAAAAATGTTTAAGAAAAAACAACTTAATTTTCTTCCACAGGTATTAATACCCATTCGTTGGTTATATCACAAAGCGGTTTGGACGCTACTAATTCAAGGGCTCAGAGAGCTGTTCGACCACGAAGATATCAATACCTTCATTTACCAAATCCACGAAATCCGAATCCACCAATGATATTGCAAAGGTGAATTAATTCGTGCTAAATTGATTGAATTTTACGAGCAAAATGAGATTAAAACACTGAACATAAAGTGGAAATATTCAAATACAAAGAGGATAAAAATATGTATCCCTATGAAAGTTTTTCTTCTTATCTATTGGAATATTTGCTTTTTTTGCTTGGTTATGCGAAATACAGTTGAGTGTTTTAATTTTATGACAACGTTCGTGTAAAAGGGTAGAATAATACTGTTTTTGTAATTACAGACTTTTAGGTCCGGCTACACAAGCAATTCCATTGTCTGCTAGTCAGGTTTTGGCTTCGAGTTTCCGTGATACACGAGTTGTTGTAATGGACAACGGCGTTGGAATATTAACAAACCCGGAAGAAGAACAAATAGACTTTGTGGTTTGTGTAAATCATGGTCGTTCAATGTTGCAACCTATTTTACACGTGTTTCATTGTCCATTTATGGAATCCTTTCTTTCAGGATCAGTCTGGATATTTGTTCGGATCAAGTCTTGCAAATACAATGAATAATACTCCAACTGCGTTACATTGGTGGATTGAAGAGAGTAAATTATTGGATGGAGATTCTCAGACAGATTGCTGTGTTGGTAAGTGTTAATGTTAAGAACTGTATCTGTATTTAATAAAATCGAGTTTAATAAGTTTCTCTCCATGTTTAAAAGGTGTTGTACATAAATTAATTCCCGGACTGGAGAAACACAGGAACGCTGAATTGGCGGAACGTCGAGAGAGACGTAAAAAGCAGCACGCTTCTGAGAAGAAAGGGGAAAAGGATAACAAAGACGGAAAGGATTATATAACATGTAGTACTTGAATACGCTTAATTTAATAATAATTATTTTTAGCTGGTTCATCTATGGGAGAACAAAGATCGACAGCCTCAACATCACGAAGAGAATTTCGATTCGTTATCACAAATCGACCGGATACAGGGATTGATGGAGATATGATCCGTACGATTTTAGTCATTTAAAATTCTTGAAATTATAATAAATCAAAATTTTCTATCAAGACTAACCTAATTTAACTTTTGTTTAGATCTACCTGCGATCGCAGATGAAGAGCGACCTCCACCTCCACCACCGGAAGAACAACCATCTGAACCCAGAGATCCTCGAGACCCAATGGAAGAAGTAATGAGAGAAATTGATTCAGCTGATTGGTTCAGAACAATGTTCATGGATAACAGTCGATCAAACGTTGAACGGAAGTAAGTACCTTGTAATTATTATTATAATTCAATGAAATTAATAACAAATATATTAACGTATGTGTTTATTGTGTAGCGCGAATATCTTGAATCAAGGATCTACAATTTCCGCATCAGAAAGTGTTAACCCAGAAACTCCAGAACAACAACAACAGCCGCAGCAAGAAGAGCAGCAGCAGCCACAACAACAACCAGCACCACCGCCACAACAACAACCACAGCAACAGCAACCAGAACAACTAGAACAACCGCAACAATCACAAGAACAACCACAGCAACAAAATCAGCAGTCTCAGGAACAACAATTACCGGATGGAGTGGATCCGTCCTTCTTAGCTGCATTGCCGGAAGATATGCGAGACGAAGTTATAGCTGAACACATTAGGTATTTATCATACTATGTTGACACAGTAACAACGAAATTGAAACAATTATTGATATTAAAAATTCTAAGTGAGTTATATAAATTTTTGAAATTATGTCAATTTTTTCTTAGACTTCAACGAATTCGACAACGAGCACAGACAACCGTGGTTGAGGAATTAACAGGTCCGGTTGAGGTTAATCCTGAATTTTTAGCTGCTTTACCTCCAGCTATACAAGAAGAGGTTCTCGCGCAGCAACGTTTAGAACAACAACGACATGCAGCTGCAAGCGCCAATCCGGAAGACCCAGTCGACGCTGCTGCGTTCTTCCAGAATTTGCAACCTTCCCTCCGACAAGCGGTCAGTGAGATAACCTTTAATCGTGACTTTTGCTTCAGTTTTTATCAATATATTGCATTACAATTACTATCTCTCTCTTTTTCTTTCGTTTGCAGATTTTAACTGATATGGAAGAGTCCCAGATATCCGTTCTTCCACCTGATCTAGCCCAAGAGGCTCAGAACCTTAGACGAGAATGGGAAGCTCGAAATCGACACATAATGCAAGATCGGTTTCTTAATCATGTTAGCCAAGGAAATACTACTTTGTCCAGTATATTGAGGAACTCTGGTAGAGGTAAACGAGATATTAATAATTCTCTTCTTATACAAACTTGATACATTTGTCGAAGAAAATTGACCGATCATAAAAAAATAACAGGTAGAGGTGGTGGTACGCGTTATGCGATTCACACAGTAGCACAAGGAGGTTGGCAACCATGGAGTACACGTGGTGATCCTAGTATAGCACATCACGGGGCAGGTTTAAGACTCAGAGGCAGGCAGTTGTTGGATCATGAATCGATGGCTTGCGTATTGGTATTACTGTTTGTTGATGAACCAAAAATTAATACGTTAAGGCTTCATAGAGTTATCAGGAATCTTTGCTATCACGGTAGCACAAGGGAATGGGTAGTTAGAGCCTTACTGAGTATCATGGAAAGAAGTAACGATGAGAACAAAGATATAGCCATGGATTTTTGCGGAAAATTCAGAAGGAAAAGCTTGGTGCCCATGATGCATCACGATTACTGGTACGTAATTTTACAAATAGTTACATTCACAAGTTAATTCAAATTAAGATGATTAAAAAAAAAGAGATTTAAAAAAATTTGATTTTATTTCTTCAGTGCCCCAAAAATTTTTGACCAAAGAAGCAATGCGCAATCGTGGTTAAACATCAGTATTGATGCTGCACTTGGATGTAGAGCAAACGTTTTTCACATTGTTAGACACGGTGGCAAGAAATCAGAAAGGCAAGGTAGTAGTATCGCTATTCACCCACAAGCAGCACCTACAGTATGCAGGTGAATTAATTAAATTTAATAATAATCATATATTAACATACATATATTGTTTTCAAAATTCATAGTTTCCTTAGTATCCTTTTTTTGTTAACCTTTCATTATTTATATTCTAGACATACACTGGAGTTACTAATATCGCTGGCTAAAGGTTTCCCTGGATACTTTGTACCAATTAAGTCTAAAGAATTAGAGGACAAAGAGATTAGCAAAGAGATTAGCAAAGACAAAGACTCGTGTAACAAAGAGGATACCGGTTCGAAGGGTAAATCCGCATCGAAACCGGGAAAGAGCGATCAACCAGACTTGTGGGACATGTTGTTAAAACTGGACTCGTGTGCCTCGAAGAAAGGAAAATCAGTTGCCAGATCCCACTCGAATTCGAACCTAGGAAACGACTCTGAGCATAATACGACTACCTTTGAGTCGTCCGCGTTTGGTCAATTGATTTCGATGCTGAACTGGTCCGTCATCAAACGCAGCAGCCAGTTAACAGACAAACTATTGAGATTGTTGTCCCTGATCTCGATCGGGCTGACAGAAGTGAATCCGTATCGTAGACAAGAAGGAAATAAGAACAAGAGGACAGATGTGAACAAAGAACAAAGTGTCGCTGCGCCAGAGGAGCATCTTAAATTGGCTGTACAAGTATTAACCAGCAAGAGTTGTTCCGAGGAGGGGCTTGAGGATGCAACAGCTTTGCTGCTTAACTTATCTCATTGTCCTGATCCCACGAGACAATTGGTAATATCTCCATTACATCTTATTTATTTCTACAATATTAGTGTATATTTTGAAAGGTGAATAATTTATTTTAGTTATTGTTACAGATACTAAAATTACTCTTGGAAGGTGCCATGGAACTCGCTAACGTTGTTTGCGAACACATCAAGGATTTACTGATGGAATTAAAGGTTTTGAATCGTGAACTGAGACGAAATTCTATCGAAGAACAACCTTCGACGAGTTCTGGAGGTTCTCGTGGAATTCTTTTAGATAGGTATATAAAGTATATTTAACAAAATAATGATAATAAATGAAAGAAATAAAAAGAAAATGAAAAAAGGTATAAATTATATAAAAAATCTGAAAAATTACTTATCGAAGTATGTTTTAACTGTGATCATTTTTCGTAGGTTTACAAACGAGAGTGTAGTCGTTACTGCGCCAAGTAAAGTCAAAGCTGGAAGCGATCTTCAGTTACCATCCATGGCTGCCCTTGTTAGCAAAACTTCTAGTCAGGCATTCTTCTTAAGAATACTTAAGGTGATTGTACAAATAAGAGAAGCTGTACGTTTAGCAAACAATAAGAAAACATGTACGTATGTTAAACATAATTTCCATACTAAACATTAATGTCCTGAAGTGATAAAATAAGAAATTCTAATTATTTATTATTTTTTATACAGCCAATCAAAGTTCAGAAAGTTCTGTAGATACTGGAAATACTAACCAAGCTTCAGAATCAGGTAATTTGTGGTTCCATATTTGTACAAATATATAATTCGTATATTCATTTCATTTTTTTTGTTTTTGTTTTTTTACAGGCGAAGAAAAGCTTCCATTATTAAGCGAAAGCTTAGTACTGGATCATTTGTGGGAGACACTCAGTGCTTGTTTATTGGAATTAGAATATACTCCAGATCAGCATGCAGTCTTAGTGTTGCAGGTAAATCATCTGAAATTCTCTCACCTTCGTTTTGTTTACTTTCAAGTGGTCAATTTTATTACACATATTGCACGTTATATTTTATAGCCTGCAGTAGAAGCATTTTTCCTGGTACATTCATCATCGAGTACCTCTCGCGATCGTCATTTGAACACAAATACAGAAACTCGCGAGGTTGTTCCTGACCTAACGCCCGTTTCGCCCATATACTCTGATAATGAAGGTACGTCTCAATCGGAAGCTACTATTAACACTTCTTGGGACATGCAACCACCGCCACAGAAAACGCTACCACCGGACCAACTCAAGTTCCTTAAATTTGCTGGTAATTTACATCACAATATTAGTTCTTTTTAGTATTATTAAATAACCTGGAAATTTATATTCTATGTTCCTTTTTTTTCTCTTTTTTACAACAGAAACACACAGAACTGTTCTAAACCAGATTCTTCGCCAAACTACTACACATTTAGCGGATGGTCCATTCTCGGTATTAGTGGATCATACGAGAGTCCTTGATTTCGATGTGAAAAGACGGTACTTCCGAACAGAACTGGAACGAATGGATGCAGGTATTCGTAGGGAAGAATTAGCTGTACATGTTCGCAGAAATAATGTCTTCGAGGACTCCTTCCGAGAGCTTCACAGGCGAAACGCTGATGAGTGGAAAAACCGCTTTTATATTGTCTTTGAAGGTAAATAATTTATAACAAGCTTTACTCAGTTTATAAGATTGTAATTGTGTAGGAGTTTCTTTTCATTCTATCGTAAAATAATTCTATTTTAGGCGAAGAGGGTCAAGACGCTGGAGGATTGCTTCGAGAGTGGTATGTCATTATTTCCAGGGAAATTTTCAATCCCATGTACGCTTTGTTCACTGTGAGTCCTGGCGATCGGGTTACATACATGATAAATTCCTCATCACATTGCAATCCTAATCACTTGTGTTATTATAAATTCGTCGGTCGAGTTATAGGTGAGTTTACTTTTTTTTTTTTCATGCTAGGTAATGTACAACAAGAATTAAGATTATTAATACTATTGATTATAATTACAGCTAAGGCAATTTACGATAACAAATTGTTGGAATGTTACTTTACACGTAGTTTCTATAAACACATTTTGGGAATACTAGTGAAACACACAGACATGGAAAGTGAGGATTACAGTTTCTACAAAGGACTCGTATACCTCACAGAACATAACATTGCTGATCTTGGATACGAATTAACCTTTTCCACCGAGGTAATTTCGAGTTCCCATTTATATATTTACATTCTTTTAATTAAATTTTCTTTCGTTACGTGTTACGTGTAATTTTAATCATTGTAACCAGGTAAATGAATTCGGTGTGAATGATGTACGCGATTTAATACCAAACGGACGTAACATCGTTGTTACTGAAGAAACGAAATTAGAGTACATTCGGCTCGTGTGTCAAATGAAAATGACTGGAGCAATTCGTAAACAGTAAGTGAAATAAAGATCAAAGCTAGTTCCTTTCTTTTGTGCACTTAAACAATTTATACTATTCTTTGTTTATTTTTACAGGTTGAACGCGTTCTTAGAAGGTTTTTACGACGTTATTCCGAAGCGACTGATCTCTATATTCAATGAACAAGAACTTGAGTTGTTAATTAGTGGTTTACCCAATGTAGATATTGAGGATCTTAAAGCTAACACTGAATATCACAAATATAATGCAAATTCTTTACAAGTATGTATATTATTATTTGCTAAGTGTCTTAAAAGTGTTATTAACCTAATCTAACTTGATATTATTGACATACCTTCTTAGATTCAATGGTTTTGGCGAGCACTAAGGGGTTTCGATCAGGCAGATAGAGCTAAATTCTTGCAGTTCGTCACCGGAACTTCGAAAGTGCCGTTACAAGGTTTTGCTGCTTTAGAGGGAATGAATGGTATACAAAAGTTTCAAATTCATCGTGAGGATAGATCGACAGATAGGCTTCCATCAGCGCATACATGGTAAATTTGATGCATTCTTCTATGTTCTGTGCTCTAAGTATTCAGTTGTAGGATAAAACTTAATCCCTGAAATTTTTATCTTTCTCCTTTCTCTTTTTTTAGTTTCAATCAACTGGATCTACCCGTTTACGAAACGTACGATAAGCTTCGTACGAATTTATTGAAAGCGATTCATGAATGCAGCGAAGGATTCGGTTTCGCCTAAATTTCTGCAAAGTTGAGCAAATCTTGTATGATTTTGCATGAAAACTCATCGAGCGAAGAGACAAGAACAAGGGATAATAAAACAGCTGAACGAAGAACAAACAGAGGAAATTATAGCATTGATAAACCGATTGTAAAAGTATCGATTAATCTTCGCTCAAGATCTAGTATATAAATTTTTACTCCGCTATATACATATTAAAAACTAAAGGCGTATGTATATACGTAAAATTAACGATGTAATTAACGATGATTCGTCGCTAGAGTTTATTTTGTTGAACGATCTTTAAAAAAAAAATGATTAAAAAAAGATGGAGAGACGCAGAGCTTAACGATAATTCCCGATGGAAGGAAGACTTAAAAAAAAATCGGACACTTTAGTTAAGGATCTTAACGGTTAAGAGATAACAGATAAGGATTCAATGTAATTCATCGTTAAAAAAAAAAAAAGAGAGAATGCAGCGGGCTAAAAATAAATGTAATATAAATGCGACTCGAAGCCGCTCTCCTCTTGGACAGATTCAAATAGGAGGAAGAAAAAGGATAAAAAGAAACGAATTGTTCCCGTGACGAGAGAAGGCGAAAAGCGATGGAGAAGTGTGCCTGTATTCCGTGTACGTGTTTATTTCCTTATATTATGCGTGGAAAAAAGCTGCCAGAAACATAGAATACATGGATCTGTACGTAAGAAAAAAGAAAAAAAAGAAGAAATGTGGTGTTGTATGTAAGCGCGAATGCGTATGTATGTATATGAGCGAATGAGAAAAACAGAGTAATCCAGAAACCGATTAGATACGAGCCTAAATACGAGAAAAAAAAAACATTTCACGATGTTATATCCTTAACGCCCGCAAGAAAAAAAAATAACGTATGGTTGTACACTATTAGTATTAATAATTATATTATCTAATTCTTAATCGATAGTAATAATCATTAATTAATATCGTTTTAATATTAATCATTTGAGAAATGTGATGTTAAAAAGGAAGTCATGTAACGTTTTTTTCCTTTTCTTTTCTTTCTCCTATGGATAGCGTAAAATCACGTCCAATACGCGCCCAAGCTCTCCAATCTTAATACATCCTTGAAACTTCCTTTAATCAATGTTAATAGATTTCTTCTCGCTTCTGCTCTGGGGAAACGTACGTAACGAGACTCTCGCAATCGAACGGGTGTTGATTTTTGTAAACACATCGAATGGGACAATATACATTGGGAAAGTATAAGATTCACTGGACTCTTTTTCGCGATGTTGTTAGGGAGTTACTGCTTAGGAATTCGCAAAATAAACTAAATGTTGTATTTCTTATAAAACGATTGCGTCGTTTGTTTTTTTTTCGTTTTTTTTTTCTTAGTTTTTACACAAAAACACCTTGATAGTGTAGTATTTTAGTGAACGTTAAATTACATAATACGCGTATATAAGTATGAAAGTTACCGTGAGAATGTACGGAGTCACGTTGATCGAAAATTACGAAGTAATCGAAAAATTGATCTCGTTTGAAAGAGATGTACCATCCTTTAAAGTATTTCTTATTCTATCGTTTTGGTTTTTGCTGTAATTTACAAAATGATATACAAACAGAAGCATAAATTTCACTCTTTTTTTTTTTTATAATTATAATGAACACCAACAATTGATTGGAAAATATAGAAGTTGAAAATTTTTATTTTAAGGAACTTCGTTTTCTTAATAAAAGTATTCTTTGCTTATTAATAGTATTACACACCGGTATTCATTCAAGAAGCCAAATTGGATTTGTATTTGTTTGCAAAAGCACTAGGTAAAAAAATAATTTACTTTTGCGTGTCAGTTTTGAGATATAAAAGAATTTTTACCGGAATTATTTTTTTACATTTCTACACTCATGGAAAGAGAACAAGACTCTTCTTGCATGTATATACATCTTTGTACAATGAGCTTGTGTGAAAAAGTCAAAATGTATACACGATGAAAATATAAACTACAACTGTATTGTATATCAAAACTATTTACAATTTATTATAATGAAATAATACTGAAAAGCATCTCGTATAACTAAATGATAGGAAAGTTATAATTTATTAATGTAAACGGTATATTCTGCAATTGTAATTATAAAACCCATTATCTTAAAACACATAACAGAATTCAAAAATTTCTTAGCCTGTTTAGATGGTGTTCCTCTGTTCTTAAGGTGAAGCTTTAGCTTTTAGTTCCTCAAAGCAAGGTCTAAGGAATATAGAGTTCTTTTTGGCTCGATTATAATATTCGTGGCCCTGAAATATGGTTTTTTGTATATGACGTCATAAAATATTATTTTGATTACGTAAGACATATATACGAAAAAATTAATACCTTCGACCAATCGTAAGATACCGCATATGCAAATATTTGTCCGTTATGATTAAAACAACATCGAGTAATGGGCTGCTCCATAGGATCTGAAGACTTTAGCTTAGTTCTTGCATCCTTATCCCAAAATCCGAATGTACCATCACCTCCAACAGTCGCAACAGTACCATGAACTGGATGAAATGCAATGTCATTTACCTAAGCATACAGGAATTTAAATAGTAAAAGTGAATTGTAAAAAATTCATGGACAAATTTGACTGAATTTATACTAACTGCATAAATATCTTGGTATCCATTAGGAGTTCCATTTGTTCTATGACATTTGAATGTGAAGTTTTCTTTTGAGCTTAAATTCAAATGGTGTATAGCTACACGACCTTCTGTGCTACCAATTGCAAAACCAGTAGGAACTTTCTTTTTATCTCTAAAAATTGCAACACACCTGTACTGGTATTTTAGACTTAATTCTACTGTTTTATACTCTCGAGGACTGCCTTCTAATTGATAAACAATTAATCCACGTCCTGCTGTTCCTACTACTGCCATTGGATAATCCTATAGCAATTAATAGATTAGTTAAAATTGTTAAATAATTACAATTACAACTGTGATAGAAGATAAGGATTATGTATATACTTACAACATCTGCACAGTAACACCTTTCGATTAAATTTATAGTCATTGCTGGCTTAGGACTTCTTAAATCCCAAAACTGCAAAGAATTTCATTATTAACATATGTATCACACAATGAAATATTACAAATAGTGTAACCACAATCATACTCTCAGTGTTTTATCCCAAGAACCTGTCATAAGGCATGAATATGTGCTAGCTTTAATCCAATGACAAGTTTTAATTGGTGCATCATGTGCTGCTACTTGAATACTCTGATTTGAAGCTAAGTCCCAACATTTTGCCGTTTTATCGCAACCTGCCATAAATACTTTTGTTCCATCCTGTTCCAAAGAAAGTTATACATTTTTCAATTAGTTCCGATGGTGTCATCTTAAAAAATTGAATTACAATACGCAACTTCACGAACTTACATCGCACCAACAAACATCGAGAACTGGAGCTGCCATAGACTGCATTGATTTAGGAACTGTTTTGCCAGACTGTTCGACTTCCCAACAACGAACATTGTTGTCCCATGAACCAGCAACGAGAAAATTTTGTGGAATTGAAGCTGGACTAAATGCAAGACTGGAGATAGAATCATCAGGAGGAGAGATAACCTCGAAATCTTGCATCGGATTAGACGAAGACGACGTGCCAGTTCTTAGCCCTCCACTTTGATTAAACATTTTTTATCAATTTTGTCCTGCTGAGTTTTATTTAACACAAAATAACGTTGTTAATTGAAATGTATTCAACAGATGTATATTATGCACGACGAACATTCCAGTATTCACGTGTTTATATCATTCGCGTGTCAAACGCCGGGAAATAATACTGCGATTTAAAAAGTATATAGAACGGACACCTGACGTAAATTTTCGAATCATGAAATTATAGGAAGACGCAATAGAGATCCGTTATAATTTAGATCCGTTTTCATGTACTATCAATCCAATGAAAACACTCTCTTAAAAAGTGGAATTTTTTAACCATTCACTGCCAAATATATTTTAGTTCACTTTTTGTCAATTACGTACAATTATCTCCTGCATATAATCTTAAAATAAATATTTTGTATACAAATGAGATTTTTTTTATTAAGTATAATTTTTATTAAACATATTACATCCTTATTATATTAGTAAAGTAATATTAACCTTTTCACCGCGACACACTTGAAACAAAAAGCGCTTGTTGTGCACCGAATAAAACAGTTATTATTCAACTCTGATATACAAAACATCTGGTCACTTAAAGCTGTGGTATAGTGAATGCATATTCAAACGAACTGGCATTCTGACGAACTCAATACGTCAAAACAGTCAAATGTGCATTGCAGTGTTCAGATATTTCCTTCGCCAGAACGTCAATTCATCGGAATACGCATCCACCACACCACAAGCCTAAAGCGTCCACACCATTTCTCTTTTTCTTATGAACTGTAAAGTTATTATAATTAGAAATATTTTAGAAGATAACATAATTTCTAATTCTAAGATAATTTGTCATCACGTTCAAGATATGCCAAGCACGCGAAGCACACAAATGCAACTGGTATTACCACATACCTTTGCTACTTTCGCATCAGAAATTTTCTTGGGTTCGAAAGTGTAACACACCTGTTCGTATCTTATTATTCCTTGTTTATACAATATACCACATTCTTTTCGTGGTAACTCTTATCTTCGTAGTTAACGGTAGGCCCTTTTCATTCTAATTCAATATCAACTTTGTCGTTAGCCGTAAAATTACTGACTAATGGTACTTAATAAACATGTGGTACGACTGACGCGCGCATCCCGTACGACTGACAAAAGACACAATGTTCTACATGCAACGACATTAAAGAAGCGTCCGCTTGGAATTAGTTTAACGTCCACTTTCCATTTTCATTTTACTTTCTTCGTGCTACACTAATACCTTGTGTTACGTGTGTACGACTTTTACCGTTCCACGAGCATTTAATGGTCTCTTGGAAAGGGACAATTTGTACTTTAAAGTAGAAACGCATGTTTCGCAGAGAATTAAAAAAACTACGCAGTACGAGAACTTAAATACTGCAATTATAACTTAATTTTGAAGTATTGTTACAAAGGAAACCAATGTAACGTCCCAAAGAACGTAACCTGTAACTATCACTTTTTTTCAAACGTTTTTCAAATTATTCTCACTGGTTGAAATATAAATTTCGTAGGGATAAAACAAGGAGCAAATAAATTATCCTAAAAATATGATATAATGCATTAATGCATTAAGCAATCCGAGAACGAAAATAGTTGACGAGTATCCTAGGTCATTGTTATTACCGTATTGGAATTCAGCAGGTCGATGCACACGGACGATTTATGTTTCAAATGAATATGTTCGTACGTGTGTGTGCGGAAAGTAGAAAGCATTGCAAAAGATAATGACAAGGATGCAGCGATGTCATTCCGGTTTTCGTGTCAGAACGCAGCGTGCGATCGTTCCTTTGCAACGCTCGCGATCTACATACGCTGTCTCATAACTTTCGTGTCACGATCTTAAATTTCCTTTTACCATAATTTTTTTTTTTAAGGTTTGAAGCATTTCAAAATCTTCAAAATGATACACTAATACATTTCGTTAGATTAAAATGTTGTTTAAAATTTTACATATGAATTGAAAGAATATTAAAAAGTATATATTCGAATCCTGCAGTGTAACACGAAATTGTATAAAAGTTTTTCGAAGCAAATTTTGTTTTGAAAAAGGACCACTTCGTAGTTCTATATTTTAAAGTACAATTTATTTAAAAAAACAAATTTCTCTTTGTCAATGCCAATGCGTCATCAAATTCCTGACGGAGTTACTGACAATATTGGTGAAACGTTGAAATACTTTTCCAAAACATCCGGGAAACATCTATTACAAAGGGTGTCCGATAAAAAGCGCGCGAACATCGTTCAATTCATTAAATACCCACGTGTTATATACAAAATTGTAATCCAAGAAAATAAACATTGTCTTCTACTTATTCTAATGACCTTAAAGAGTCATTGCCACTATATTACTCAAAATTACACTTCAATTGTTGTTTTATTGTTCACCACTTCACAACATTCGCTAATCGATGTAAATTATTCACGCACGAGAGAAAGTTCGTTTGTTGTAGCACGTTTGCATAATAATCGAGGTAGTGAGAGGATCATTTCCCCATTAGGGTGGGATCAAACTAATCTACGCTATTTTCTTTTTTCAACGTGACTTGTTTCTTACCTATCGACAACTTTAATACCAATACAACATAACCCCTTTCTAATCAATTAAACGATTCACATGTTTCGTCAATTCTGTCCATGAAATCCAATCTAACCTCATTTTACCTTATGCAAAGTCGATATGATAGTTCACCATTGTATTTCAATAATATTATCAAGTTAGAATTCAATCACGCCTAAAATTATCGATCAGGATTTTTTAAAGGAAGCCTCGAGAAACTTTCTTTCGTACGAAAGGCAATTGGTATTCAAGAAACTCGTGCGTTTTATACGG
>NW_017100254.1:2268187-2283333 GCF_001263275.1 Habropoda laboriosa | reverse complement strand
TCCCCGATGGGAGATATTCTTGGGTATTTTCTATGAGCGTGCTTTGAAATGAAACCACGTCACGTCTTAAATGGGTTCCGTAAATATCGCGTGTAAATCCCGTGAATAACGTTGTAACAATAATCTTGTGCAAAGGTTATTCAACTTTACTCATATTCCTTTAAATGCTCCTTCGCGTGTCATGTATTAAACGCTGTTTCATTCATCAAAGCATTTATGTATATTAAATTATACTTCTTATATGAGACGAATCAAAAAGGTTAGAAAATTTAATTACAATAATTATTTTCTTCTCCTTAAGTGTTCATCGTAAAAAGTGTCTATTTAAACTTGTGTCGTTTTTAACGAGGAAAAAAGCAACAGCGAAATAAACGGGGCCAATTTTACTCGGTAATTGAAAGAATAACGAGCAACGTGCATATTACCAATTACTGGAAATTATTGTATTCGCAATACGGAGGAAGACGTAACGCGGCTTCCTTTCTCGTCAGAGGAAAGTTATCCACCCACCGTAACAAATATCTGTTAACCTTGGCAATGGTAATGCATAGAAATCGGGGCAACATTTTTACGAAAGCTCGCGATTTACTGACTGCACCGCAGCCTCTTGATCTGTGTTAATCGCAGTCCAAGACGCGATGAGTATTACGTTTACTTTTACATTACACATATGCATCATTTTACCCCACAGGGAATATACTTAAAATATTTATTCTTAAAGAAACATGTACTATACAGTTTATTCAAAATAAAGAATCTTATATTATATTCTATTTTATCTTGTTCTATTTTTTTCTATATCCATGTTCCAAAGGTAGTAGGACTGATCCCAACGGGACACCCTGTATACGGGTGTAATAAACAAGGTCGTTGTTACGTTTCGAACAGCCGAACCGGAGTTCTGTGAAAGGGACACTTTTTCTATATGCATTAAAAAGTCTAATTACGCTAGGTAGGTCATGCTCTTCATAGTTCACTGAATAGTCAGCTGCACGAGGACTGACCCATTGCTTTCCCCGTAAAAGTGAAGAGTTAAATCAGGTTGACTCTTTCTCCCTGCTCTGTATGGTCGGGTACCAACCAATGTCCTATCAGTATGTGCACATCAAGATCGCTTTTACCTTTTTGTGAGCGAGGAGGGATTCCTAGGAGTATAAAACGGTAAGGAGCCGATTCGCGTGTCAGTATATGTGTGTTGTTTCTGATTTACCTGAGATACTCGGTGGTTTGTTTAGATAGACAAGACCTTTTGGGATCTTCCTTTTGTCATGGCGAAAATCATTTCGCTCGTGAGTACCGAATAGGTTGTAAAAAGCAATTCTTGTGCAATACGTGGAATTCAAATTTGTAATTAAATTCTTTGTAAGATTGTTTTTTGTTTTTATTAACCTATTTGTTTTTTTTTTTTTATCAGTTTAGAGTATTATTAGTTTTTTTTTTTAAATATACCAATGTTTCACGTTTTAAGTAGGAAGATTATTCACAGCTGTAAGGTGATCATTAATTTACGATAAAAATGTTCCACTTTTAGAGTTCAGTGATCCTCAGCTGCATCCTGCTAGCTCGCGCAGAATCGCCGGTTAACAGTACGTATCTCGCTGGTGCTTCCTTGCTAAAAAAAGCGTTGCAATTCATTCTGCTCCTTTCAAGATTAAAGCAGTGTTCATTAACATATCTTTTCATGTCTTGATACATAGTAACAAATTGGACAAATTCTTAATAAAAAAATAATTCTTCAGTTATACTATACGTTACACAAATGTTTCTCCAGTTTTATAACAATTATCAATATGAATAAAATTTTCTTAATTTATTTCTTTTTATGAATTTCTTACAGGCTACTCCATCAGCGGGGATAACAATGGCTTCGAGTACAACAGCAACGTGATCAGCGGGGGGACCTACATGCCCGGGAAAGAAGGTCACAGAGAAAACACGGACTTCTACGCCGTAGGAAGTAGTGGACACGCTGTGTCTAACGGCAGGAGCCAAGGAAATCTCGAAGAAAGTTTAAGGAGTAGCTCTTACAGCGGATTTTCTCCCAGTAGCCACAATACTGGCTTCTCCAGTTACTCCACTGCTAGTCGTGATAATCTGGCCACTAGTCCCTACTACAATGCTGCTCAATCCAGCTATGATAGCTACACAAGCAGCAGTAACAATGGAGATTCTAGTTTCGAGGCTTATACTCAGGGTAGTGATCAGGCAGGGTCTGATTTCAGTCAGTTCTCCACCAGCAAGGCTAAAAGTCCCACTTACACGAGATATTCTGATAATCTGCCTGGAGCCTCCAGCACAGGAAGCTATCCTGAGTTAACTACAGATACTTCTTCATTCAGAGGAGATTATTCAGGTGACTCTTTTAGGAGTCAAACAACACATACTGCAGGATTCGTGGATGGTGGTGATCAATCCTACAACAGAGAGCCCTCAAACTTATTCAATAGTCCTAGTAATGATTACTCATACGGAAAATATAAGGATGGTGCCTTTGGAGTGGCAGGAAGCACTAAGTTCATGAATGATGTGTACTCCCTTCATCCTGAGACACGTTATGTGAGGGGAAGTCATGGAAACATGGGGCATAATTATGGTTCTTCTATGCTCCTATCTAATTCTGCTAGTAGTCCCTTCAGCAGTGTACGAGCCAGCCCTAGTCCGTATGGTTCTGGGAAATTCAGTAAATACAACAAATACATGGGCGAGTATGGTCCCACTGCAAGTTTGAACTATCTCTCCAAGGAGCAAGATGTTGATTACTTGCTTAGTCAATATGGTAAAGGTAGCGGAAAGCTGGCTTCAATTAAAGACAGCAGGCCAAGTAATTATGGTGGACAACCTTATGTTGGTGGACCCTCGTATCTCAGCAAGCTCGTCGGTGGTTACAAAAGCAAACCAAGCTATATCAGCTCATATCCTAGCAGTTCTCCAGTAGGTTACTCGTCGATGTCCAATTTACACAGTAGTTTCAGTGGTAACAGTTATACCGACGGTCCCTTATTGAGAAGATACCGAAGCAGTAGCTATGTACCTGGACATGGTAGCACATATTCTGGTTATTTCTAATATTATTTTTAACGAGACGTGAGATGTGATGACGGCATGTTATGTTACGTTTTGTACATATTTATTGTATGAAATATTTAATGTTAATTAAATATATTGTTATCTGTATGTCGTTTAAAATAAAATTATTAAGAAAGTGATACAGGTATACATTTGTTCCTGTTGTTTTATGCCTGAGATTTCATTTTATTCACGGCGGAGTCCGTAGAAGCTTTGGCTTGGCTAAGAATGCTTCTTCCGTGTCGAGTTCCGTCTCCTCTGACCATGGAATACTATCGTTTGCAATTTTATCGTTGCCCTCGATATTTCTATAAAGAAAATTCAACTTTCGAACGATAATCTCTATATTTCAATTGAGAAGCTTAATAATGGCGAACAAAACGTGCAATTTATTCGAAAGTTCAAGTGATGTATAAAAACGTGTAAAATCTTGATAGAAAAATATATGTATAATGGTGAGTAACTAGGTAAGAGACTACACGGTGCGTTTGTGACACATCGAAATCTTGACTCACAGTGACGCTATACTGCTGATTTTCTCCGTTACTGAAAAAATACAAATTTTAAAGTAATTATAAGATTTATAACTTTAAATTTATTCCAATGAAAAAGAAAAAGAAAAATGGCAATTTCACGTAATTATATGGTCAATAAATATGGTTCATCCTAGACTTCATTACTTTCATTTGCTTGCTCCAATTTTCCCATCATGACCAAATATATATGTTTGAGAGAAAGTTATAAAGCTTTCACTGTACAGTGCTTACAATATATTTTACTTGTCAAACGCGGTAAGCGGTTTAGAAATTTGTAAACAACTAATTACTCATCGCGTGCCCCTTTTTTAATAAAGTGAAAACAATGAAACTGTATAATGGATTCCAACCTGTTGATTCAGCTGCACTACCAATTCCTAGAAGCACCGAAGATGCTACGATCGTTTTACTGCTTTCTCTGTAATAAAAAAAAAATTTACTTTAAACATCTGGTTGTGTCAGTTTTGTATGAACAAAGTAACAACGAACTTGGCAATTTGATTTTCATAGAGGTACGTGGCGCTTTCGTTGTAAGCTTTTTTGATGGAAATCTTATCTATCAAATTCCATTTATCGTTCATGATTTGCTTTTTAGAAATTTGCCGATCCTTGAAAAGTATCACACGAATTTTAATTTAGAAATATATACACGACACATGATTTTTCATTAAATACCTTAATTGAAGAAGATTTTAATTCAGTTGCATGCAATTGCAGTTTTGAATATGGTACCACTTTTTTAACAAAATCTTCAATTACCATATCGCTACTTTTATTTCTGATATCATGCTTTTTGTTTATCGATTTTCTTGAAATATACGAGAAAAGTACCATAATTTTCGTAATATCAAAGATACGTGTAAATTTGTGAATTAACAAATATTTATAATTAAATTGCTGTAACAATACCTTGATAAATTTTCTTCACCAATCAATTCATGCTGAGAATATAAATTTTTAACTTGATTATTTTGCACAGCATTTATCGTGTCCGGTTTTAATTCTGCAAACGAAGCTACGTCTGAGATTATTTCTTTCTTTTGGACTATCTTTGACGAGATCGTATAACACGACTCTAACAATGACTCCCCACACAATTCTGCGTAATTATTTTTTACTGGATCATTTTCATCCAGTTGATTTTCCAATACATCAAATTGCTCCTGTAACGAAAAAGAATTAATTCTTCGTGAAAGAGTAAACAATATTAATACAATCTTCACCTACATTATCATTATCTATCATTTGTTCGTCTTCCATTTTAATGGTAATTTCACCTCTGTGTATCCTCATAATATGATTCAAGTGTTTCCTATAATTATTTCGATAAATAATTTTATCGAAATATTTTTATTTCAAATAACATAGCTTACACATAGTGTATTAACAAAAATATTTTACCTTATTTCACCAGTTTTATATTTACTATACTGTTCTAATACGGCTGAAAATTTCATCTTTTTCGCTTCTTCATTGATCACGTGATTCGTCAAAAAATTGTTCAAAGTTCCATTAATATACGGCAATGCCTGGCATAAATGTACATCATAACTAATTTTAATTACGAAAAGTAAAAAAGAAACAATTCATCATACCATTGCATGATCCATTAAGAGCAAATCGATTAGAGTTGAAATAAGCAAAGACGCCATTGCTGATGCTCTCTTTTGAGCTACTTGATGGAGCGACAAATTCATCAAAAGGGCCGTAGCGTATTCCAATCGATAGGAATCCATAATACGATACTGATTATGTAAATGACGAATCAACCATTCCACTAATCCATTTTCTATCATATATATTCTCTGCTGCTTGCGTAGCGATAACTTCTGCAGCATTGCAATTATCATATTGCAGGTCAAGGTGTCTATATTAATATCACAGGTACTATTCAGGCACTTGAATACCTGGAATATTTGTCTTATTATTTTATATTCCTTTTTTCATCACTAAATACAAAATTTTGCCGTATATACCATGTCAACAACGGTAGAATCAAATGATAGATAATCCCTTCCACATCTGAATGATGCCAAAGTGTTCAATAATCTCATAATTGATTGTTGCAAAGGATGTGGTATAACAACGTTTTGTGGAGTTAATAAATATGGCAAGATAGATTTGCCTTTGTAATTAACGATTTGACTATGAAGACCCAGTAAATCTTTGCTTATGTACTCGCGCACCGTTTCATCTCGTTCTCCGGGTTGACTAAATGTTATTTTCTACAATATATATTATTCGTTTATGACAATTTTATAAACCATCAGATATTGATCATTTTCTCTTACCCTTCGTAATGCTTGTAAAAGGAACAATTTTGTTTTCATGCTTCCATTAATTAAATGCAACTTAATCTTCTTGAAATCCAATAATTTTGGTGGGACGAATGTACTGTATGACTCAGAATATTCAATGATGTTTATGTCAGAACGAGATTTATCTAATAGTAATTCCGACGAAAACTGTGCGTGTGCAATAAACAAAATTATGTCATTTAAACGTTTCTGAATTAAATAATAAAATAATAAAAATATAAGAAACATACATGTGAAGTATCTTTTACGTTTTGATTAAATAAATCTGGAAAGATTTTTATGCAAGATTCCAGTATATCTTGGAAATCGATCACTTGACCTTTTATTGAATTTTCCAAAGCTGTTGTTAATACTTTTGCAATATTCATCAACTTATGATAGTCAGTATGCAGTTTATGAAATCTAATTTTCACTTTTTCATAATTAGAGTGAACACTGCACAAATGAGATTTAGCTACAGCCAATTCTTGGGTACATTGTAGTAATTTTTTATTCTTTTTGGTAAAATGTGATGAATACATATCTTCTTCAGAAGAATTCATTGATACAGTTTGTATACTTCTATAAAAAAAGAACAACAAAAATTATTGTCTGTAAAATGCTGAAAAATATTGTGTCAGAAAAATATTGAAGATACTTCTTACTTTGATTTTTGACTATACTTTATATTACCATATGAATTGTACTGTTCATCAGTTTCACCATCTTCAAGAAACATTGGGATGTTTCTATCATTTGGTATGATTGGTATATTATTGCTGTTGATCGTTTTATTCGCAACTATATCACTTTTCGGTTTTTCTGATACGGGCGTGTAATTTGAAGGAAATTTATTTGAATTTTCATCAGTGTATTTTATATCGCTAAAAATCTGAAAATTGCATAAAGCTTTATAAAATATTTTTTAACATAAAGATCCTCCATTGCTCTTGTTGAACTGATCACTTACTTGAGGTTTATATGTTTCAAGAAGAACCTGTAAGTTTTCAGTCATTTCATCTGTCCAACTTTGTTCAAATATTTTAGAAAGAAATGGTTCTGTATATGGATCCTCAATAAAGGGTAATGCAAAATAAACTCGTAATTCTGGTTCATTTTCTAATTCTTTACCTGTCGTATTTAGAAAGTTGCGTAACTGTTCCATACTATCATTCATATTCTTCTCTATTTCAGTCATAAAATTCTGTATATTATTAATGTTAAATCAGTCACTACAAATGCATTACTGTTTTGTCCAACTATTTATGTTAATAATGTTAAAAAAAAAGAATGTTAATGAATGAAAACAGAATAAATATGACATGAACTAAAAAAAAAAACAATTATATTAAAACTGATTGAAATTACCTCTTCGAATTCAGGATCATGTGGACTCAGTGTTGCCATAGAATCACCTATGTTTGATTCTGCTTTACCTAAATAATTCCATACATAGTAATTAATATAAATTCAATACATACAGTTTATATTTATTCTATACTTATTTACTACTATATTATACCTTTTTCTTTATACCAATGTAATAGTAACACACGTTTAGGTAGCATTACAAAATACACATACAAATGTAACATCAAAATTTTACAAGCTTTTGTTTGCATAGCATTTTCAGGTATTAACAAATTCCACAACTAGAAATGAAAAATTCTTAGAAACTATATACTTCTTTCTCAAAAATGTATCTTTATTATATTTAAAAGATATGTTTGGCATACTTTGAAGAATGCCTTCCAGTCTCCATTTCTGTAACTTAACATTATTTGTTCATAATAATATTCATAAATCTCATCTTTGGTTTTCAAGTCTGTTTTAAAATCTTTAAAACCTTTTATTTTAGCTTCAATCATCAATGCATCAGCAGTATTTTCAAAATTATGATGTATAAGAAACTATAAAATTTTTTACATTTATACACATAAAATAATAAGTATTTTATTAAACGTTGAAGTAATGTATAAAAAATATGATTTCTTTTAGAATACAATAATTTTAAGGATATACCTGATGAACAAATTTTAATTCCCTGTTATCCATCTGATCTATTGTCTGGTTATCCATTTTGTCCCTTTTTTTATTAAAATAATCACGCGATATTACATAAATTTAACAATGAAAATTAAGGGCGTTCTAGATCGCTATGTATATATTTATTAGGGACTTGCGTTTTACATACAGTTGCGTGAAGGATATTCCCTTCCATAAAATTGATTTTACGTAAACGCATCGCTAAGGGATTTGTACTGTTTGCGTTTACATATTTAGTAAAACAATATTTTTTAACATTATACGAAATATAAAAAAATCGTATTTCGATGTAAAAACGGTAACTCTTAATTTATTTTCATTAATGTTAATTAAAAAAAATTCCGTTTAACAAACATCAAATGCATATGGTTATCGTACCAAAAAGGGTGAGTTTTCTTAGATCAAACATGTATGAAGTTTCGGAAATTTAAGAACAAAAGCTTCTCGTTTAATTACGCAAATATACATGTATAATATCGATAATGTTTGAAAAGCATGGAAATTAAGAGGAATTCAATAAAATTAAAATTTCGTTAAAATAGAAGTTTATTTTATTTAAAAATCCTGTACATAATTTTATTTGCAGATGTGTATGTTATAATAGAACATGTACAAAACTAGCGCTTAAAAATAATACCCACTAAGTAAATAATAAACTAGTATCTAATTATTCTGTAATTAGTTTTTTATTTACTTTATAGCACTTATTGCGAAATGGAAGAGGGTAAACGTGTTTTTCATGAAAATATAATTTCAGAGGTTTGTTTTAACGTTTTTTCTTAAGGTTATGTTTTATTTTTCTTTAAAAAACAATAATATCGTTCATTTACCACAGGTTCCTGATTTAGCTATTTATATACCAAATTTTATTACACAAAAGGAAGAGGATGAGATAGTGAAACATGTTAATAAAGCTCCTCTGCCAAAGTGGACACAATTAAGTCATCGCAGATTGCAAAACTGGGGTGGTATTCCACATCCAAAAGGCATGATAGCAGAAGAAATACCAGGTGTAAGTATTTTGTAGTAATATGTACAATTACATTTTAAAAAATATTAATTGTATAAAAGTGTAATAATAAGTTTTCAGTGGCTACAAAAATATATTAACCAAGTATCATCCTATAATGTATTTGAAAAAGAGAAGTTACCTAATCATGTTTTAATTAATGAATATCTACCTGGTCAAGGAATAATGGTATAATCATAAATTATGCATTTCATGTTATTACAATATAAAATATGAAGCAATACATACAAAGTAAAATGTAATATTTATCAGGCACATTCAGATGGCCCACTTTTTCACCCTATTGTAACAACCATTAGTTGTGGCTCACATACACTCCTAGATTTTTATAAACGAGTCAACAGTACAGAGGTTGTAATAATTATATCCATAGTGCAGCTGCATATATTCAAATATAAATTACTTGTAAAATTTTGTTTTAGCAACATCAACCTGATTTAAAGTTTAGTTTCCTCTTAGAGCGCAGAAGTCTGTTTATTCTCCAAGGCGATTTATATCATAATTATTTGCATTCAATAGCAGAGACTGATACAGATGTTGTTACAAAGTCTGTGATAAAAAATTTAAATATATGTGGAGAAAGGTTTTCAGAAGGACAAACGTTAAAACGGGGAATTAGATTGTCTTTAACCATAAGGCATGTTCCAAAAACTAGCAAATTAAAATTAAAAATTGGATAGTATATTTTTATGTGTATAATTCTTACATATAATTTGTCATTAAGTTTTTCAAATTTTAATACAAAACCTCGGTAAACAATATTTTTTTTTTTCGTTACAATACATGTACAACATAATAGTAAAGAAAATTACTTTGGTGTATTAAGGCATTTATAAAATTAATAAACATTTTATAAAATACTATTATTTCAAGATGCTTCAGTCTTAGAAGGTGTTGATGTATCTGTATCCTCATAATTTTCCAAACTCACATCCATTATTTCCTCATCACCCTCATCTAACATTCCTTGTAAAGAATGTATGGAAGATATTAAAACATGAAACTGTTTGCGTCTCATTTCCAATTTAAGTTCTAGCAGTTCAGACTTTTCCTATATTTCAACATATTCACACATTAATTTCTACAATGTCACAACAAAAAACAAAATTTTATAAGATATGGTATAAATTTTTTTACCTTCAATTTGCCTAATTCTTCACGTAAGGTGGCAAGCTTCAAATTGGTTTCTACTCTATCTGGTTGTTCGCTTATAACTTTTGCCAGTACATCATACTCAATTCTATTTTTCCTAACACGTTTTGCATCTTGTAGTTCAGCTTTTGTTTTTTCTATGTCTCTCTTAGCCTCTTCTATTTGAATTTCAATTTCTTGTGATAATTGTTCATAACTTTTTAATTCTTCTTGACTCATATTTGAGACTAATCTGGATTTTCGTTGGGCAAATTCACACTGGGCAAGTTGTGATAACATTCTTTCATGCAAAGTATTATCTACATCTGGACTATTTGCCCATTTTATGAATGATTTTAAAAGCATATTAATTCTACGATCATCTCCAGTTCCATCCCCATCTATGAGTAATCTTCGACGTATCACCTCTTCTGTAAATTAAGTAAATTTTAATTTTTAATTTTGCCAGAAATGTAGAAGGGATCAAACACTGTATCAGGTTATATTTAGTAGTAGAATAAGTGACTTACCGTCAACCATTTCTTTGACAAAAAGAAAAATACAAATATGGCAAAAGATATATTAATTTTTATTATGCAGTCTATTTATTTATCACTATTACAAGTAAAAAAAAGTACTAATAAAGACAGTGCTTCTTTCAATAGGTGTCATCGTATACCATTTGACACAAATAGTAGGATCTGCAACGCCATCTATGAAGCTAACTTATTTTTAATTTAAAAACTAATTTAAAAATGTAAAAAATTAATGAAATAGTCTGTTATTTAAATGAAGTATTTTTAACAACTAACATGAAAAAATAATTTTTACCAAATACTTATCAAAATTATTGCATTATATTTTAGTAAAGTAGAATATGTCTTTCTGATATATCAAAATTTTCTTTGAAACAATTATCATAATACCATGTTTTTAGCTATAACCAAATTGAATATTCGTTTATTTTCATTCATGTCATATCATATTTTATACATTCTTTTTTATGAAAAGAAATAATTTGTCATACATTTTGTAAAGATGCAAAAAAGAAATAAACGTTTAAAAAATGTCGTAAACCCATTTCTTCTTCGATTTCATATGCTTTTTTAATTGTGCGAAATTTAAGTTTTATTAAAGATATTAGAAAAAGAGAGGTGATAATACCGTTAAAAAAAATGTTATTAAGTTCCACAAGTCAGCGAATGTAACGCGTTCCCATTGGAATATTAAAATGATCCGCCATTACTTTAATAAACCTGTCTTCTTTGTTCCCTTCATCCAGGCACCTTTTCCTACACTCCTCGAAGACTTTCGACACAGCAGTCGCAGATGTCACTGTACCCCTAATGAGCGCGCTATTTTTCACCAGTATTTTTATCCCGTTTATTGGCTGCCCGTTTCACAAACTGTCAGCTGGATATTAATCATCCCACTGTTACGACTCCGCCTTTATTTCTTCTAAGGATAAAGAATGAAAGGGCTGTAGAAGAAGGGGATGGAAGGAAGGAAAACTTGTGTTCCTTCATTAGTAGTATAAGAGCGGCTCTAATACGACGGATTTTATTCCATTGAAACGGCTACTTGTTAGTTCTCAACACATTTTTCATATTTTTCAATTATTTATAAATCTTCATAGTAATAGACATAAAACGTAACACGTTTATTGTAATTTTATAATTTATTATAATAATATAATAGGCATTATTTAATTTTTTACAGGAGTTGATGTTAACGATGTAGCGATGTGTCTACATAAGAATCTGTTATCCTATGGGATCTATTTAACTAAAACTGATGTACCGACGACGTTAACATTCATCTTAACTGTAACACAGCGCACTCTATTTTGGAAACTGATATTTTTAATCGTAACCGATATTTTAAACAGTAACCTTACTTTTGCAATAAGACTCATTTTCATACATTAATAAAGCGAAATATAAGAAAATGATATATAAGTTGGTGGTGCTTTAATTCAAGTTCCTTTTCAAAAACTATAATTTCATTAATTAAAGTAAACATTCTCTTAGCAAAATAAACAATAATTTTATTTCTTTTTTGTGTTCATTTAAAATGTATGTATTTAAGTACTGTAAACTTCTACCACCTCATGCAAACATTAACGACACATAAATGGGTAACCCTTTAATAAATCATTTATCTCGTACACATATGAATTTGTAGTATTGTTTTTAGTCAAATTTATCTTTTTTCATTTTCCATTAAGAATGATTAACGATTGTTGACAAGATACATTCGTAGATATATGCACGAGTTCTTTCTGTCAGAAAAAATTGTAACCGTGAATTTTATGTTGGGTATAATAAATAGAAGGAATAAACTTTTAAATGAGACGTAACAGAAATCCCGTCTTAATTCTGATAGTAAAGAGGTGATTCATATTATTATTATTGCAACATTGACGTTCACAATACAGCCGTATAACGCGCGGCTCAATGAGTGGCCATAACATTTTCTTCCACGGCGATATAAAACCGAGGGAACGGAGGGCCTAATATATCACGATTTATTCCGCGATAGATCCTCCAAGAGATACTCGCAATGAAACGGCGCGTCGAGTTACATTGTACGTTCCTTTCACTCCCGTCGATCCCATAAAAGTCCCAATAATAATTTCTGATGTTTTCCGATGCAACATGTTTGATTTAGTGTCGGACATTTTGTGATCGCATATCTGCCTCGTAAATCTCTCCGCGGTGGCGCCACTGCATAAAAATATCAAACGTCGATGTGTCCGCGTTCAACCCCAATCCCACGTAAAATATTGCCCGTGATTCCGGTGCGACGGAAATAGCCTTTCATTCCGGCTGCCTGATAATTCCAGAATTTCGCGATTTATACTCCGAAAGGTTATAAAAGATACGCCCGATTGCAGTGTTATTATTAATTGCTGCGCGGGCACGATAAAGTGAAACGTTTAGTTTTAAAAAAATGCCCTCAAACGAATATCGGAGGACCGCGCGAAATATACGGTAAGATTATTCGGTCAGATTAATCGGTATTCAAATTGAAAACGCTCGGAGGAGGAAACGGAAAATAAAACTTCCGTGGCCATCAACGTCTCTATCGCGTATACTAATTACGCGTGGCCAGCGATTTGCCCGCTGTCGGTTCCCGTGATTGATCGAATCAAACTTTTCGATGATAAACCATCGTGGAGCATTTCTGTTGTTAGAGGTACGTTTCAGTTTTACCATTTCTCGGAAAATTAATCTTTTTATTTATTCTCGTGAAATCGAAGGTTCATTGTTAACCTGTAATGCGGTGCATGAATATTCAAGTACACGAAACGGTATTTTGAAAATCATATAATATGCAAAGTGGTAGATATGCATATTTTGAGATGAAGTCTCATTTTCATTAAACCTAGGACACTTTTTATTTTCAACGAACGACCTTTTTTTTCCAAATATGAACAAAAATACTATAGGTAATTGAGTTACAGCGTTGCGTCATTTCGAATCAGTATTCCATTTACGTACGTATCAATGGAAACGCGACTGCAATTCTACACGTGAATAAACGTATACGAGTAATTATCAGCAATGTTCGTTTCGCATTCTATTCGACTCACAATACTAGGAGAATATGTAAGTAGGTACTCGTAATGGATAGTGGCAAATTCCGAAATGATAGAAACGCTCGCGATCGAAACGCCGCTTAAACCAGTCGATCTTTGAGCAAATAGTATTGTGATGTTCCTTCGCGACGGGACACTGATTGGAAAGGAGCACGCTGCTCATCGATCCAAGCATTCACTGGTGACCATTAAATAAAGCTCGCGTCGCCTGTCCGCCAATAGGATGCATTTATCTCGGTGACGTCACCGTGATGCACGAGTGGTTGAAATGATAAGTAATGATGTTAATAAATAGTGGAGTCTGCATCGGCACAAATAGGGAATTGCAGAATGGTGCCCCCCTCAGCTCATCGGATCAGGGGTCGCGCGTGAAAACGGCCGCGCGTGTACTAATCGTGTCGGAAAGGGTGCTGTGAGTTATGAGTGCTCTATGATATCAATGCATCAATTTGACTAAACGAAGGATTAATTTAATAACAAGTCAGCAGATGAGTAGTCGGATGATAAATAGAGAAGGGGGATGGCAAACGATGTTAGACGCGGGGGCGGCAGGAAATGAAAAGGAGATGCAAAACGATGATCTTATCTTGTGTTCTTTCCTTTTTATTCGATCATCCCGAGTTATCTCGTGAATTTGTATCGTTCACTTCGAAGGGACGACTATCGCTACGTTCGATGCACTATTGTCAACTACATATTACGAGTATAAGAATACTTGTTCAACTTGCACAACGATCAGAATCTTTGGAATCGCAAAGCTTTTGAAAAGTGATTTGACAAAAGTTTCTTCTTGATGTGGTTGTTTGAATGGAGGAATAAGTGGAAGTCTAATGACGCTGTATTGTAGTTATACAGTCATTAAGGTTATTCGGAGGGTGTTACGTGTCGAGGTAATTTGGAAAACATTTGATGGTTATTCGAGGTTATGCAAAAACTTTTCCAGATTATCTGTCGCGCAACACACTGACGTTGCGCTGGTTTTTGTAGATTTGTGAAAAAACAAGCAAACTCAAAAAAGTAGTATATTTTTGCTAGTACTATTATACAGCAGTGTTCATGGATATAGATTCAACGTGTGCCAGGGATTACTGAAAGACCGTGTTCTAATATTGTATTCATACAATAAGTTACCGTTTCAACGGAGAGAATGAGAGAGAAAGAGAGAATAGCAAGAGGTGGAGTGGAAATAACGCCGAAATTCTTCAATTTGCGAAACTAATTCAGTGAGTTAAGGGCGGTTAGGGTGTCCGAGGATAAGAGGGGAAATCCCCCAGTTATACCCGGTAACAAAGTCAGCCGTTGCTTCAATATTGTCGTAATCGCTGTTATTATTGTACTGTCAATCATAGACTACACTAGGACCGGAGAAATATCGTACTTTCGAATTATTCGACCGATTTGCGAAAACGACATAGCCCAAGAGAGGGCAGCATATGGCT
>NW_017100254.1:2263207-2268020 GCF_001263275.1 Habropoda laboriosa | reverse complement strand
GAGATTTCACGGCTCCACAAATCATAATAGAAAAATATAATTTCTTTAATTTTTACTTTTTTTCATCTGGAATTTTATTTAACATCATGTTGGTGAGATTTTTCTGATGAAAATGATATCAAACACGATATAATTTGAACAACATTTACTTATTAACACGTTCACTGTCGCGCCAGATTTACAGGTTGCTGTCAGGCGGCCACAAGAAAATACATTTTAAGCATAGGATTATAGTATTATGCTTTATAATTTTTTTCTTCAATTGAAAATAATGTCTAGCTAGCTCTGACGTTCAAAATTTTTAGTTGACAACATTTATTTTATTTTAATTATTCTAAACATTTGAGGCACTCCAGTCACTGATGACTACCATGGCCATATCGAGGAAACAATCTAATGTTAATACTTATTGAGTGATTAATTTAATTTCATAATATATCGCTTTGGATGAATTACAAAAACAAATTGCTAAAAAATTACATTAAATACCTGAACACATTATCCGTCGAATGTAGAGGGAGAGCCACCGTTTGGTCGCCAATTGTTTATCACATAGAGTCGGCCTACCTCCATGTAAAAAAAAAAAAAAATGTAGGGTCGATTCCACAAGTGTCAGTAAAATTCAATTAGAATTAAATGTAACGATAGAAATTATTGCAATAATGCGTAATGCAATTGAAAAATTGAAAGAATCAAAAGAAAAAACGCGAATTCGTATCTTTTTCGATTCTAGAATATAAGAAAATTTGAATAAAATACGCGACGAGAATTGGGGAGAAGCATAAGTTAAACGCGTAAAAATATTCAATAATAAACGAACTAGGGATGAAGCTATTATTTCAATACGCGATGCACTGACTCTAGTATTTACTAAAATTCAAAAATTCTCGCATAAATTCCAAAAATAGATTATTAATTACGGTAAACTACTGAGACGGTTTAATTAAGGGTGGGCATGGTGCTGCTTTAGTTTGAAATGATTTATAAACACATAATTAACAGAGGAAAAACCGTGAAACGGCAAAACGTCTACATTCTAATTGTTATAACATGTAAACAGAACTTTAAATTTAGTGTAAACAGAAAAAATATATAATACAATTTATTTCACGGTATTGCAACAAATAAACGTTGAATCAATATTTAATTCGTATAAAAACAATTATTTAACGTAATAATTTTACCTTCACTATGGCTATTTTTAATCTACGACCACAGGTCAACCTGATTTCTAATCCTTACGAACTTTAAATTCAGTCTAAACTGAGAAAATATATAATACAATTTATTTCACGGTATTGCAACAAATAAACGTTGAATAAATATTTAATTCGTATAAAAACAATTATTTAACGTAATAATTTTACCTTCACTATGGCTATTTTTAATCTACGACCACAGGTCAACCTGATTTCTAATCCTTACGAACTTTAAATTCAGTCTAAACTGAGAAAATATATAATACAATTTATTTCACGGTATTGCAACAAACAAACGTTGAATAGATTCTTAATTCGTATAGAAACATTTATTTAAAATAATAATTTCACCTTCACTATGGCTATTTTAAATTTACGACCAAGGGTCAACCTGATTTTTAATCCTCCGAACTTGATTTCACAACGAGAAAGTAATAAGATCGTTGAAACGTACTTATTTGTCAAAGAAACTTGCAAAAATGTATAAATAATAATATGTAATGTTTTAACAAATTTTTGGAAGTATAAATTAATAATAAAATTGTGAAAATTAATAAATTATACGTTATTATAACATTAATAGAATTATGACTAAACCGAAGTTCGAAGTCGAGTATTTAAAGTCTGATATTACGTGCCTAGCGAGTGCCGGTAATTGTTAAAATTTGTTTAATAATTAGTAATAGAAATTCTAATTGATTCTAATGTATACAAGTGTTACAAGAAGGCTGAGTGTGTACAGGGTGGACATAGACTAGCTAGTAGCCCCCGACCACTCTATTCACATCTCAGAACCTTCAGGTCAAAATACGCCGCGAAGTGTCTAGGGCCCAGTATAAAGGGTAAATGATTTCGCGGGACATCGGCGGGTCCTTATATACCTGCGGTACCCTCTCCCCAAAGTCATTAGCAAAATCGTCCGTTAGGTCAGGCGGGAAATTTTCGCGGGAGATTTTCGCGGGAGATTTCCGTTATCGTAACACGGTATAATTTATCAATTTTCACAATTTTATTAAAAATTTATACTTCCGACAATTTTTTATAACATTGCATATAACAGCTTATACGTTTTTACAATATTCTTCAATGGAAACATAGGTTTTAGCGTTCTCGTTACTTACTCGTGGTTAAATTAATTTCGTAGGGATTACAAATCAGGTTGACCTGTGGTCGTAGATTAAAAATGACCATAGTACAGCTAAATTTATCGTGTTAAATAATTCTTTTTACACGAATCAAAAATGTATTCAACGTTTGTTTGTTATAATATCGTGAAATGAATAATATTACACATTTTCTCTATTCACACTGAATTTAAAGATTATAACGATTAAAAATCAAGTTGACCTGTGGTCATTTATCAAGAATAATCATAGTAAAGCTGAAATGATTGTGTTAAATAATTTTTTTAATACGAATTAGGAATTTATTCAACGTTTGCTTGTTACAATACCATGAAATAAATTATATATTTACAGTAAATTTATCGTTCTATTTACATGTCATAACAATTATAACTACACGTTATGCTGCGTCTGTTTGTTTTTTTTTTGTGCAGTTCAACCTAATTTACTTAAATTTACGTTGCGAGACAGTATAATATTTACAATTCTGCCTGAATTTTTGAAATTCAGAAAAACACAGCTAAACTTCCATTGCATTTAAACGATATTCTCCATCAAACTGGACGAAGTATGTACTTGGAATATACTCACGTCGATTATACATTTCTCAATAAAATGAACAATGATCAAATTCTCCGTAAAATTCAAGTCTCATTCTCATCGCGCGATAGAACGTTTTACCTTATACGTATCATATCCTTGTTCAACGTTTCACCACGGGCGTTTACAGCGAATAAAATTAAACTGGTTACGGTTCCCGGGGCCCCGTTCGTGTCTCCCATTCGCGCGGACGTTAGCGTTAGTCAAAATTGTACCTACGTGGATTTCCTCGTCTTCGCCGGCGTTCTACGGATGTCGTTCGCCCACCCACGTCCCTCTCTCCCCGCCTGCCCGAAACCCTCTACCCTCTAACCCCTCCGTGTTTCGTTCTCGGCGCCGATTTAATCCGGGATTCAGCACTCGATTTGATACGTTACACAGCGGTTTGTATGCCCTAACTCGCCTTACTCAACACGGTACACCCTGTTCGTATTACTGCTCCTACGACCCGCCCATACTAGATCGCTTCATTTTGTTTCACCCTCGCTTCTCTCATTATCTCGTGCAACCGCTCTCCACCGTCCTCGCTCCCTCCCCTCTACAGCCTGATGTCTTCTTCCCTCCCTCATCCTACATATACATACGCACGTGTGCGCGTGTACAGATGTATATACACGTTTCTGCGCGTCTTCCTTTTCTCGTTCGTTCTCGCCACGGATTCGAACACTCCACCCTTCTACCAGTCTTCTCCCGAATTCCCATTTTTCTCTTTGCCTCGCTGCTGCTCACACTATCGCGCTTAATGTTCCCGCTCCTGGTTTCTGTTTCCGTCTCTGTCGACTTTCTACCCGCGTGTAGTATCACATGGTTACACCACAAGGGTTCGTCCCCTGCAGTCTACTCGAACGAAAAGTGGAAGTGAGACAATGTCTCATTCTCTCCCTCTTTTCCCTGTTCTCTCTCTCTCTCTCTATCTATCTATCTATCTACCGTGGATTTGCCACTCACCCCCGTTCGCATTTAAATTAGATTAGATAAGTTAATCAATGCGGTATTCGAAGTAAAACCCGGGATTTCGTGTCAGCCGGTCGGCGAGGAGAGAAATTATTGGCAGTTCGGATCGCGATCGGTCGATCTACGCTGTTGGAAATCGTCGAGTCACGGCAGGGGGCGGGACGACCGTGAGGGAGGAAGAGCGAGCTTTTAACTCGATGGCTTTTACCTTCGCGCGTGCCGCGTTCTTGGAAATCCTGGCGTTACCGATCGTCATCCCTTAATACCGAGATTTCCAACTCTTTGCTAGTGATGTCGTTTGCTGTTATATGTAGCACGTCTTCGATGAATCATGCTATTGTTTCTATCGCTTTGCCGTCATACCCGGCATGACATGCAGTCGTTTTCAGTGCTATAACTTCGTCAACCTTTTAAATTTCAAAAAAATCCTTCTATCGCAGTATTCTGCACATGCAAAACTAATTGAAGGATATCGGTCATAGGGTTCGATCGTAATTCGTGTCTGTTTTAGGTTAGGTTCGGTATTATCTGCTCGCACTTCAAGCCTCCTCAACATTGAACTACGTATCGGGTATCGTATGATCTAAAGGCTGATTCAAATTTCACCTGGACATGAACAAACGCAATCTCGAATTCGTTCCATAAATAAAAGCGACGCAATTACCGTGTAACAGCAACCCGGTACACGTTCTCTGCCACTCTTGACGCGGCAATATCACGTGACGTTAACGAAGCCCGGCCGAGCGTAACCGAACAGTCGCGATTCGGCAAATTAGTAAACTTGCTTCGCGCTCGAAGAATCTATAGGTCAATACACGTTCGTCGAACGAGCCCCGTGGGGAGCTGCTCGGCCAGGGAAAACTTTTTGCCATTTTTCTTTTGCACGCCTCTCGTTAAGACAATTTATATTCTATTCTGTAACACGGGGCCGCGAGT
>NW_017100254.1:2236712-2263002 GCF_001263275.1 Habropoda laboriosa | reverse complement strand
CCCACTTTGCTCACCGCTTCTCCCTCTTATTTCCAATTGGCATCGGCACCCTCCGTCACACGGCGTGCCAACTTTTTTCATATTCCAATTAGAATATTTTTCATTGATTTAATGCCCGGCGAGCGCAAATATTAACGGCTTAACACCACGATAAATTTACACTGCCAATGTCTCTACTCTCTCCTCCTCTTTTCCCTCTGTCGTTTCTCGTTTCTTTCTACGGTGGGGTGGAGTACAGGATGAGGTGAGGCGGAGGGCGGGAGATGGAGGAGTAGGTTGGAAGTGTAAGGACCGCGTTCACTATCTCTCTCACTCCCTCTATCTCTCTGTCTTTCTCCTGTTCTCTTTTACTAAATGTGAAACGCTAACTTTATGACTCACGAAAACTCTCGTAACATTAATCACACGGCTATTCGTATTCGAAATCGATACCGGTTACGAAAATGCTCGAACTCGCGCCTTTTTACCGAAGTTTATCGCAATCCCGCCTGATGGTTCTCGTCCAAGACGAGCGTCGTTGCTGCTCGTTTATCGATGTTATCGATTTGACGATGGTAAGGACGAGCTTTCCTTTTTCATTTCTATTTTGATGTGTTTGTAAGGTATTTGTATTATGTGTGTGTGTGTGTGTGTGTACATTGATATGTGATGTTATTTAATGATATTTACACGTACGCCCCGGTTCATAAGTATTAGAACACTTATTGAATGTGAAGGAAACTTAAGCGGTAATTATGAAATTATTAATATTTTAAGAAAATCATTCAGTCTCAACTCTTGTGATAGGTATAACGAGTAAGTATATAGGTATATTTTTACCGACACGTGATGTAGTACTAACTTCGATGAAAATTCAAATCGTAGGATTGCCCGGCAATGCAAACTTGAGGCTTCAGGCGGCCTTTCAATTGCGACAGGGGGAAGGATAAAAAATTACATCAAGAAATGAAGTATTGTGAGGTAAGTAGATTTTTGAAATAGAAATTCTTTGAATTCTTCTCTAGTTGTAAATTAGAGCATAATTGCACTTTAAAATTGATAGGGGTACTTGTAATAAATTTTCAGTTGCTTTGTAGCAAACGAAAGAAGAACGAACCTTTCCATTTTTAGAAAAGAAGAGGCAATGGAAAGTTTGATTTCTATAAAAGGGTAATTGCTAATTCCTCCTTCTCGAACAGTCGAAATTTTGATTCTCATCATCTTTACTACCATCTCTTTTGTCCAAAATGTTGAAAAACACTTATTTGTATAAATATTCACGGTCCAGCAATTACTTGACAAATTCTCCGTAGTGTTGATATTGTCGTTAAATAAATATCATATTAAAAGAGCGAAATGAAATTTTAATTGAAGAAAAAGTTTCCGCTTAAATCGACGATTCATTGATGTTAATGATCCGTCACTTTAACAGACAGTAGGTGACTTTTTAATTAATCTTTGGTGAAGATCGATCGCGAGGGTTACGAGGTAGGTGAATTGAAGACGAAAATCACCAAGGCCATCAGGAGCATTGATAACGACATGCAAGGGGTCGTAATGAACGGTGTACCGGTGCATTGCAGGGAACGCATCAATCATAATGGAAGACACTTGAACGGCGTAATTTTTAACGCATTGACCGCCAAATTAAGTCCGACTGACTTCTTCACCTCTGACGAGAGGCTAATTGCGATGAAAGAATTCTTCTCCGATTGATATGAAGATTGTTTTACAAATTTGAACCTCGAGGGCTGTAAAAATTTGTTAAGATTTTCTGAGAGAAAAGGTTAACATGTTCTACGAAGAAGAAATTAATTGCACAAATGGCCCATGTCATACACCTAACAAAAGAAATATTTGCGCTGGCAATCAAACATATGTAAGTACCTATTAGGATACCCGTTAGATTCGTGCACGAAGTATTATTTAGTCTATTCACATTTTTCACGCTATTTTACCGTGCAATTTTCGAAGCTTTTCGTTCAAATTTTCGGATCTTTCCGATTATTACGCGTTCCTAACGACTTAGTTTATTCAATTTTATAATGAAATACTTTTTAAAGAACGAGTGTTACGCAAAAGGAGATGGGTATGGTGTGTGAGGGGGAAAGGAATAAGGCTATAAAATGCTGTAAAACAATTCTGGTAGGTATATTGTAATCTTTTATATATATATATATCATTGATTTTTGATAAATAATTGCATTTCTTCATTTTTCCTGATGTTCAAGTCCTTTCCTTCGTTCTAATTCACACAAAAGGAACCTTAATTTTCAAATGCTGAATAAAAGTTAACAATTTCTAACTAACCTATTGCGTGCAATTGTTAATTCAATGGGAAATTCATAAACTAAGCTGGTTTGCTAAGTTGAAGCACATAACAATTTTATTTATTACATTCAGTAATTATAAACTACCGTCTAAATTGTTATGTAACAAGAAACACTAATTATTCTTCTATTAAAGTACGTGAAAATAGAAAAAGAAACATTAATAAATTAATAAATGAATAAATTAAGCTGCTTTAGTGCACTCTGTACGCTATTTTCTTGCAATTTTCGAAGTTTTCCAGACTCTCGGGATTTATACGAAGTTAGAGTATTCTGGCACGTTTGAGAAGTAATTTGATTATACTACTTACTGGTTCCGAAAAAATTTCAGAGAAATGGTTGATGTGCACTACTTGCTGATTCTGAAAAAATTTGAGCATCCGAGAACGGTGGACTTCTAATTAGTAGTTTGAGTCTATAATTTCTCAGTCGTTCGAAAAATTTCAACGTCCGAGATAAGGTTGACTTCACTACTTAGCTTCGAGACATTCTGCAAAATTTTCAGGGCCGAAGTTAATTAGCGAGGTCAACCATATCCCAGATGTCGAAATTTTTTAAACGTCTGAAATATTATCGATTCGCACTACTGATTAGCTTCGGAAAATTTGGTGGAATCGGAGCGAGTAGTGCAAGTCAGCCATTTCTCAGGCGTTCGAAATTTCTCGGTATCAGTAAAGTTATTATATTTTCACGCGAGTTTCTAAGCTTTGTCACTCGAATTTCGCGATTATTACGATCTTTTCGATTTTTACTCGTTCCTAACGCTATCCAGATTCATGTAGTTCGTTCAGTTTTATAACGGAATATTATTATATTTTATGAATGAATGTTTCGCAAAAGGAAATGGATTTGGTGTGTAAGGGAGAAACAAATGGACTGTAAAATGCTGTAAAACAATACTGGTATATTGTAACCATTTGTGAAATACATTTTGTACAGTTATCTTACAATAAATAATTGATTCTTTTTTTTTTTTTTTTATAAAAATTGCATTCTCGCGATCTTCTTTTCTGTTGTAAAATTACAATACAGAACTTGGGCGGCCAATTTGACTCTGATTCAACTTTATTCCTCGTTTAATTGAATTTTTTCTCTTTTCTTCCCATTTCTCCGCCCTCTGTGTTATTTCATATACAAACAGATCCGTACCCATGAAAAAGATAAATAAATAAATAAAAAGTGTGAGAGGTAGAAGAGTTAAAACAGCATAATTTTATAATTACCATAATACGTGTTCCATTTATTAAATTGGAGATATAATACACAAGCGATAGATAACACGTATGTATAATTTATACAATACTTTATACAGATTGTCTCTACCTCGTTTCGCTTAGCAATTTATCTAAATACTGTACATAGTAACACGTTCAATGCTCGAGTATTACGCTAGCATACTCGTCGCGTTAATGTTCCGTTTTGCGAAACTCGTAAACCAGCCACATCTTTCTCCAATTAAAATCGACCGAACCCGACAGCGATACAGATATCGATATAGAGGCAAACATGAGGAAAGGTGTATTAATGTCGGGTGTCAGGAGGGGTCTTAACGTGACTTCCGGTTCTTCGTTGGTGGTACACAGCACGCTTCCTGCGATTATACATTTTTTATACGTGTACATCTACGTTCCTATTTGCTTTTATTTTTTTTTTTTTTTTACCTTCTTCGAGTTTAACGGGGAATACCTACTCGTCGAACAATTCTGGAGAGAATGGACGAGTTTTTCGGAATTGTTTTCCTGACCATTTCGTTAAATATCGATTGTAACATTTTTGACTGAGCAAGAATCTCCTTTTCACTTGGAGTACAGAATTGTAGGATTTTTATGTTTCGTTGAATTCGGAAGCTCTAGGAGGAAAGTTTTTTTAAATTTGTAACGTGGAATTTCGTTGTATATTTGTTTCAAATTTGACACAGTGTCGTAAGGAGATTTTTTATAATTTTGTACATTTAATATTACAAATTTCGAGGTACTGTATTTTTTACTTTATCCCTTTGTGCTTTTCTTTTCCGAGGACAAATCGGAGAGATCGGAAGTGGAAAATTGGGAAATTATGCTTACTTTGAAAGTGAAACTTAATTAATGTCCGATTCAGGAAGAAAATAATTTTAAGAAAAAGATTTTTCTTTGACACTTTGTATCTTTTTTTTTACCTCAGGATGACTGGGAAAAGTATTTTTGAAAAATTGGGAAGTTATGTTTACTATAAAATAAGAAAAAACGAATTCTTCTTTTAACGGTTAGTTAGAATATTTTACATTTATAAAATGATCAAGATACGCTTCTAGACTTCATCAACTTGCTCCAGAATCGTTTTGTATGTATATCTATACGTCAGATTCTTATTAAATACGTTAAATATCACATTCACGTTTATCGTATCTACAGAATATACAAAATCCATTTCGATCCGCTTATCGTTCATTGGCATAGTTCACTGGGACGTTAATAGACAATTCATCTTTTCGATTAATCAATTTGACTCGTCTTTTCTTAAATCATCATCCTCGTTCATTTCGCGTTTGCATTTAATTTACTCGAATATTTATATATTTATATTGATAGTGGTGGTGTAATGGCATGTCTGATATTCAGCATACATTTACTATACACGTGCTGTTTAACTGAATACGAGCTTACCAGCGTTTCTTTTATTTATTATAGTTAATTACTTACAGGATTGACCGGCAGAGAGGAACAATTTCTTTTTATTCTTGAATTATTTAATTTTAAGGCAAGATTAAAAAGAAATTTAGCGCGCTTCAAAATTGCAAATATAAGATTTGCAATTTTTCAATTTATAAACTTTCAATCATTCATGTTTTCAACATAAAAGATTACCAAATTTCTTAATTATCAAATTTTTAAGAATTAGCTTTCCTAATTTTTCAATTTTACAATTTTTAATCTTAAACATTTGTTTAAATCTTTTTTCAATCTCAAAAGAAGTTCCAGAGCCATTTTTACGATTTATAGAATTGAAATTTTCAACTGTCTAAAATAGTTCGCCATTTCGATAGTTAATTATCACTGAATAAATTACTCCTTTTATAATGTACATTTGACTAGATTCACCGATCAGGATTTATCAATATTCCTGACCAATTAAACTAACTAATTACGTCAATAGTTATTTAATTAGATTCATAATTAAAATACAAAAATTGTATTTTGTACATCTGTAGAAAAGAACAATTTTCCTTGCCTTAAAATTCTCGAGGGAAGCTATTACAATTCGATTTTTATAGAATTTTTCTGCAATACCAGGATCCTGCAAATAATTTTCATACGTATAATTACTGTCACCCAGTTATAATATAATAATTTTGCGTGTAGGTTTTTCTTTCTCAACGATCGTTTCCTCGTTGTGCATTATGCGAGTATCCTTAGTACAAATATATACAAACGACGATAGATCTCTGTAAACATTAAAAACTCGTCGGAACAATTCTTTTTTCCACGAAACAAAAGTGCACTCGTCGAACTTAAAAAGCCTGATAATATAGTAATCTCGAATCTATGTATGTACTATTGTGCCACCAAAACTGATTATCTTGAAAAAAAGAAATCGATCATTCACATCGATTAGGAATAACCTAAACTTCCCTTTAAGATCCACCTTGAACTTCGTATAAAAATGAATCTCAACTAAATTTTTGTACTTTTTCTTTTAACTAATACATATCGATCTTTGGCTCCTTTAATAATTATTACGATAATATTAACAATAAATTCATAGGTTAGAAAATCGTATACATTTTTCAGAAACACACTTTCATCCACAAGTTAACACGTTTTAACGGCACAATATTATCAACCAGCTCCTCGAATATTTCTTTCCTTGTTAGACAATCAAATATTTTCAATAAACGTTTATTCAACTTGTCAGTCTTAGCAGTTTTGCAGGTGTGATTGAACGTTTAAAAGTTTCTTTTTTAATCAGTGGATAAATATAGGTATATACTTGTATTATTATGGTAATTTCAAAGGCAAATTTAATACTAGGAAGCTCAAAGGAGTGTCAGAAAGTGATCGGAAAGCTTTAACTTTCAGTTTCTCTCTCTTCAGAAAACAACTTCTGTGGGTCGCCAATAATTTATGCAAAAAAAAAATGATTGCATTTAACGGTTGTAAAGAAATGAATTATGTATCGTTTTTATTTCATTTCTTTTAATTGAAATTAAATTTTAAAATAACTTGTGTAAGTCCCCAATAATCTGTCTTTGTGTCAGAAGGTAATTGCATTTAATGATTGTAAAAAAAAAAAAAAACAAATTAAACGTGTTTATTTTTTCTTTAATTGAAATTATATTAAACTTTTAAAAAATCTGAAATTAAACCCTCGAAGAGTTTGCTTAGCTTCCTGGAGTTATAGCAACGAGTATTGTAAGTTTGCAGCATGTGGTAGGTAGTCGAGAGAAAAATAATTCGTTTTAATACATTCTCACCCTAAAATATCGAAACTTGTGCCGTAAGTATTCTGTTCGCTGTATTTTTATGAACATTCATGTGGAATATTTCAGTTGAATAATTAATTAAGAAGAGAATTTTTTCGAGAAATATATTCGAGGAATTTTTTCTAGTAAGATTCTCATTTATGAAACACCCAGCAGCAATCCGAACCACAGAAACGTCGTGAAATGAAACGAAGCACGGAAACAGGATGAAATTCTTCATTTTCTATAAATTCATTTCGCCACGTACACTTCCACTTTTTCACATGAGTCCATTCTTTAGTGAATCTAGTGTCTTTTGTTTATTCTCTCCCTCGTTCTTTCATTTTTACGCGTCTTAATGCCTATACTGTTGCTCGAGTTCTCTTCTGAGCCTTTTCGCCGCTGTTTCACTGTTCCCATCAGCCTCAGCATCGCTACAACCATCCTCGCCCTCCGCGACGACGCCCTCGACTTCTTCTTGCCGCCTCTTCGCCGTCGCCATCTCGGCCGCGTGCTTTTTCCGCCATTTTGTCCGCCTGTTCTGGAACCACACCTGTAAGCACAAGCGAATTCTTCCGTTGGAAACTCGTCTTTATCGTAAAAAAATAATTCTTCGCTTGCTTGGATAATTTATCACTATTTATCGTTTTTGGTCATTTTTCCGTTGGAAACTTGCCTTTACTGTGAAAAAGTAATTCTTTGCTCGCTCAGGTAATTTATCGTTACTTATCATTTTTGAACATTTATTGTGAAAAAAAAGAAATCTTTTTTAGTGCTACGATAATTTTCGAATATTACAATACCTAGAAACCTTCAAGTTTCGTGTAATTATTAACACTTCAACCCTGTAAATTTCCAACATATAAATCCTATCACGAAACTACAGATTATGAAAAATCATCAACCGTGCACTACCATAAACCATACAACACATAGAAGCACAGCCACCAATATTAACTTTTCGATCCTTAAATTTCCAACACGTACAAATCCTCCGAGCGAAACCACCACTACTGCCAATTCCATAAAAATCACCCCTCAACAAGCTTATCACCCAACCCACTAAAAATAAAGCTTCTCGAGAAAAGAAGAAAGAAAGAGAAGAAGGATTAACGTATCTCTCCACCTGAACGAAGAAAGAGGGTGACTTAAGGTGGTCCCGTACATCTATAAAGCTCGAAATACGCAGCAGGAGTCCGTGTCCCCACAACAATGTATTTAATTAACGTAACGGGCGTCAGGGGAGAGCGGGAGAGAGAGACTCGAGCGTAGCGATTGCACCCACAAACCACCCTCTATCCATAGAGCGGCGAGTGGCGGCCCCTCTTTTCTCGCCAATCCGCAGGCTTGTTCAATGGCCGCCAAGTCGAGAGCTTAAATTAAAGATATAAGCGGCGCGCGGTGGCGGCCGTGCAGGCGTGAGGCGGTAAACGAATTAAAAAGTAAACGGCCAGCCGTAAAAGTTAATAGCTGTTCGGATGAAAATTAAAACACTCGAGGAATTAAGATAACGGAGAGAGAAAGGAAGCCAGACAATCTGGGTGAGATTGACTGCTGCCCGCGCACCGGACCGTGCGCGTAAAACGTCAATTCCTCTCTTTAAACGATGTTCAGCTGCTGCTGCTGCTGCCGCTTCTTCTTCGTTTCTCACTTCAGACACTTTTTCTTCTCCTTCGATACGTTCCCCATTTTTTTTAACCCTTTCTTTCTAGAGGGTGGTTCGAATGGAGCAGCAGGAGAATTGAGTTTGAGGATTCTGTTGGGTTCGGTTGGAGAGGGTTCAGAAGTTAGTGCTCGAGGGAGAATTTTTATTGGGTTTGGAAGGTGAATGTTGCTTAGATGGCGGTGTACTGAATTTAGTGGATGTTTTTGTAGTAAAAGTTGTCTTCTGACGAATCAATGAAAATTATCGTACCGGTATTACGTTATAGTTGTGTGTTAATTTGTAATAGATAGCACGGTTATTCCATGTACTGGGTGCTTAAAAATTACCAATTTGTAAGAAGTAGGTATCACAAAAATGGTCTCTCGCGAAATGACTGAACATAACTTAATAGTATCATAAATCTGTAATTGATAAATAGTATAGTGTCACATGCGTAACAGACATCACTCGTGTACCGGGTAGACCTTTTAGCGCAATAAAGGAAACCGGCGAAATTTTCGTACCCCAGTGTAACCTTCCATAAAGCAATATTCTTAACCTAGGATTTCTGGACAGCCGGTCATCGCATGTGCCGGAAATTGTAAATATTGTTATTTTCTAACATCTGTTCGGGCAACTTACTTTCAGAAATGCTAGAACAATTTATAACATAAAATCCAATAAAAAAACCCCAAAACTCCTCTCTCCATCATCTTACAAACTGCACCCATAGCCAAACACCTACACCAATTAGGAAAACACACATCCTCTTACACCAATAGGAAAATAATACGAACTAACGTATTGTAAAACAGTTTCTTTCAGCGACACGAGCAAATTCATTCCAACTTCCGAACACACACTTAATAAAGTCATAGTCTTGTAATAGTAAATTTCTCCCAGTGTTTCATTTCTAAAATGTCTCCGTGCGCTACCTAAGTCCCGATCACAGGTAAATTCCTTCAATGGCTTGACCCAAAAGGCGGACAACAATTCTATTCGTAACACGTAAGGTTGCGTAATTTCTGAAGCTAAATTATAATCAGGCGTCCAACAACCGTCACATCGCGATCCGTAACAATAGTAACTCAATATACAGGGTATTTCAAAATTACCAATTTGCAAGAATTGCCACAAAAATATTGTCTTCTGCCAAATGGCTGAAGTTAACTTAATAGCCTGATAAGTCAGTAACACGTAAAGAGTATATACTGATACAATATACAGGATGTCCCAAAGTGACGAATTCGCGAAAAAAGATTGTCTCCTATCGTTTGGTTAAAAGGAATGGAAAATAAATGTTTGTGAGACGGGAAATAGAAGAGATGCGCTTTTATGTGCTTCTATGATTTCCACTATCAATTTCACAATTCAATTGGAGGAACGCAGAGCGAAATTTGTGTTTGGAGGGGGGTTCAACGACCTCCCTGGAAACCTTGACCTTTGCCCGTGGAAAGCGTTCGAGGAGACACACTAGATGGCAGAATGGTCGAGCTATCCAGAAGCGAAATTTTCATGAAAAATTTCGGTGAATTAAAGTTTCCTCTCTAGAGTGAACTTTCCCGAGACTGTCCTCGAACCTGAAAATAATCTGCTGCTTAATTTAAAAAAACACACCTCGGGGAAACTCTTTTTTAACTTTCGAGAAAGATAAAGTTTTCCTTTCTTTCCACAGAATGTACGAAATTTGTTCGATTCGCCAAAGAAAACTTTTTTCACCTGTTTCTACTCCATTTTAGTCAAAGATATTCTCAACAAGAATGAAGAAATTGCTCTTTTTGCATATCTTTTAAGACCTAACAATGTACAATGGGAACCCTTCGAAATGTTTCTCAACGGTTCACATTCCATCGAAATAAAAACCTCCATTAAACTATTTCGAAACTTGGCAGACAATTGTGTAGTTTACAGAAAACCTTCACTTTGTTCCATCTATTTTAACTCTTTGAAACCTTCACAATTTTTCCTTGACATTCGTAATTATCGTGATTTATATTTGAGAGTCAATATCAAAAAAGAAACAAAATTCCACGGACGTCAGTTACTTAAAAATTTTTTATATAGATTAATTCACAATTTAAATAATTAAAAATGTGCATTTAGGCGCCTAAGGGTTAACAGAACAGAAATTCCTTCATTCCTCGAGAAAGTAGACGACAAAAATGTACAAATAACGCTTGAAAATGGATAATTTCCAAACGACCAACGAAACACCCAATATTTACTGTGAGAATCAGCTTGAAATTGGAAATCAGAGTTATAGAGCTCCCTTATCAGTTTCTCCATTTGATAAGAATATCCGACTTAATAATTCGTCCGCGCGATTTCCGGCCGCGATATGTTGATCGGTTCATCGATCGAACGTTTTATCGTCGCCGATAAAAGCGAAGGGAGCACAATAAAAAAGATAAGCGGGAACCGGGAATGGCTAAGGATAAATTTTTATTACGAGCCCGCGAAGACAGCGACTCTCGGTCAAAAGAGAGAGAGAGAGGGGGGGAAGGGAGAAGCTGGCAGCAAACCTGAAGCCGGATTGAAAATCGTATTCCTGTCTCTCGAAACTCAACTTTCTTCTCGCGCGAGCTCTATCGTCCTGTCGCTTTCAGGGCTCTAGTTTATACAACGGGTGATCAAATTATTACGATTACTTCGAAATAATGTATCTATCATTTATTTCAAGTTTGAACAAAAATGGAAATTGAAGATACATTTGAGATCATGTCTTCAATATGTAACAAGGATTTTGAAATTTCTACACGTTATTTGAAAGGAGGATGTTTAAAAAAAAGCAAATTTTGGCATACGGCCGGAACGAAAAATTTGTTTACAGCATTATTCTATGCACCCTAAGGAACAAAAAATGTAATTGGCATTTTTCCCAGAAATGATGGGAAAGTTATGAGAAATGCGGTTCAAGATAAGAGTATGACCACACTTATAACTTATATTCCGTCTCGTTTTCTTCAGATGATGGTCTGTTCGTAAATTAACCACTTAGAAACTCATATTGAGTATTATTTGCAAAGATTGTTGTACATTAGTGTTTAATAAAAACCAAAAATAATGAAAAATAATTAATGACAAATTAATCGAAACAAGGAATTCTTTGATGACACGATGCTTATATTCGAAGCAATTAGAAACCAATAGTTATTTATTCTCGAAGTGATAAAAGTTATAATAAAAGCAAGACTCCACACATAAAAAGTAAGACTCCAACAGAATTTGCATTTCTTAACTGTGCATCCACTATGAAAGCCAGAGGAAAAAGTATATGAAAAATGACATTTTTTGTTCCTTAGGATGCATAGAATAATGCTGTAAAAAATGCCTTTTTTTAACATCCTCCTTTTCAAAATATGTACAGGTTGTTCAACGTGCCGCATGATTTTTCAACTATTTGCAACAATGTAGTAAAAGGTTGTATTAACCAAAATTTATCTGTGTTAAGTGGAGAACATGTGACGATAATAAAAATTTGGAAAATAGTTTATTTTCACAGTGAATTTAAGGTCACCTTGAGTTTTATTAAATGGAACCATATAATTTTTTCCTATAGTAAGCAATGGAAAATACATTTAGTAGAATGAAAAGATAGGTAAAAAGAAGGGAGGAAAAAAACTTATAATAGGACTTTATATTGTTATTTTTGTTCTCATTCAATTTTTTCTAATTTATTGATCTCTGTTTTAGCGTTTTCCCTTCATTTATTGCACCTAAGTTAGATTCAATGATTTTGTTTCTGTTAGTTCGTATGGCTGATGAATTGTCCTTAACCGGGAGTAAAATAAAATGGCGGGGGGGAGCCGTAAGAATTGATTTTCGGCTAATATTATGGCGGCGCACTGTTTAACCAGGAATTACCTCTAATTTAATAGACCGTAATGGGGCCAAAACGTGACGCAAGTAACCGATAATAAGCCATTAAAATCTCTCTGCGCTTTACATTGCCCTCAAATTGGACGTTAACATTAGAACAGCCAGCTGAACGAGCTCATACTAATCATTATACCCTATCGCTCATCAAAGAAATTCGTTCAAGTTGTTCCATTAGTTAATTCCTTCGAATCACATCAATCTCATCATTTACTTTTACAAAAGAATTATAAAAATTCTGGAAACCTAACCTAACCTTTAAATTTTTCAAAACTGAATCTATGTTAATTTGAACCACATCAGCATTCACATTCAGCGACAAAATAGTACAAATTCGAAAAAGTGTAGAATTCTCAGAAAGCTACTCGAAAATATATTTGAAAAGTCACATAATCTTAAAAAAAAAAAAATGTTCTAAAGATACACACACACACACACCGTGTAACTTCCGCTGACAATAGGTAAAATTTTCTCCCAAAATGCCAACAGATTTACTATCAAAACTACTACAAAACGTGCTATATCAAATCTCTCTTCTTCCTTCTCTGTCATACTATTTCAAGTAAATCAAAAAAAGAAAGGAAAAAGAAAAAAGAACCTAACAACCCCAACACGCACATTCACTCACTGCCCCCTCAATGAAAAAAAAAAAGAAAAAAAAAAGAGAAAGTAGCAACTGAGCACCGGCAAATCCTGCGTAGCTTTGGATGGGCATTTTCGGGATTTTTCTCGTGCCGCGAGAGATATAGTGGCGAAATGTAAATGTATACCAGGCGAGGCCTCTTCGACGCCTGCCGCGTCATTCATCTTGTTTTTGAACGCGTTAGTCACGCGGGGCCGCGTTGTGAACGAGCTGCTCCCTACCTCGCAACTGTTCGATTTATTAAATCAGGATTATCTAAGCCCATTACTTTGTCCTGTAAAGCTAGATACAAAACCGCATTTATAACTGCGTAAAGCCCTTACAACGCGGGGGTTCGAGTGTCGATCTCTCTCTCTCTCTCTCTCTCTCTCTCTCTGTCCCCTTCACTTTATTTTTCTCTTCCTCTCTGTCTCTCTTTATCTCTCTTTGCTTCTGTCTTGCTCTTTCTATTTCTCTCTCTGTCTCTCCCTCTTTCTCTCCTTCACCCTGCCTCTGTCTTTTTCTTTCTGTTTCCTTTTCTCTTTATCTTTTCTCTCTCTGTATCTTTTTCTGTCTTTCTCTTTTTATGTTCCTTTATTTCCCCTTATCATTGTCTCCTCCTTATTCTTTCTATATTCTCTTTCCTTTTCTTCTTCTCCTTCTCCTTCTCCTTCTCTCTCTCTCTCTCTTTCTCGTTCTCTGTCTGTGTTTCTGTCTTTCTCTTCCTCTTTCCTTGTCTGACTATATGTCTCTCTCTTTTTAAACTGATTTCCATCTTCCCTCCTCATTACAATAGCTCTGTCTCTCTCTTTCTCTTTTATTTTCTTTTCATCCCCCCTCTTCTTCACCATCCCTCTCCGTTGTAACAGATAATACCAGGCGGTATCTGATCTCATTGATATTGGCGGATAATTTACTATGCGAAAGATTACAGGCGTGACTCACATCTTGATATGCGGATCCTATGCTGGAGAATTTGCATGGACACGCGCCTTCCGATTACCAACGGAGAACAAGCTGGGTTTACCGTGTTGGTAAGGGTGCGCTTCTAGAGACTGGCTTGATTTTGTATAATACGTATCGTGCTTTAAGTAGTGTGTTAAGGGTTGTTTTTCAGTAATGGTGGGATTACGTGTATAGTTGGTGGTAATAGTGTAACGGTGGGATCTTCTTGTGGTTGGATTATTCGTGTACTTTTTTTAAGCACCGGTGCAATTTTACTTAGCTTGGTGTCGTATGGATTGTTTGAATTTTAAATAGATTTTTGTTTTTCAGTTAGTATTGGGATTATCTTTTACTGGTTATACCGTGTGAATTATTGTTAGAGTTTTGGGTTAGAATTTAAGCAAAGGATAGGAGTATACTTTTGTACTTACATATAAACTATCGGCCAAACGTTTGCAATCACTGTTCATTGTAAGTTACACAAAAATTTCTAAAAGAAAAGTTAGCAATTTTGAAAATGTTTCAAGGAACTTTTTGTCATTCGAATCAAACGAAATGAGGTCAAGTGCTATTGGTTTCCACAACGTAAATTTCAGGTTTATGAAGAATTAGTAGCAGATTCAATATTGATGTAAATTGACAGAAAATTTCAAAACTTTTGGCCGGTAGTGTATGTAGTTGTGTTTTTAAGTAATCTTGTATTTGATCACTCAAAGTCTAATTACACTAAAATGCAAGTAGTTAATTGAAATACTTAAGATGTGTAAACTGTACTTTTGTAATTTAACCTTTATGCTCGATAGAATTGCACGATTAATTTATTATTTTATTTTTACACATTTCTATTACATTCAATATTCATTTCATTCTCATGGCAGAAAGTCACGGTCGTTCCGCGATTTCCCTTTCGACCCGAATTTTCCACCCTGTCACATGTTCCGCTCGACTTCTACTTTCTCCCTACTTTCACCCCATCTCTCCTCCTCTACAACACCCGTTATCCCGCTTTGCTGCGTCCGCTCTTATTATTCCTTCTGTCAATAGAACGAAACGTTCCGTGTAACAGAAGAGCTTAATACGATTACGTTTACCGTCCCTCTGTCGAATTAATAACTCCTCTCTAATTATGAACTTCGATTGCAAAACTTTGAACAGTAACTGTGGCACACCCTGTAATGCTAAACTATTCTTCGAAAATTATTATCTTCGAATTTTGATAAGTTATCACATCGATATTACGTTCAAGTTGTACGCTAGAGCATTTATAACGAATTTGTATAGTAGTTCGATATACGGGGTGTTTCAAAATTTCTAATTTACAAATACCAGCAGAAAAATGATCTTTCAAGAAATGACTGAGAAGTCAGTACGATAAAGCTGCAAATAGATAGCACAGTAGTTTAATATACCCGGTGTTTGAAAATTACTGATTTGCAAAAAAAGAAATCTCCAGCCGAATAATTAAAATAAATTTCGCTGAACGAGCATTATCATTGGAACAAGGGAGATTCGTTCGCCCGTTCAATTCACTTTTCTATAAATTAATCCACGTGCAATTTGAATCCACCTGTAATAAACCAACTGCGGCGGCGGCTTTTTATCGGTGCGCATGGCGAGAGATTGGTTCGCATATCATTCTAAACTGCCGGATAAATTTATCGGGACTGTGGATCAATGAGGCCTTAATGAGATATATTACCAAATGAGAGTGTTTATATCGAATGTGGTCGACCGCGGGCTGGCTAAGCGCCGATCATACGTTGTCGATCTATAACGCTCACACCAAAATGACCATCGTTATATTCCACCGACGAAATAAGCAATTTAACTTTTTACCCCTTATTAAACGCCGTTCCAATCGAATTTCCCGCTCGAACGCGTGTTATCGCAATAACGACGTTATTTAATTTTTTTTATCGTTCCTCTTTAATAATTACGCCCGTTGGTGGTATCTTTTATTAAAAAATAAATTGAAATTTTTGGTAGGATTTTCCCATGGAAAAAAATTCGAGGATAAGGGGGCTTCCAATGTTTTTTCTAATTAAGCTAATTTTTTCACATGTATTTTCCAGCCATTTTGGTTTCGATTTTTTATTCTGTAACTTCTCTTTTATAGGTTACCTTTTTACGTTTAATTCGAGTAGGTAGGTTTGAACTCGACTGATCTCGATTTCATAAATTAAAATTAATTTCATTCGACTTTCAGTAACACATAGATATAGCCTCTGAAAAAATACTATGCGACACATGAGCCGTCGTGTCACTCTTACATTCATCCTAAAGAACTCTGAAACACCCTGTACATTTTGAACGAGATAAATTCAAAAGCGTATCGCGGGAAATTCGCGGATTTTCCTGGTTTAAAGAGCGCAAGCGAGAGAAAGAGACACGCGATCGGTAGAAAAACGAAATTCAGCAAGGGTGGATGCTTAATGACGCGTGGAAAGTCATGTGTGACATTCACTCGTGGACGCCTTCCACGTCATTTGGTACGCTTATCATTCAAATGGTACCGTCTCATTGACACGTCCATAAATTTTTAAGGTCGGTCGCGCGTTCGCGGAAAAACCGAGTCGAGGACCTGTCGAGGGATTCTGGATCGACCGCCACTTCCGTCTGAAGATCGGTTTCCGGTCCTCAAGTTCACCCTTGGTAAGTCTTTTCTCATTTACTAGCTACCCTTCTCGAAGCAGTCTTGATAATCCAGAAATTGAATTGAAATTTTTCCATATTTAACCCTTTAAATACGAAAAGCGTTGGATATTCTAGGTGTCTCACTTGTGACGAACATCCAAATTATTTTCACTCTTATTAAAAATATGAAAACACGACTAAAGTGTCATTTCAAGATCATCGATATTTTTTGTCATATTGATATGCTTGTTTCTCCCTTGTTTCGTAAAGTGAAAAAAATATTGACGCCAGAAGAGTGTCTGTCGATTCTGACCAAAGTTCTTTCGATGAATTTAGAGTGCAAGTAAGGAGAATTTGCTTGTAAAGAAATTCCACGAATTAACCAATTTTCAGAATTAAGATTTTACTATATTAACCCTTTAACTGTATCATACGGCCTTAAGAAGTAGGAGTTTAGTTACGGAACTAAAGGGACACACTGTATTTTTTGTTGCAAACAATTTTTCAGAATAACGTTCTCTAAAATAGTACAATAAGATAATTTTATTCCTGTGTAAAGAATCTCAACTGTTGTAACTGTAATTCATTGGAAAAAGCCAAAATGTGGAAGACAAAATGAAACATCTGTATAACAAGTAGTAAAATAAAATCACTCTGAAAGTGTTCTCCATTTTCGACGAGTCTGAGAACCTGTTCAGAAAGACCACAGAGAAACGAGGAAAATTTCCGAGAAACATCTATATACCTACCTAGTAGGCACACTTTCTACGTCCATTACCAATATCCATCGTGAGGGAAATCAAGACACAAGGCGATCCTTAAACTGAAATTTCACAAGGGTTTTTCCATAACAGAGAGAGAGAGAGAGAGAAAGAAGTGAACGAAAGAGAGAAAGCAAGAGAGAATCGTAAAGCTCGGCCGTTTCCCGGTTGCCGTCGGTCGCGAAATTTGATTCCAAAATAAAAATAGAATATTGGGGATAACGCGAATCGGTGAAGCCATTTGATCTTCGAGTGAGGCGGAATGGTCGGTCGGGAGGGGCACGGGGTAGGGTGAGGAAACATATCGATATGGGGAAACGGTACGAGAACGGAATACAGAGGAGCGCATTATCGCCAACAGCCAACTACCCTCTGCCATTCTCGCGGATCGCATTACTTATTATTTGAAGAAACATTCTGCTCCAAGCACTTTGTAATATTACGGGGAAATTACTTTTTGGACCGATTGATTTCCAAACATTACGATCACGTCACCTCTCGTGGAATCTTTCGCGACAGATCGGATCACTTTTGTTGTCCTCTTGATCTTGTAGATCAAAGATCGTCTTTTAAATTAACACGTTGGCAAAATTTTGAGCAACCAAACCTAATGAAATATTCTTTTCGGACATATTAACTACCAAATGAAAGTCAAGAAAATTCGGATTCAAAGGGTTAATAAGTATCATCAAGCTCTTGTTTTAAATTAACTTGTACATACAAAGTTTTAAGTGACTAAACCTAACGAGGTATTTTTCTCTGTGATATTAACCACCAAATGAGAGTGAAGAAAATTAAGATTTAAGGGGTTAATAGATATTACATCATCGTTCATTTTTGAACGCTGCACAGGTACCAGAACAAAGTTAATCGAACGAATGTAAAAGAGGGATGACAGGGAGGGAGGTGTTTCAATTGAACCGAACGCCTCCGTAGCAACGCGAAAAGGGCCGAAAGTCAATTAAATAATCCCCATTCCGTTGAAGAGAAGTAGTAGCTCCGGATCAGTAGGAAATCTTATTGATCACATCTGCGATGCGTGTCCTCTTTTGTTTCCTAAGCGGCGCACTGATCTCTGCAGCCCGGGGATGAATTATGGGGGCATGGGAATATTAATACGTGTGTACAGTGATACAGATACATTCATCAAATTTGATCAAGGAAACACTCGAGGGTGTTACAGGATTAGTCCGTCTCTCCCCTTCATAGAAGCTCGATTTTGATCAGACGCATTTTTAGCCTCGCACCCCCGTAAACGCTCTTTTTTTTCTTTCTCTCTCTTTTTCCCCCCTTTTTTTTCCTTCCTTTCTTTTATTTTCGCGTGGCGCGACCAGGGGAAAATTGGACAAGCGTTTATGACCATGGAAAAGATCGTATCGAAAAATAATCAGCGCAGCCTGAATTCAATATTCGTCAACGAGATGTGTAATATTATCGATGGGAGATTTGTCGATTTTGGGGATTCAATTTTGTAGAATCGGGGCCTCAACACCCAAATACGGAACCGACGAGGAAAAATACAGAGGGCGTTATTGGCGTAGTGCGCAGTGCCTCGGCTTGCCAGCCCCGGAGGTCGCGGTTTCGCTGTTTCCCGTTGGGTCCCTCGATTTTTTTCCTCCGCTGCGATTTATACTTTCTCTTAACATTTTATGGGTTTGGAATTTTCTTTTGAGTTTTGGTTATTGTTCATATAGGTGGTATTAAAATAAGTGGTCCCTTATTGTATGTGTTAGTATATGTTAGGTGTTTCATTCATTCACAATGCTTCTTTGCACGTTATTTTGAAAATTTGTGAGGAATAAATTCCACTTCTTCCGTGATTCTTATTACAGAAAAGGATACTCACTGTATCCTTGAATAAAGAAAGTAAATCAGACGTTACCCTTCCTGTCATAGAAATACTAAAATTTTAATGCTAAAGCCAAACCTGATTACCATCAACACCAATTTTCAAAGTATTACAAATCCACGAAAATTCTCCCTTAATTAATTCCAGCACAATTATCAGAACACTGTGTTTCATCAACAAAGAACCCTGTCTCTATTCTCATATAAATAGGTAAGTACTCATAACACCTGACCAACGTTCATTGGCTTATCCAGCAAGGAAAAGAAATATCACGTTCGAACCGTACAATTACATACGGTATAAACCGTAGCAGGAAGGACAGGTCGCGGCTGTCTCGGTTATAATATCCCCCCACTCGAAAAATTGCCCTGAAGGAAACAACCTTTCTACGTAACCGCATACCACAGACCATTCTTACCCGTGAAATAAAGTCTCAGGGTTCTTATCAATAGCGAAAGAGGGAGAAAAAGAAAGCTCGAGGTAAACCTCAATCTAGAGAGAGAGAGAGAGAGAGCACAGCTCGTGGAATCGAGCATTATGGAGTCAAGTACATGTGGGCCAATTTCGAGGGTACGAGCTGTGGGAGGTGAATGAAGGGAACGCCGCCTGCTGCCGTGATTTATCACGCCACGCCACGCCGCGCCGTACATACATACACCACCATGATGATACATGGTGGAGGAAAAGCGGGTAGGAGGCTTTCGCTCGTACTAATTGACGTCATCGATATTGGTATCCGTCGACGAGCAGATTACTCCGCCGTAAACAACTCCACCCCTCCTGCCTGCGTTTGCTACTGCAGCCTACCACCCCGTTCCGTTCCGCCACCGCCACTTTACTACCACCACTACTGCGTAAACACCATCTAAGCCCTCGTTCCTTCCGCGCGCGGTTCTACCCTCTGTTTACCCCCACCACAACGCCTCACGCCGCTACCCCTATTCCCTTACGCGTGGAGGGGAGGGTCGCGCGCGCTGCCCCCACCGCGCAGCTTTCCCCCACCACTCGCCCACAGCTCCATTCCGCTAGCAACCACTCTCTCTCCATCGGTCCGAGCACTTCAACTTGTTACCCCATCTCTGAATGCTCCCTCTTTCTCTCTGTCTGTCTGCTTCTACGACCACCCTCGTTTTCAGATCTCTCTTTCCAATGGGATACACGCGCTGATACGCCTACGAGCGGCGGGGTGTCACGCTCTTTAACTCTCAAATGCTCCGCCGTTCACTTTGCCGTATTAGATTCTAATAGGGGGACGCGCGCCACTCTGGGATCATTCGTTCGTCTCTCTCTCTCTCTCTCTCTCTCTCGCTCTCGCTCTCTCTCTCTGTTGCACTAGTAGGATTTTCGTCTCTGTCTCTATTGCACCAGTGAGTTCCCCGGTTTCTGGCGGAGCACTGGTGTGGCGTCACTGTTGGTGCACTTTGTTCACCGTTCGCTCCAACGAGCCGGCTAACTAAATCATGCGACGGATATCGTTGGCAATTTGAACGGCGATCCGGGTAATAGTCTTAATAGCCGCTCTCGTTACGCTCGCATGATACATGCGTGTGGGTGACGGTATACGTGGTATGTCGCTCGTGATGATTGCTGTGGCGTCGGGGCAATTCGCGATATTTCTGCCAGGCTGACGGCGCTCTTCTTTGGCACAGAGCATGGAGGATGATGTAAAGGTGTGTTGAGTGGGTTTGAAGAGGATTGTAGGTGTTTTTCAGATAGCTGGAAAATATTGGGTTATCTCTTGTGTGTTGTACACATGCCCTTTAAGATTTTTTTGAAAGGGTTTTCTTCTTTTTTAAATGAATAAAAATTTGCTCTTAAAATTTCAAAATGGTAGCTTTTTTATGAATTTTCTATTAAGTTATTGATATTAAAGAGTTTGGTCGTAAATCAGAATCAAATTTTAATACAGAGTGTGAAGGAATAATAGTTACATGATCTGAAATTTCGAAATTTGAGAAGAGCTCGAAATTTAAAGTCAATTTTTTTCACATCCTTATTTTGGATACATCAAAGTGAAGAGTGAAGATATATTAGTTTGAATTTTTAATCGGTGAATTTGATTATTTAAGTGATGAATAATACACGCATCCAAGTGTATAATAATTCTGATGCTGTTTCGATTAATCTTTTGTGCAACGACGCACGAACGTTGTCCTGGTTGCGTGGAGAATTTAACGTGTGTTTGGTTAAAAAAAGGAAAAAAGGAAGGAAAGGGGAGAAAAAGGTGGAAAAAAGAACGCGTATCGGTGGGATACACGTTTCGAAAACGAAAAAGTGATAAATCTGGAAATGTGGAATGACAGAACACATATATCTTCGTTGGGCGGAACTAGCGAATCCCTATATGCCGTACTAATCCTTTTCCGATACTGAAAAAATGATAAATCTCGGATGTAAAACCACGAACGTAGGATATCGATTTTGTATACAGGACGATCCATAAGTGAGCCATAAGAAGTTTAACGTTCAAGCTCGTTCACAGATCGTATAAACGATATATTTGCACTGGACGGCTTAACGTGTGATCCTTGATTCTCAAACAATATAAAGCAGAATATTGTTCTTGATAAAAGAAAACACGTATAAAAACTGGGATTCTAAACTGGGAAAGAATAAAATTAGGATTCGAGAATGTCGCGGTTTATTTGAAAATAGCTACACCTTTAAGATTTTAAGCAATTTTTTCGAAATTTTCAACAGGAGACTGTAAATATTTTTCTTCATTGAGAAGTAAGAAAAATAATTGTTAAACTTTTATAGAATCTTTTAAAATTTCCATCAAATTAGAAAGAGCGAAAATATGCAATTTTGTAAATTACAATTCTTCTATAATTTTCTTTCTTAAATAGTTATCAGGCCTCTAAAGAATTTTTCCAAGTTTTCCCGAAGTTAGGAAAAGAAAATATACAAAACTTGCGGAAATAGAAATATACAATTTTTCAATAATTTTCTTTCTTAAATAATTACTAAGCTTCCTTCAAAATTTCCCTGAAATTTGAAAAGGAAAACGTAGAAATAGAGCAGAGGAGAGAAGCGTTTGTTTAATCAGATCACGTGCAAACGTTTCACGTAAATTTCATTGCTGAATATACTTCATAAATTCACGTTCATCCGGGGACGCATGATATTAATTCGACGGAAAGCTATCCGTAAATAATGTAATGATTGATATATCGTCGCGTCCGAGGGAGATAAGTTTATTACGCGTCGCGCCCGAGCAAAACGCTCACGACAACGTGTGCAGAGCAAATAATTTCACGCGAAATAATGCAAATGTTTATAAATGCAATTCGCTTTAATCCCGGTGTTTAGTCGCGATCGTTTATCAATGATGAATACAGTCGCGTCGCCGGAGATCATTTTTAGGCATCTAGAGAGTTCAACGCATGATCGTCACTGTTTACGTTAGACGTATTAAATAGACAAACTATTCCTTAAAATCGAATAACATTAAAGTGTGAAATGTATCGCACAGAAATTATTCAGATAACATAAAAAAAAAAAACACACAATGTACTTTTTACTATGGAAATTTTTTGTTTATTACAAGAAATTCTAATTTTGTAATTAAACGAGTGAAACTTGTAATTGCTATTAACGCGTGTACTTAATGTTTTTACTTGTCTAAATGATTCAATTTTTCTAAAATTTTTGATTTGCCGAAATTTTCAAATTGTCGTCTCTTTTGGAAAAGTGAGAATTTTTTTTTCAAGACTCGAATGCAATTGTACGATTCCTGTTCTTTCGTCTGTTCGACAAAACTTGTACGCGCTTAACAATAACAGAGGACAGTACATTTCTGTTATCTGCTAGCTGACATCGAGAAAAGCAGAAAGTAAGAATGTAATACGGGGCACATGATCGTAACACAGAAGCAAACGAGCAAAGTTCGCGACGAAAGCCTGTTTCAGCAGTGTATCAAACGGAAGTGCCGCCATACCTTGATTTTTCTCGCGATAAAAGTTCGATCTTGTTTCTTTTTTATTTACAGAAATCGCTTTTACTATGAGAATAGGAAAAAGTATGGATTTATAAAATTCCTTCGATATTTCAGTTTTAATTTACATCTTCCAGAAGTTTATTATTCTTTTTACCAATTTTCAATGGTTATTTCTTAAATTATGTTTCACAGATTAACTATTTTTTTACATTTAATTTTTAATTATTTTCATATAAATTATATTTGACAGAGAAACTATGAATAAGAATTCTTCACTGTTCGAATAAGAATTATTAAACTTTCTTCTTTTCATCCCCCTGTTTCGCCAATTATACCTTGATCATTAGTTTTAAGCCCCGATCTTCTGTGTTTCCTTATTTTTAATTTCCCTTCCTCGCTGTTTATTCCAGCTCTGTTATTCCGAGCCCCTTTTCTTCCTCCTGTTATCTTTTTTTCGTCCATCAAGGTTCCAACGAAACGCTCAGAATATTAAAGCCGATCTTGTTACGCAAGAAAGAAGTTTGGTCGCCGGATTCGTAGTAATTTCTACGTCTTCCTTTTATTTGAATATTTTGTTCTGCATCAAGATAGCAAATGAATTCGTTTAGTGATAGTTCTTGTTACGTAGAATTATTATTTTTTTGTATAATTTATGAATTTACTTATGTCTTGTAAATTTTTCAATTATTATGAAATATAATATACTTAAGATGTAATTTTCAAGTAGCAAATCTTGATTTACCACACACCTATTTATTCTCGTTGAATTTAATTCACCATTTCCATATCACGTAAGTAAGTGACTGAAACAGCATGGTCCAAGAATATGATCATTCTTCTCGTCGAACGTAAGATTTATTCTCAATTTTCTGACAAAAAAACCTAATTCTAATACGATCGAGGAAAATGAGTCTATTCCCAAGTTTTTATCACCTCCATCGCAGAATACTATCGAACTATCTTCCAATTATTCAGAACTTCTGAAATAAAGATTTCAGCAAAATTCAACCACGAAAAGCTACGACTGAAAACACTCCATTACATATTTGAATACAATCATTATTCATATTCGTAATATTGAAAATATTATTCGGAGTAACTGTAGATACAAACGAGCGTCAAAGTGTTAGAAGAAGGGTTAAAAAATGGTAGCAAATCACCACCTTCTCTCCATTCTCAACCTGTTCATCAAAAGGCCCAAAACCACGGAACAGAGAATCTCCCTCGACGAGCAACCACCTCACCAAAAACATCCTCGAAGCAAGAATCGATGCCTCTGAATCAGCTACCTCTCTCGTCCTACTATCCGCCAGTATATATTGTCGTAATATTTCGGGGGAAACGCCGCGGCAGCGGCAATCTCGCCCCCGAGGATGGCGTATATACGCGGAGGTGAATCGCCTCTTGCCGAGGAAATCCGAGGTAATTGAATGCTAACCCTCCCCCCTTATTCCTCCTCCTCCCTCCCTCCCACCCTACTGATACACCCAATACCATCCCTATCCTTGCACAAAGGGTGTACCTACTTTCCTGAGGGGAGGAGGGTAGGGGAAGGTGAAACGTCCAACGCTCATCCCCTTGCACATCACTCACCGACACAGACGTTGTAGCTTTCAATAAAAATGTAAATATGGCGGCGTAGAACGAGCCAATGACAGCGCTACATCGACGGGCCGCGACGACACGCGCGCCCTGCCGCCGCGCGATGGTTGAGGGTCGTGGTGGCGCGAGGCAGCAGGAGGAGGAGGAGGGAGGCGGTGGTGACGGCGGCGGCAGTGGCTGAGGGAGAGCCTTCGAGGCTCGAAAGATGGCGAACCTCTCAGAGGAGGAACAAAACGGGACACACGTTGGTGGAAGAAAGGCTTCTTCGAGAGGTTCCTTCGTATAGCTAGGAGAGCAGTGCTACAGCACTGGTAGTACAGATGTAGCTCGAGAGGCGGGAGTAAAAGTGGAGGCGGAAGCTCCTCTCTCTCAGGAGGGATCGTCGAAGAAGGGGGTGGGACGGATACTGTGGCGGAGATAGGTAATAGGGGTTTTCTCTCGCTCACTCTCTTTCACTTATTCTCTCTCCTTCTCTTCCTCTTTCTCTCTTTCTGTTCGAATAGAAAAAGGGGGGGGCGCAGTGACGCGAGCCTGTCGTCGACTGCAGAGGGTTCACACTCCGTCCTTGTCCTTCCTCCTGTTCTATGATACGTTTCCACGGAGGGTGGTTAGATGGCGGGAGGAGGAGGAGGGTAGAGGATGACGCAGGTGCCGCAAAGCTTGACACGTCTCCGGCTGTTTTGTCACCTTCTTTCAGCGGGGCGAACTTTTTACAGGCCGCCTCGTTAGAAGCTTGCTCGCGGCGTTGATGGAGTAAGCCGCCCGGCGAACAAATGCGTTTTAAAATTATAGCTGCGCAGCAGGGGTGGCGGCCCGTGCTGGTGAACCAGAGCTCGTGTCTCCTCCCTTTTCTCTCTTCGATGATACGATTCTCTCTTTTCTTTTTCGTCGCAAAGGATTATGAGTCTAATTTTGTCGCTTCAAGAGTCAAAGGTCACGTCAAGGTCATCTCGTTATGTATGTACATATCTGAACGCATTTTAATGTCAGCTATAACGTGCAAGAGACAAAGATATGCATTTATATGCAAGAATTATAATCCGTGTGTGATCTTGAAAACTCTGAATTGAGAAAAGTGACCTTGAGACAAAAATATTCTTTACGGTGTATATCTCCTTTGGTACCATACAACTTGCATCTAAAGTATCTTTTATATAAGCACAACTGAATGAAATATTTAGTGGCATAGTTTAGGCGAGATACCCATTATATCGAAGCAGAAATAAACGAAAAATTCGTAGAATCTAACTGGACAAGACGAACGAAATAATTATAATTTCAAGGAGAACATCCTCCAACGAAACAGTATCGAAATCGAAGGAACAAAAAGTCCCGCTCTGTCACGTAGGATTTGGTCATTAAAAAGGATGATTTTTCGAGGTTGTAATCCGTGCTTAAACAATTAAGCCGACAAGGAAATATTAAACGATGGTGGCTGTTAAAAACAGCGGCAGTTAAGTTGATTTTACTTTTTATCGCGAGCTACTACTACCGTTCCTCTTCCGCTTCTCTTCCTCTACTCTGCGCTTCGTTCGTTCCATCATTCACGGATTAATATCGGAGCCGGCGGAAACGCTTTAAACTGTTATGAATTTTTATTAACCCATCTACATCTGTTACTCATAATTAGCCGGGCACCGGGCTTAAATCACGCTGACGTTTTTATCGG
>NW_017100254.1:2220983-2236577 GCF_001263275.1 Habropoda laboriosa | reverse complement strand
CATCCTGGCGACGCCGTGCGTCTGATTTCATGAGGACCGATTTTAACCCTGCCATGCTACTCGTAGTTTTCTTACGTTAACGATATCTGGGTGAAAATGCGCCTATTCTAATTGAAAAGCAGACGTATTCATCTTTTGATAAAATGATATACTTTTAGTTGAAACTATATATATTAATAATTTGAATAAGTAGGTACCGTATTTTTCGGTTACCGTATCACCCCATATTTATGGGACGATTTTTAGAAAAGAATATTTTATTAGGTATATAAAGATATTTTCAAATTCTTGCTTAATTTATTTATTGTTAAAACAATTCGTACTAGCAATATTCACCTACCATCACTGGCGTGCTGTACTAATTTTATTAACATATTGCGCCAGTAATTGAACTTCTCTAATAGCTTCGATACAGTATAAAGATTCGTATTTTAATGTTACCTTACCATAAGACGCACTCCAATTTTAAGTCGATTTTTCTATGTAAAAAGGTGCGTCTTATGGTTATATTAGGTTTTACAGAGACTATTTTTACCCTGAAGAACCAAAAAATGGCAAAAAAGAAAAGTTGCACGATATTTCTATCGAGGTTCTCTACAAACTGCAGCGTTTCAGGAGAATCAAAATTCTCAGGGTACCAAAATTGCCTTGCTAACATTACCTAATTGGAGAAAACAAACAAATTTCCCATATAAATCGAACACTTCTCTGACACAGTAGATATACAATACAAACATTCTCCTCTTCACCAACTGCCAAAGAATTCGTCTAAATTTTCCAATACCTCCGAAATTCTTTTCTCGTAAACTTCCACATACGCATAAAGAAAACGTCTCACACCTAACTCCTAATAGCTCAGCAAGGGACCACGACAGACTCATCAACGAGAAAACCCGAGCATGTCGACAAACTAATAGCCTCTTAATCGTCAGAGACTCCCCCAGAAGGCAGCAAACGAAAGAAGAAAAAAAAGGAGAACAAACTCTAGACGCTTACCTTGACTTGGGATTCCGACATGCCGAGGGCGTAGGCCAATTTAGCTCTCTCCGGGCCAGCTAGGTATTTCGTTTGCTCGAACGTTTTCTCGAGGGCGAAGATTTGCTGGCCGCTGAACGTCGGCCTGGTGTGCTTCTTCTTGCCACCCTCGTGTTCGCCAGCTCCGCCGGAGCCTGTCATCGTTTGCTGACAACCCAGCTGTTGCGACACTGTAACATCGATATCTTCCAGGGATTCTCTTCGTCGCTTCAATAACATCTCCCCCCCCCCCCCCTTTCTCTCTTTCTTTTTCCTCGTTATTTCTATTCATCCGCCGAAAAAATCACGGCCACTCGACGCATCCGGTGCGCGATACCCAGTGACTTAAGACTCGATTGTTTGGGAAGAAAACGAACTCTGTTTTCGGATTAGACTCTACTGTTGGATATGTGTGTATGTTTGATGGCAGGAAAATTTAGGAGAATTAGCTTCTGGATTTTTTGGTTTAGTTGTTCTAGGAATGTGAAGGGATATAGTGATCGTTACGATGGATTATTGTGTCGTGGTGATAAATATGTTTCTTTTAGATTTTGAATGCAAATTAACGATTTAGCGTGTTTAAGATCTTTTAGGAGTATGAAGGGGTAGTATCTATTTTTGTTTAGATATTTCTGTTAGGATTTGGTCATTTATGCTTCGATGTTACGTTGATATAATAATGGATATTCTATGATAAGTATGATAGTATTATATTCATCTTTAGAGAAATTTTCATGAAATTATTTTGAGAAATTATACTTGTTTCGTCGGAGAAGATACACCTGCCTGTGTCACTCAATGATGTTGATATATTCAGTTTCATGTGAGTTCTATATTTTTAGAATTTACTATGATATAGTGACTCCTTAAATAACACTCTAATACTGAATAACAATTTGTCTAAGTGACAGTGAATATTTCACAAGTATTTTTGTAGAAGTCAATTTTAAATTATATACTTACTACTTTGAATATCATTTTAGATGAAATGGTAACAATGGTATAGCAGATGGTAAATTTGTTTGAAAATTTGTAATTTTCTGTTGAAAAAGGATTATCATATTGATATTGTCTATTTGGTGGTTCGAACAGCGAAACTTATCCAACCAATCAGAGTTGACCTCCCTTTTACCAAGCAATTAATCTTCATCAATTTTGCGTCATTCTTCTTGCTAACGGTCGCGCATTTCGTATCGACAATTTACATAGGCTATCGATAATTGCGTCATAAATTTACATCTCGTTACACGCCAAAAATGTTCTGTACGACACATCTATTAAAAACCATCCAATTATTCCACGATAACACGCCGTGATTGCGACCTTTTGCGGTACTCTGTTCAATCTCTCTATCTCGTTCACCTCATCAACATTAAAAAGTGATATTAATTCTGGGAACACGTTTCCTGACGATTATAAATGTCACCTGAATTAAAAATTAGAAAGTCGTTATTTTTACAAACTCACAACTTCCACTTTAAACAATTTCTCTGCACTATTCAACATTTTCCTTCTATTTCCAGAATTAGCAAAATTTCCTTTCTGTAGCTTTCCAATTTTTCCCCCACTTCCTAATTCCACTTTAGACAATTTTCCTTCAATATTCAACATTTCCGACTCTATCAATTTTTCATGGATTTCCAAAATTACCAAAATTTCTTTTATCCAAATTTTTCAATTCTCCACATATTTCCTCTAATTTTCTCACTCTCCTTTTTCCAAATTTCCAACTTTTCCTCTCTTTACATTACTCTACCCCTGTAAAGTCAATTCAACAATTCTCCAATTTACATATTTACCATGTCTCGTGGAACGTTAGTACGTCATTTCAGGATCGGTTCGATGAGAAAAAGGGGAGATTAGAGTTTAATTTGACGGAATCACGCGTTCAAGGGTTAAACACTTGTGCGATAGACCGCAATCATGGCGTCTCGACGGTTGCCGGCACGTGGCGGCCACGTGAGCTTAGCGTTCCGCAAATAGGCGGACTTTGTTATCGTTATCCTTGCCTTCACGGTTGATCCTGGTTACTCCAGAAGGGAGACACGATCCTACAGAACAGATAACGCCGTTGAATAGAACGGCACGTGACAGAGGGGTGAAATTGGCCTGGCATTATCACGGCGTGAACATGTTCACGGACCATCTAACGCAGAAAACCAATGTGATTAGCATGTATCTTAGGTTCGGCGAACTAATCGTGTGGAAAATTGCGAGAAAATTGTCTTTTAATATTTTATACGAATATAGAGTAGGTAGGTATACAGGGTAGTTCGTTTATCTCTCGCACTTGAAATAATCATAGATAAAAGAATAATAGATAACGATATATTAGTAATTTTTCATGTTCAAGGTCATTTTGAGGACGCAAAGGTATATACTAGTGCTCTTATTATCCGGCTCTGAGTATCCGTACTTGGAACCGAGTATCCGATATTTTATCATGATAACTCAAACATAAAACTCTCCTTGCTTGGATTTCAATTGAAGAGATCAAGTTTAAGTAAAGCGATTAAAAGAAGAAATACGAAGAGTAATATATCAGGTCATCCCATAAGTCGTGTCGCCTCTCATCGCAGTTTATATAAACATCCGTATCTTATTTCGGCGAACTGTTCATGAAAATTTCTCCCTATGCTTTTCAAGAGGTAAGAGGTCAAGAGGTTCCATTTAAGAAAATTCAAACAACGAGCGTCAACGAAATTCATTTTCAGCATTGTATGCTGTCGGCTAAAAAATATTTGTGACGTGTACGGTAAAGATGTTTTAAGTGTAAGAAAATGTCAAAGGTGGTTTTCCAAACTTCGCAATGGGGTTTTGGATCTTTCCGATAAACCAGTGTTTTAATTCAAAACCTCAAGAATTTTTTGAAAATGGAATTAAGCGGTTGATTGAGAGTCATTGAAAACGATGGACAATAACGATTAAAAGTAAATGTAACATTTTATACTTAAACTCATCGGCAAAAAACGACACGACTTATCTGATGACCTAATATTAATACGAAAAAGTAATTAAAAAGGTAATTTAAATAATTTGGAAAATACGTATGTATGATGAAAGTAGTATGCATAATACTGTAGAGTATAAAAAAAAAATGTAATTTATACGTAATATTAATGTAACGTAGCTGATGGCTTGACGACGATTGATTGTCGAGAATCGTTAGTTGCCGATCGCTTGAGAAACAAAAGATGCACGCGTACAGTTGCGGTCATTAATTTCCGGTCACTGTTAGAACAGTATAACTGTTTTAAAATTGGACCAAACGACTTGAGTTTCTTTGAGAAGTTTCAAGGATTAGTTTACTAGATGACGTGTGCAAAAAATTTGGAAAAAATTGCAATTTGTGGGAATCGCGAAGAAAATTGTAAAGATCACTGTTTACAACTTTTTTACCTGAGCTTGTTGTGAAAATTTAAAACGTACGTTTTGTAGATCCATGTCCATTGTATGTATGCTGAAAATTTCATCGAAATCGGATGATGCAGCAACAAGCGACAGGCATCGAAAGATGTAAGAATCTTTAGATTTATTACAATTGTAGGATGAAAGTCGTGAAAAACAGTGATTTTCATAATTTTTAACAGTTTGCAATTCAGAGCAACGTTGACCGATTTCGACACATGTGGCTTTGGCCCGTACAGACACTGGACAGTATCCGGATATCCGAATGTAAATTTTGCAAGAGCCCTAGTGTATACCTTGTTACATTTGTCACGAAATACTCTATAATAAAAAATTATAAATAAGGATATATTGAAAAAATTCAAAGTGATTTCATGGTCCTATGAGAATAGTTTGTTGAATTTGTCATAGAATGGAAAAAATTAGGTTTTATGGAATGAAAAACTGCAGGTGACCTTGAAATCTTGCAGTTTCGAAAATAATGTGAAGGGTGTTCTATCAGTCATAATATACACCCTTTTAAATCGAATTGTTTTACAAAGACAGTTTACTTTACTTGTAAAACGAGTGGAGATATTTTAGGTGCAAGAGATAAATGGAACACCCTGTATATCGTTGAGTTGGTTTAATTATCAATGGAACATGATTTTTTTGAAGATTATTTGCTTAGTTTGGAAAATTTTGTTCTACCTGATTCCTTTTTATTGCGGTGTAAAATATTAGTGCAAGTAAATGAATACTAATTTTTGATTTTTAGAGGATTTAGTATTCGTGGAAGTAAGTGAAACACGCCCAGTTACTTGTTGAGTGATCTTGTTCAGTTTATGACATCGTATCTTGTAAATTGATTTTATTTTGTTGGAATAAGTGAAGCGATTAGAATTTGGTCTATGAATTTTCATATGAAATTATGCTATTAATAAAGTTTGCGCATGCAGAGTGTAAAAATTAATAATGTAGTACATCTTCATCGTTAATCTTTGAGTAAATTGTTTAGGCGAACGACTTCTAAAATCATACCAAGTAAAGTATGAACAATTTTCTTGTAACAATAAAACAGAAGATGAAGTTTCTATACCTAACATAACATGTATGCATGAACGTTTATCCCTTCTCTAAATCGTCCAAAGGTCCAGTAGCTTATATACGAGAATGTACCTGCAATTTATTAGTCCTTTGATACCAATAAAATTACCATAGTACCAAACGATAGTTTTCCTCCTTTGATTAACCCCCATCTTTTTCTCCCAACCTTCTCCCCCAATTTAACAATTCTTTAACAAAATGATCTTTCGAAATTTCATTCAACTTCTCACAAGTATCATAAATTCCAACTTTATCTCGAATCCATCGCTCTTTCCAATCACAGGTAGTTCTCGCTTTACGAATTTTCTCGATCGGTATTTTTACTTTAAATTGTACGGGGAATCACACCACTCGCTTTACGAATTCCCGATTTACGAACGGTCGCCAGGAATCAATTAACCCTTTGAGTACCATGCTTTCATACATATATGCGTTCACATAACACTATGAACACATTCAATAACTTACATATTTTTAAGCAATAACCGTACCGACACTTTATGTAATCCGGTCAAATGACCGGTTACGAAGTAACCATATTTGTTCCGAAAGGAATACAGGTGATTGTCAATTTAATATAGGAAACAACGCAGAAAATAGCCTTTAGATAATAATAAAAGAAAAAAATTACATACTTTTATTTTTAACAAAATACGGGGGAAAAACAGGTGCATGGTTTTAATTCGAAATTTTAAAACCGGTCATTTGACCGGGGCGTGGTACGGTTAGTGTTAAGAAAAGTACAATTTTGAAATGATTTAGCGTAAAATAAGAAGATTGAAATAGTGACCTAGTTATATGTTCACAAGCAATCAGTACCTCAACACGGTACGTAGTCCTCCGTCTTCAAAGGGTTAATTCGTAGAGACAGGAAATAGCTGTATACGAAAACGTGTTGGAAAATGAAAATAATGATTTCACGATGCAAGAATTTTGGACAAGAAAATAGTAAACTACCTGTTCGTACACCTGATCCTCGAATCTCTATTACAAATTCGTCGCACGATTTTAACACCCGGTACACCGCGCGTAGCGGCGTGGCGAGATCAATCTTGCCTTAGGGATGACAGGACGGCGAGACTGACACGCATAAATTTCCGCAAAAAGCACGGACTTATCGAATTACCAGGCATGGAAAGTTCTGCAGAGAGTTTACGCAGTTTCTAAGTAGATGAATAGGGGATATCGCGTGAAACGTGTAACGCCCGATCGTGAGCAGAGGGTGGAGAGTGCGGTAAGCAGCTCATTAGAACCCTCCCCGCCGACTGGCCATTATTGCCTCGTTCCGTATTCCGTTACAAATTGCTTTATTAAATTAAAGTCCCACAACCCATACTGTTGTGACGACCCCACGCCTCTCTCTCTCTCTCTCTCTCTCTCTCTCTCTTTTCCTCTCTCCTGGCCCCCTTTTCTCTGTTACAATTCCTCCTTCGCTTTTGCATCATCCCCTCGACCCATGTGCCGCTCGCGTAAACGCGTCTGACCGCGTGCTGCAGCCTTCTGAGCCCTTCTTAATTACGCCACCGAATTTTACTGAATATCTCCTTCGGATATTGTCCACAACATGGATTCTTTAGATCTTTTTTTTTTTGGGGTGCTTTGAATCTCCGAGGTTTTACATTGTTGCAAATGTATTATAAATTCTGCACAGAATAATAACGAACATTCGTATTCTTCGGTGAAAATTGACTTTACACTGTCTGATCAATGCTGTCCTCGTTCTACTTAAAATCTCTTCATACCTCTTTATTACTCTGTTCCATTTAAAACGTCCTGTTTATCAGTTTACCGAATTTTCTTTATAGTCAGTTGTCCGCCAAGACAGAAACACTACCTTAATAATCCAGCATCCTGAATAATCTCTCTCAATACCCTCAAGCCAACAAGATCACTGTCTCCTCCCGCCATAACCCTTTGAGGACGATGAACCCATAGACGTGTTCAGTAAACGCCATCAACGTAGTCGATGATTTCGTATATAGTCTCTTATCGAAACTACTCTCGTACTGTTTATTTTAACCCTTTACCTACTAAGAATCTCTGTAATCATCATAGATAACGTGCTAACAGCGAGGTGCTGATATCCCAAAAGTAGACTCTAGCAGGTCAGTTAAGGTATATAACTCATAAACATATCTACATCTACACCTCCCGCAGCATTAACACCTCACAGCCCATCCCAAAAAACAAAGAAAAAAGTAACCCCCCCCCCCAAAAATTCAAATTCACAATATTCAAAGATTCACCCCCGAAAACCGCGAAACTCCAACAGCCAACTCCCTCTCAGAAACTTCTCTCGTATATCGGTTCCACGGCCCCAGCGATTTGTAAAAGCGATTAAGGGCCCCGCAAAAAAAAATCACAAACAAAGTGAAAGAACACGTGACGTCGATGGCCATCGCGAGAGCGAGAGAGAAAGAGAGGGAGAAAGAGAACATCCCCTTTCGAGAGCATACATCAGCACCGCCGCCGGTGGCACATGTGCCACACCAACCACACACGCATACATCATCAAACTCTATGTACACACGCGCGCGCATGTACCCTTACAATTCACCAAAAGAAGAAGAAGAACCAAAGGAAAGCATATACACCCAACGAGGACAGTATTCAGACTCTCTCTCTCATCCCCCCCCCTCCCCACTCCACCCCCTTTCGCTCCTCTTTAGAAAGAGGGTAGTGCAGCAAGAAGGGTGACGAGATAGGATACTAGCATGTAAGTACGGTGGAACGCGTGTGGAAGGGCGTGGACGGGCGAGCGTGTGTTGTTTCAGCGTTTCGTGTCGGCCACGGATGTCACTGCGGGACGAATAAGAGGGTGGCGCGGCGGTAGGAATATCATATTCAATATCAACCCTCGTATCCCGGCGAGGCCTGTTCTCTCCAATCCCCCCCCACATGCTATATCCTTTTCCCCCCACCCCGAACGAGTTTCACGGGTGCCTGTGGCCTCCCTGCTTTCCACACTCACGTGAATAACTCTGGCAATATTTTAACTGTGCGGTGTATCCGCGTTTCTGCTGCGCCTTTTGCGGATCCAACGGGGTTCCATACCAAGCGGCTGACTTACATACGTCGTGAAATATATAATATATCGATACGCGCTATATATTCTACGGTTGAGCGGCGATCGGACAGCGGGCGAAGAAGCGATGAAACGAGCGTTCCGGGAGTTAGCCGCTGAATGTTCGGGGTAGTACCGAGTGGTTTTACGTTTGTATTAAATACTCTAGGTGAGGGAATTGAATTTTGACGATTCTCGAAGAGGTGTTGCAGGATGTTCGGGTTAAGTTGAAATGGTACAGGGTTAATGCAACTCATTTTTACAATAAAAATTCAAGACGTTCTCAGTTGAAGGGCAATTAACTCCTTGACTTGTAATTTCTTTTTAGTGACTGTGCGTCCAAGCGTCAACAGTTTACTGTTTTAGTACTGTATTAGGTAAGCAAAGCTGATGTATTATAAACTAATACAAAAGTTAGAATCGAAAGTAGCTTTTATTACGAATGTAACCATTTTTCTCGCATCTTGGCCAGAATCTCTGCCACGAGTCGTTACAAGGTAAAGGGTTAATAGTCTCATAAGAAACATCGCTCTATTTATGTATGCCGATTTCGATCAAATTTTGCACGCAGCTAGAGAATCCAGAGATATCAGACACGCGCTTTTCTTAGCTGCTAATATTCATGTTTAAGGGGGTAAAATCACCCTTGAAATTCGCGGGCAGGAAGGCTATTAATTAGAATATCTTGAAAACGAACTGACATGTTTAGAGAAAAATGTTAAATACGTATTCTGTCTACTTCTTCGCGATGAATAATATAACGTGAACGAAATTTGGGCAAGATTGTAGACGGCGCCACCATAGTTGAAAATATCATATTCTTGTAAATATTTTCTATGTGACGTCGAAAGGGTTTATGCGAGGATTTCGAAAAGGATAGTAATTTTGAATCGACGTAAAGAATCTTTGTACTGACACGAAGGAAAGTTTAACTCACGATGTTCATGCTGAGACACTATTTATGAGAGTTGTTCGAGACGAAAAAAATTGAGGTTAGGTACTCGTCAATTTTTTCCCCGTGTTTCATGCAGCCGAAAAAAAAGCTGTTTTCTTAGATACCATTGGAGCGGCATTTAGCATCGTGCGACGACACGTGTTTTTTCGCTTCGGTCAACCGATTTCCACGGTCGCAAAAGCAAACACGAACAGCTGTCAAATCTGTACTAATATCAGCCGGAAAACGAAATATCCCGCGGCGAGAAAAATATCTCGAGCCCTCTTCCACTGCTACGTATCTTTTTCACTTCAACGTCTTCATTTTTTCTCCTTTCCACTTTTTCTTTTTCCATCGTCTCTATCCCGGTGACGATCTTTACTTGGAGATAAATATTGTTTCCTCCGTTCCAGACATCGATACGTTCCTCTATTTAGCTGGTGTATTTGGACAGTTGCAAAACAAATTGTAATTAGAGAGAGAGAAAAATATCGGGAATAATTGTCGAACGTCAAGGAAGAATAATACATTAATTCACGAAATTACATTTACTGGACGTGTCTCGGTTACTATTACGAACACCGAACCTTCTTATTAAGAAAATTCTTCGCAATTGAATTTTGACGATTCTTGAAGAGGCGTTGCAGGATGTTCGGGTTAAATTTAAATGGAACAGGGTTAATGCAACTCATTTTTACAATAAAAATTCAAGACGCTCTCAGTTGAAGAGCAATTAACTCCTCGACTTGTAATTTCTTTTTAGTGACTGTCCATCTAAGCGTCAATAGTTTACTGTTTTAGTACTGTATTAGGTAAGCTAGAATCGATTAGAATCGAAAGTAACTTTTATTACGAATATACTACTTTCCGAATGCAACAGATCAATATTTGATCAAAAATTGGTAGTATCTACCAATAACGTGCTGCACAATTTTACAAAATTGTATTCTCTTATTCTCCAGCAATGCGTAAAATACTGTGCATCTAAATGAAATTTTTTTTTTTTAACAATGATAATACATTAATTCACAAAATAATATTCGCCAGACATGTTCCATTTGTATCATTACAAATACTAACTTCCTCAATAATTTATCAAATACTTTTCGTCATCTGGAGTTTCTAACGAATGTTTCTTTTTTGTCGAAGAAATTCACAAAATATTAATTTAAAAAATAATATTCACTGGAAGCGATTCACTTACTATCACAAATAACGCTGAATTCATTTTGTTGTGCGATCTATAAACGTCGAGAACAATCTCTGTTCTAATACGTTCGAGTGAATTGTACATACATATTTCCGCGGGCGAAACGCGAAATACATCTCGAAAAGGAAACTCACGTGTGTGTAGTCTTGCTCGCCATGCCAGGGGATCACTGACTAATCCCTGAAGACCTGGCCAATAGACAGCAGGATGCCGTGGTTCCGTTCTTTGTTGAAATTGCCCGATACCTGCATTCAAAACCAAACACAACCATGAACGTACTGTATATATAGATGTTCCCTCTTCTTGCGTCTGCTCTTTACAGCTTCCTCGAATTTTATCTAAAATTTCCTCTGCCCTTGCTAGCAACTAAATATTCCCTGTGTAAAATAAATTTAACAGATAAGTTGAAAAAACCAAAAATGTCCAGTAGAATATGTAAAATTCTGAAAATAATATTCTAAAAGTTATTGCACAGTAAAGTGAAAAAATTAGAGGATTTTTTATGTAAATAATTCTGTGAAGCAGATATTGTAAATTGAAATTGTAATAATATCCAATGTTCGCTTGTTGCATTTCTAAAAATCATTTCAGAAGACTACATCGTTGAAATAAATGTATTAAAAAATTCAATATCTTATTAATTAAATATAGAAATAGTATCTACTAAAACATAGTGGATAATAGAAGATTGATTTTATAATTGATAAAGATAATGATTGGAATCTTCAACCCCTTGTTGCAATCAGATTAGCATACTGCAGTGATTTATGTAACCCAGTGTCACAACGATATACGTAACAAGAGGAAATCGAGAAAGTAATATTATTTGTATCCCCTTTACAGTTCACTATATCTTTCAAAGAGATCGTGCCAGCGCCAGAGAACCGCAACGCGACGCGTGTGGCCACGAACAATCCAATCGCTAGAGAGGCTTCCAGTCTCGCAAAAACTGCCTAACCCCCTATCGTCACCATTACAACACTATTTTACATTGTTCGCGGCTTTAAAATGTCTCTCGTTCTTCCATCTGTTCGAAAACCCAAAGATTGTATTATTAAACGTTCACCCCGTAAACAATGTTTCAAAAGATCAGATTCTCTTATTAGAATTTTCTAAGAAATAGCAAAATTAACTGTTCACGACTGAATCTACCAATTGGCCAAGCTATCATTCTACTGACAATTCACCTATAACTCAATGCAATTTGACACTAGAGATGAAAATATTTTTCTTTCATTTGACTATGGTGAAAAGAAAAATTTGCGTCGAAACTTTTAACAATTGTTCTGAACACATCCAATTATACACAATGTTTCGATACAAATAGGACTCTTATCTGTTTGCCTCTCAAAAACCTGAAACTCTTGGAACATCTTTGAAAATTAATTCACGACTAAACCTACCAATTAATAAAACCGCCATTCTACCAATAATTCACCATTGAACTTAGCACCCGATTAATCACCCCATAATAATCACAACGTGCTCACAATGCCATCTACACAATTAACCCATCTTCGATAAATTAGCCACACCTGAACCTTATATCCTCCTAACGTTCACAAGAAACCTAAATTTACTAACCGTTCGATTTACAATCAGGTTTATAGAATCTCTGTGAGAAATATTGTTACCTTGTCCAGGTTGTTAGTCGAACCAAAACGTAATTCGGGGAAAAGGTACCTTTTTTCACCCAAAAACTTCCCCTCCACCTTCTTCATCGCCACCTTTTCTAGAAGTTCCTTTTAGCCGTCCACCAATAAAACGTTATTTCCGTTTTAGTGTTCTACCGAGCGGCGCGGTCTCGAAGAACGAGCATTGGAAACGCGACACGAGAGATACGATCGTTACCCCTTTTTGTCCGCTACGTTGAAATCAAATAAAATTTATTGGATCGTAAATGAAGGGGGAGGCGAGGCTTGCTGTGCATGCTCATCAACAAAAATATTCGACGTTTTTGGGATCTGTGTGTGCCGTAACCACGACCGATCGGTTCACAAACGACGAATCCACGGGCTTTAATTGAACTTCCAGCGGAGATTTTTATATGATTTTTTTCAAATGCACACATTTTGTATGGTGTATAGTGGTGATCGATGGGTGTAGTTTGATCGAACGGTTTCGTTAGGCTACCTGACATAGAAGTGCCGCGAATTGAGTAGAAATGTTGGAATAATTTAGAGGCTGTTTGGTTTTATTGCCTTAGGGATGTTTGATGATGATGTTTCTTGAATGGTTTTAGGGTCGTTTAATTGTGGTTTAATTTATGTCTGCAGGAATGTTTCGAATTTTTGGTGATTCGTAGATTTTTTTGGCGTTTTTAGGATTTAGGCTCTAAATTTTACAGTGCGAGATATTCAAGTATTTGATGTTTCTAAGTGTTTTTTTTTTTTTAGGTATTTTGAAGTTTGAAATAGGAGGAATGTTTAAATGTTAAAAAATCTCGAGTGAATATTCGATGGGTTTATGTATTCAGGTATTCAACAATTTTTTTAGTATTCGGGGATTTCAAGCTTTTAAATATTCAGAGCAGGTATTAAATGATTTCAAGTATATTCGATATACCTGCCGAAGAATTTTAAATGTTCAACATGATAAGAAAGTATCAAATATTCAACATACTATAAAATTTCAAATATTCAACATATTAAGAATTCAACTAATAAAATTTCAAACATTCAGTATATTAAGAAAATCTCAAATATTCGACATTTCTTTCACGTATCTTAAAACTTTAACTGTTCGAACTTCGTGCACGGAAAATGCACAACTGCACAATTGGTAGAAAATAGTAGAAATTAAAGATACGAAATCAAATGAACTGAAACATGGGGGATGAAACAGGAACGATCTGGTACGATGGTAAAATTAAAGGGTTGTTCCGGTTCCGTGGGCGCGTGAAACGACGGTGAATTATCGCGAAAGCAGATGCAGCAGCCACGCCGGAAGCCAAGAGGAGGCTGAATGAACACACGGACGCGTATCGAACCTGCGCATTCCGTATTGCGCGACATGCATTGCTCGCCCATTTTACTCGGGGGCGGGTATACATGTTTATACAGCGTGCACCATGAAAAGCGTACTCGCAACAGCTTATACCGCCGCTGGTGGGGAGAATTATACGAACCGGAAGTACTTGGCGTACGTTAAACTATTCACTTCTACGAGTCTTCTATAAGAATTATTTCATACTTTGGACAATGATAAAATACTTGACAAATTTATATTGGGTGTTTTCTTTATTTTTTCATTTTTACGCTGAGATATTTCGAACACTTGGAAACGATTGATTTTTTTTTTAGGAGAATGTTTTTCAGACGATGAAATTGAGAATTTTCAAGAAAATAGATTTTTTACCGAGCTTTTTGAAATATTTCTTTTCACATAGAGTCTATGACGAATGTTTAGGAGTAGAATTCTTGAAGGAGCCAAACTGAGATTATTCTTTAAATTTCTAAAATGAAATTGAGAATTTCTGTTAGTAAGTCTTTTCTGGAAGTGAGATTGGAAATTTGTCTAACAAAAGTAGTGTATCAAATATGTCCCCATAATTCAACCAGATTCCTCCAATAATAGTAATCTTGTATCAATACAGATAATTAATAATCTCGTCTCAAGTATAATTAAACCAGCTCAGCTGTCTGAAGGATACTAATATCCAATTGCTAATCCACCCTAGTATCTCTAAAGTACACTAACATCTAATTACGATCATTTACCAAACATTTGCACATTATTCCAAATTTTGGCAAATATCACAGCAAATTTAGAACAATTTATGAAAAAGCTTATTACTCTGTAGTAATGGAGATTTCGATATTACATAATCAGTACTGCAAAAGCATATAAGTATAGATTTGCTGAGATCGTTCGATACACATATAACACAGTGAACGGTAAAAGAGCTTGGCCAGAATCTGAATCACCCGATTTCAAGTCATTACGAGCACGTTTCTGAGCCAGGTCTCCTTTAGACCTTCTTTAAGGCATCAAACACTTCATAAAGATTCCCCTAGTATTGATTTCATATTTTTCTCCGCCTGTGGCAATAAAACGCGTAAATTTTCACTGAAAACTTTACGAATTTTAATTACTATATTCTTAGAATTTTTTATCGTAACTAAGTAGAGTGACTAAGATTTAAAAGTTTCCTTTGGTAATTAATATTCAGTGAAATTACTACGCTGAACAATGTTACTTTAAAATTGTTAATTTAACCTGACAAATGCACAAGTATTTACTTAAAACTGTGTCAACTTTAATTATGGTATTTTTAGAATTGTTGAAAAATTTGAAGAAAAAAAACATTTTCTCAGATGAAATTCTAATTAAGCAAAGTGAGAAATATTGAGAAAAATATCAGTTCCAACATTCTTATTTCCTCTTTTCATTAACATTCGGTGAGAATATTGCATTAAAGGATATTAACATTCGAAAAGAAGATTCGGCTGTGGAAAATTTCAACATTCGCAGTATTATCTTTCCTGGGAGAAAATAATATCTTCGTGAGAGAAAACTGCGATAAAATATTGAAATTCTTAAGTATACGAGTGTGTGTTACTGATAGAGCTATCCGTAGAAGCGATCCACGACACGGAGTAACACGGTTGAGCAGCACTGTAGACACTATAAAATTGTTTTCCTTCCAATAAAAGAAGAAATCCTCGGCGTGGCACCCGTAAAAGCTACCGTGGGGTCCCGAAAGAATCTTTCGCGATTTATATCCGGCTGCTGTGCTACTTTTGCCCGTGGCGAACGTTCAAATATCTCGAGGAATCGTTCTCATAATTCGCAATAATGGAACCAGCTATAGTTTAAAAGGACCGCGTGAACATTATTTAAAATCCTTTATTCCCTTCCACTTATTTGTCTCTTATG
>NW_017100254.1:2176924-2220932 GCF_001263275.1 Habropoda laboriosa | reverse complement strand
TTATTATAATTTATCATCATTTTTATTGTATTTTTATTGAAAGAAACTAATCAAATAGCAAATTCTTTCTTACGTGTAATGTTAGAATTAGTAATTAAAATGATTGCTATTGTCTTTAGAACGTTAAAGCTTATATACATATAAGTGACGTTTTTATGTTAATAATTGTACTTTGTCATTAAAGAGTCTCCACTTGTTCATCGTCATTGTCGTCAGATGTTTGGAATGTTCTTTTACAAAGAAAAGAAAATATTATACATGTGCAAGTTCTCTATATAAGTGTTGACATCTTTTTTTAAGCACCTTGTAGTACATAAGGTAATGAATTTCACTATTTTCTTTGTCCATTTGTACTTCATTTTATTACGTTCAGAATTTCAGGCGATAAATAATTCATAAATAAAGAAAAGATGAATTATTTGTAATATTAGAATATCTAATCAATAAAAAATTGCTTTAGTATTGTAATTAATAGCTGTGACAATTTTTATTGTTTCTTATTTTAAATTTTCTTTCTTCTTCATTTTCCAATTTTTCTCTTATTTCATTTTGCTACATATTCAAAGGAATACCTAAACACAATTAAGCAAGTGATTTTTTCTTTAAAAAAAAAAGAAGAAAATATCCTTTCATCTCTGACATCAACTTCGTTGTCATAAATTGTCGAAAGATGAGACACCATGATAGTTTGAAACGATGTAAACGCACAAACTCGATGGCCCTTAAAATCTGACCTTCCTCGTGGCGTCGCGAGCCTAATTCATGAACTCATGAACCCCGATCACGTGCCTCCCTCGTTCATAAAATGTGTTTAGTATTTCTATGCCGCTCTTGATGGTCCTGCTTTTAAATTTATGGCGTGCTCTCTATGTGTGCGCTACGATATCATTAATAATGGACGTACGAGCTCGATGAACCCTTCAATGCCACGAAACACCCTCGATTCTCACGTTCAATGTTACAATGCCGTTAAAATGGCAAAATAAGAACGACGGGATGAAATGTGATCGCTCAGATTCGTAATCAGAATTTTATTTTCCATTCATATTTATTACAAATGAAAATTGGTACGTCAATCTTAAATACAAATTACACACATATTTAGTTGGAGTATGAAAAATAATTGAATCTTTTCCGTGACAATGATTGCTCTAGCTTTACTATTCTCGTAGTCTTCCTCAATCTATTCCATTATTCCAAATTATCTTTGCCAAAGATATTCGAAAAGAAATTCAAACCTAACCTAACAAATTCAAAATATCTTTGCCAAAAGAAAAGCTAATCTAATAAATTCACGGTGTTTCCCTCAATTTATCCAATTAGCTCTAATCATCTTTGTTAAGAAAACACGTAAACTAACAAATTCGTAGCTTTTTCCTCGATCTATCCAATTATTCTAAATAATCTTCGCCAAGAGGAAATCTAACCTAAAAAATTCACACTTTTTTCCTCAATTTAGCCAATTATTCCAAGCCATCTTTGCCCAAAGGAAATCTAACCTAAAAAATTCATAGTTTTTCCCTTAATACGTCCAACCATTCGAATTATCTTTACCAAAAGGAATTCTAACAGAAATTCAAACCTTCTAGTCACATTTCGTCCAATTTTCTATCTGAAATGTATAGAGTACAGAAACATTCCATATTTAACTTTTCTCTGTTCACTCACTGTATGATATCTTCTCCATTGCAAGAAGACAATGGAACAGTTGATCCCTTCAAGAGATAAGTAGTATGCCCACGATCAAAATCTGGAGCCAAGTTGGCTACCGTCGTCAGGTGGTTAACCCGAAATACGCTAACTTTGGTTCGTGTGAGTCTACGCGTTTATCTAATTCGGTTAGGCGAGTTTGCGATGTGGGATCGAGTTCGACCCTTCGTGAACCTCTAAGCCCAAGTTTCAATCAGTGAAGAAAAGAATTTTTCTGGAAGAAATAAGAGAGATTGTCTTGGCTTTTCCTTGTTCGTTGTAAAACTTTCTTACCTATGATCGAAAAATCTCTTTTGGTATAATTTATTTTACAATGATTATTGAATATTCGTGGCTATTACGGAAATAGGCACCAAGTTTGAAAGATAAATTTCTTTTATGATAGATTAAACTGATTTACTTATTAAAATATTCTGATTATTACGAAAGTAGACGCCATGTTCGTGAGATAAATTTATTAATAGTGAATTAAACTGATTTAACGCGTAAAATATTGTTCACCATCTATTCTCTATATTCTATATAAAACAAAGAATAACTTTTGTGCAGTAAATAAAATTTACTGATTATGTAAGATTGATCACTATAAAAACAGGAGTCATGTTTCAAAGATAAAGTATTCGATAGTGAATTAAATTGGTCGAATATGAGAAATATTACGTTCAGAATTTGTTTGAAAGATTAACATACAATTCCAAAATGACACTACTGGTAAATTAATTCTGTCACTTTTTCACAAATTAGTGAATCATTTTCATTAAATTAGTATTAAAACCAGAAGCAAGTATTACAGTAGTAAATTTATTGAAATAACTATTATTCAAATGAAACATTAACGTTTCCAACAGCCATTGAACGAATGATCAGAAATTTTAATGATAAATTAATCACCCTAAGCTTCCTAGAATAATATTTATAGCTCGATAAACCATCCACAAAATTAAAATATTTCCAAATTTTTCAAACATTATACTAAGCTTCCTAAAATAATATCTATAATTCAGTTGAATCCGTTCACAAGATATTTCCAATTTTTTTTTCGAGCATTACACGAACATTCGTTCCGTCACTTTACAATATCTTCTTACTGCAGTCGTGAAGAAATATTCCAAGATTACTATTCCACGCGTAAAACGTTGAATAAATGTATAGAAAAATGTGAAATTCTGCATGCAAATGCCTGAATGCATTTTCAATCTTTAATCGTCCACCTTTTTCACTCGACCTCTTATATTCCTTCCACGAGAGTAATTAAAATATCAGGAATTTACGATCATGCTCGTCGTCCGTCACGAATAACGATTCGCTATTGTAACGAGGGAAATTACACGAAATTCACTTTCGTTACCGTTGGTACCGCGACAGGGCAACACGGCTGTAAATAATTGCCGCTTTAATCATTTTAAATGCACGGATAATCTCGGATCAAGTTCAAGATAGAGCCCCGGGACAGATACAGATTATACTCGTGCACGGGGGCAGAGGTGTGTTTGCACGAAACATGTTTAATTTCGTGTAAAATAATTGAATAAACGTTTCTGACAAATAGAGAAAATTGTGTATTCTAAATAGCGTTGAGAATTGGAGAAAATTCCCCGAAAATCACTTGTGAGAACGATAAAAGAGTGGTACGTAATTTGAATGAAGTTTGATTAATATCGATTTGAATACTCTGGAACAATTTTGCTCTTCAAGCAAAAAGCTTAATTTTTTGCTGTAAGTAATATTAAAAAGTAGACAAAGTTTTTAAAAACTTGTGGTAATTTGTGAGAATGTTTGAATAATGGTAATTTGGATTAGAATCGTTGAAAGAAATGTAATTAATATTAATTTGAATATTTTGGGACAATTTTATCATTGAAACATAATGAAAATTAATTCTCCATTTGGAGATAATATTAAAAAATGTGGAGAATTGAAGAAAAGAAAACATACTCGTTTAAGAGAATTTTAGAAGAGCGATGATTCAGATTGGAATCTTCGAAATTTTGATTACTTTTATACGATTTTACTCTTAAAATTTGATTCGAGAAAAATTCTATTTGAACGGATGCAACGATTTTAACGGAATTAAGGCTGATTTTCAAGGAGCGAAGAGCTTGCACCGATCGTCGGAAGCGAATTTTCGAAACGTATCAGGAATTGTACGAAACACGAAACATCGTATTAAATCTATTATACATACCATAGAATGAAACGAGGATCATTTTTATTCGTCGATTGTCGACACGATCGATCATACCCCCGGTCAAATTATAAATCCGGAATTGGTTGGCGTTTTTGATTTTATTGAAATTAATTCGCGCGATATTAATGTCGATGTACGCGTGTACCAGTTGTATAAATCAGAATAAAAGTCGTGGAAACGAATTCGACGCGTTCTTTCAATCAAATCCTTCTGAATTATTGTCGCGTGTGAGAATCGTCAATTCTTTGACAGGATTTTCATTCTTCAATTGACTGTTTTCTTTCAACGATTGGGTACAGTTCAGCTATGTTGAATAATAGTCATCTATAATCTGTTACATCTACAGTCTCCCGCAAAATCCTAACAGAAATTAGCTAAGTATTATAAATTTATTCCCTACATCGACTACAATTTCTGACACTTTCGTTTTAATCCTTTCATTTTATTTCGGCAGCGATTTTCATCTCTTCAGAAGCTTTATAAATCTCTACACAACCAGTCGAATCCTTAGAATTCCAAAGTATCGCCAACAACCCCCTTTGAAAATGCACCTTAAACTTCCCTTCTCTTCTATACGTATTACAGTGTCCCACAAATAACCTTCCCCACCCTGTAACTCCAATTTTTCACAAATACTTCGGCGATCTTTCTTCGTTCCCCACATCCCTACGTCTCCATCATCCCCAACCACCACGATCAATCAACCCACCAACCAATCCTCATAATCACCTAAAAACCTCCAAGCAAACCAGAGTACCACCGGTGGTACACGATCATTTTTGGAAGTAGAATTTCCTTGGATTCAAGGTTCAAAACGAGATGCGCAGGAAAGTAGATTAAAGTGGCGAAAATGTAGCAGTATTGACAGTAGATACCTATCTACTAACTCAGAAAAATATTGGAACCAACTTACTTTGTCTATTCTTAAATATTTGCATTAAAATAAATGGACTAATTGTCAAATTTATTTATCAATAGCAAAATGTTTCCATGTGATATCAACGCTCTCAAACGAGGCAATGTATGTATTCTAGCATAAACAGCTCAGAATAAGTAAAATAAATTTATTTCAAAATGTATTTCTAACTATCTCTCAAAATCCCTCTAAAACTCCCATTGTCCCTATGAAATTTATTTAAAAAAACGTCCAAAATCCACAAAGGCTAACAAACGTAACAGAGTTAATTTAAATTAGTACCGAAATGTTCCCATATGATATCAACACTCTTAAATAGGCTAGATAGCTCCTATGTAAATAACCAGGGACAAGCAAAACAAAGTATCAACGAGTTCATATGCAGTTCCTCCAAAACCCCTATTTTCCCTATGATACATATTAAAGACCCTTTAAATCTCAGGAAGACCACCAAACTTCAAGAATGATTGAATGTAAAATATCAAAATACCATATGAGTGAATGCCAAATGTATATTTTTCAGTTAATTCGAACCAGTAGATACTAACATATTCCCATATGAAATCAACGCTTCCGAATAGATTACATCATGTATTACAATCTAAATACCTAAGAATAAACAAAATAAGTTTACTCCAAAATGTATTAACCCTGACTTCCTACCTTCCTCTCAAAATTCCTCCAAAACTCCCACTTTCCCCAAGAAACCTATCAAAACCCCCACTGAAACCCTTGAAAACCACCTAACCATTGAGACTTCCGAAAAAATCCTAAAAATACTAACCGGAAGATGCGGTGAATCCCGCGTGCATGCCGTACCGCGGCGCCGTCATGTGTTGCGGATGCGGCGTCGGTTGTAGCGCGGCGTGCGTCGCTGAGACAGGCGCCTGAGGATGCGTGGCCGCCGGTCGTGACAGTATCGTGTCGATACCGTGAGGATTGCTCCCTACGGACGTAATTGAAGTAGCTGGAGAATGTTTCCCACTACCGGTCGGTGATGCTTGTCCCTGAGTAATCGTCGACAAAGGTACATTGATCCTTGGCAACTGAATACCACCTGGTTGTTGTTGTTGCTGATGATGATTAAGGCTCTGTTGTTGCTGCTGTTGTTGTTGATGTTGTTGATGCTGCTGATGGTGACTTCTCTCTGCCATCGAGTGTAACGCGGCTAAAGGTTGACTCGCGGCGAGCATGCTTCCACCGGCTGCGCTCAGGTTGAGAAATTGGAGAACATGAGGTGCGGCCGCCGCGTGAAAATCGTGCAACCACGGTGGCCTTGGCGGTGGTGGTGAATGACTGGATGCCGGTGGCGGTGAACACGAGCCCAGAGAAGAGCCAGCCGAAGAGCTACGATCGCCTTCCAAGTGGCTGTTCCGTCTGTGAGCGTCGCTGAGCGACATGTTCTCGCCAGGCTGCGGCTCCGGGCTGGACCGCGACTGCGAGCAGGAATCGCCAACGGTCTCGTTGCAAGTCTTGCTACCGCTGTTGTGGTTGTTGTTATTGTTGTTGTTGTTGGTCAGAGAACACACCATCTCGCACCACGCATAGTTCGGCAATGAACGGAAAATTTCGGCCGCGATTGAGACCGGTGGAGGAAAGTTGAGTATTTCGGTGGAATTGCTGGTGGAATTGCGGGGCAGATATGAGTGAGTGAAATATGCACTGGTAACGCGGTCACTGATAAACACTGGGTAGGTATATTCACTGTTGGTCACTAACACGCTGATCCATTGTTGGCTCGAAGGTTTTGTTTAGAAGATAGTAAATTTGGGTCGATTCTTCCGGTGCCTCGAGGTGTAGATTCTGGGTTTGTTGAAGAACACTGCAGAAGTAGGAGTTCAGATTTGGTATGGGTTTTAGTTTTGGAGTTCTTGAAATGTGGATTCCTATTTTGAGATTTGAGAAGGTGGGAAGTGTTAGATTCTCAGTTGTCAATGGACTGTTGTAGATTTGTAGGTGCTGGAAGATCTTTAAAATGAATTGTAGACTCCAATTTTGAGTTTCCAGAGATTAGAATTTTTCAGTTTTAAGTTTGCAGGGACCAGAATTCTTTAGAATGAAGTGCAGACTGCAATTGTTGGCTTCCAGAAACAGGAATTCTTCAGGATGACCTTGAGACTCCAATATATCATATTCAGACTGCAAAATCCTCCAGATGCAATTGTACACTTCAAATTTCTAGGTTTCCAAAGATTGAAATATCCCAATTCTTTTGAAATCCTCTCCTTCTTAGCTCCAATTACAATCTTCCACTTCAATACAATGCTCCCTGAGATGACAATATCTCAAAATCAATTCCACTCGAATTTCTTCAAATCCTCCACTTTTCAGCTCCAACTACAATCTTCCAGAAAGACTAAAATCTCTGAAAATCAATTTCAGAACCAACCACAGACTCCAACTTCCTTCGTCTCCGGATATACTCCAGGTCTCACACCTTTCTCCTCCACAACCTCCACTTCTCAATTCGCAAACGTTCCCCAAGGAATCCGAATAGAACTCGTAGAAAAAACTATACGTAGCACCAAAAAAACAGTCCGACCAACGTGGCAGAACCGCGTCGTCGTCGTCGTCGTCGTCGTCGTCGAGGGCCCGTTGCGATCGCGGTCGAGGACACTATACTAATGGGGGGTAAGCGAGGGTCTCGTCTCACCAAGTAGTATGCGACTGGGGGGGTGCAGCGAGGAGAACACGTAGCCGTGGGTTGGGATAGATCGCGCTGATAGGTTCACCGTGGCCGGCTGCTGAACGCGAGAAATGCGTGGATTGGCGTGTAGAGAATGGGAGGGGCGTACGCCGAGGGGCGTTCCTGCGCGGTGATTGGCTCGAGCGCGGTCGTTCCTCCGGCACGAGAGGTGTTCCGGGCGGGGCCTCTCAATCTCGCGTTAGCTTCTTGTTAAGCGTCTTTCATTGTGTGTTTAAATTCGTAATTTATGATCCCGACTGAATAAAACAAGAACTCGCCGGCTCGCTTACTGGCTGGCTGGTTGGCCGGCTAGCTGGCTTGGCTGAGCTGTTTGGCTGACTGGCTCGCTAGTTTGCTCGACAACTGGGCACCTCTGTATGACTATGGTGACACTACCGCCTCGATAACTTCCTTGCTTCCTTGCTTCCTTCCACTCTGTATATACTTACTTGTGTGCGTCTGCGTGTATGTATACGTATGCACGGGGTGAACCGGGTGCAATGTGACCAGAAGATCTCTGTTAGTTTCATTGTTATCGGGGGATTGATTGGAAATTCATTTCGACACAGTTCAGATATATTAACCCTTTCGTGTTAGGTGAATAATTTAGGTTAGGTACTCTATTTACGTTTGACTTGCTTGTAACCCTTCGACTATGGTTACGCTTTATTTCGTGCATTTTTCGTTCTGAAGAATGCTTAATTACCTATAACAATCGAAACAGTTCATGGTATTCAGTTATTTAAATAGTTGCTATACATAGTATAACAATATGTCCTTAACTGTGTCGTTTCAGTAATAACAATCAATGTGTTATACCTACTCAATTATACAAGGTGTCTTATTTGTAATAAATATCTAAATTATTTACCCCTCGTATTAATAAAGGTAAAATAAGGTCCCTCCAAGATCATTTTGAAGGTCATTCCAAGGTCACCGACATATTAACGTCTGTTTCTCTATAATGTGACGCTTTAACATCAAAACGAGTTCTTAATTTAACGTGACCTTACACAGTAAACGAAAAAACGTCGATGATCTTGAAATGACCTTCGAGATGATTCTGGAGGAAACTTTCTTTTACCAATACCAGATGTAAGACCGATACCTCAAATCAACAATGTAATATTAAACTCCTCTTAGTAATTTTTTGTCTTGCTTTCAACGAAAATAATTTTCGCCGTTCGTTACAAACAAGACACCCTGTACAATACCAACACTGTACGATCGTGCAGGTTTCTGCGTCTCTGTCCTCCTCCAAGCCAGCTTTCCAGCCATTCAAGTACGCGTAGAACCGAGCAAATCGAGTTATTTGCTCCGGATGGTCCATTTGGCTTGTTCCTACGTATGGCGATGCACGTGTCAACGAGAATTCGGTTACTTCGTCCGGCTGAACCATCGCCACCAGTATGACGTAACTAATGTGTCACCGATAGACATGCTTGTACTTAGATATTGGAGTGCGAGGTACGCTACTCTCTGGCTTCTGACCAATCTGACGATCGACACCGAACCGAAAAAGCTCTTCGCGTATTTTTCACACGGCGAATGAATTATTTATACTACATATGTAGCCTTATACCTAACGATATCTTCTCTTCCGCTGTTCGAGGTGTGTTGAAGACTCTCGTCGGGGTTGTCTAGCGTCGAATCAATGGATGTGGCTCCGAAGGGTGAAGTGTTGTTCGAAGTGAAATTGTTTCGAACGGATAGGAGGGATGGGATATAGAGATTTGATGGTACTTTTGCCAGATGCTGAGATGCCAAATGAAAATTGGATTATATATTAACCATTTCGAGGATTATGTACAATGTCCAGATACGGATTACTTGTACATTATTTATGTATAGGTATAACTACATTAGGGTCAATTTAGGTCAATATTCCTGAAATTATTTTTAACGCTTAACAGAATGTGAGAACGAAGCGAGGAATTGCGGAGTTTGATTGCTCGGGAATGTGGAAGGATGGAAATTCATTGGAATTGCGACAATTGTAGAATTACTCAGAATTCGGAGTATGTGGATGTTTGTTGGAATTGTGGCGAGTTACTTTTGAAATTCTTTGGAATTGTTAGTGCTCGGCGTGGAATTGCGGTGGTTGACTCTTTTGGAACGGAGAAGGATGAGAAATGATTGAAATTCTGGTGATTATTTGCAGAATGTACTCTTCCTTTCGGAGGGATGGAATCTCTTCGTGGTACCTAGGTTGCTTCGAATTTTCATATTTTAAAGCTTCGTTGTTTATGGTAATTTACAGAGAATTGTGTATTTTGTGGAGTGGAATTTTTTTCCACGATACACTTCACTTGAAATTTTCATTTCTTAAGGTACCTCGAGGCATGGTGATTTAAAAAAGAGGATTTGAATTTCCTCAGGAGGAATGGAATTGCCAGTATGGAGGAAATCACAGTGCGTGGATGTTTTCCACGATTCAGTTTATTCGAAGTTGTTGGAACACGATGCTCTCTGGAATGTTAACGACTCGGCGCTGAGAGTCCAATACTCTGGGAGATTAGTTCGCCTCTATTCCCTATTACTTCCGTTAACTTAACCTTTTATTAACTAAATAACATTTTTCCACCATAATTTTACGAAATTTTACCTATTTACAAATTTTTTAGTAAACATTCTTTCATTAAAGTTGATGATAAAAAGGACTGTAGGTAAGTAGGTACCTACCAGTAATAAAAATATTAAAGAATTAATCTTTTAAGGTACCACACTACTTTATATAATTTTAGAATATTCATATTTTAATTTTTCAAAATCTATTCAGTAATTTTTTAAATTTTTTAAATAATTTTCATCATAAATGTGTCATATTTATTTTCTCTTTTAAAAATATTCCCCAGTATTGTTTCGTTATCTACCTGAAGCTAATTTCGATTTATTTCCACGTGCAATAGATGGGGAGCGAGCAATTGTGGTCGATACAGATCTATTAGGGCCGGTTCTCGTAATAATCCGCATTAAACGGGCGCGATACAACCCGGTATAATAATATAGAGACAATGATACGCGATAAACGGGCGACGCTTCATGAAGACGCGGCATATGGCGCGTTTTATGACGCTGCTCGATAGCGCTGTTTCAATTATGGAAAATAATCTGTCGATCCTGTCTTTAAATAAGATGACTTATATTATATTGTCGTACAATCATTGATATGTATCATTTTATTTGTAATTCGATTGTGTATTCAGCCTTAAGTACCTCTGCACCCCGTTGTTTTAAATTCTTTCTTTTTCTGGTAGAAAGAAAGAAATTTATTTTCACTTTTGAAATTACAAAGATTACAGTTTTTATTCGTCGTTAATAATTGTACAAATCATTTGGAAATTAATAATGAATCTCATATTATACTACGAAAACTTTGTTTCATATGTCGAAATATTCTTTTAACATCACTCGTTAAAAAAAATTGAAAAATATTTCACAGATAATTATCATAGACACGAATTTCGACACTTTTGAAACTTCATCAGTAACCCTTTGAACTCCAATTTAATTAAAAAAAGTTCCAGCATTATTCCATCTATTGTTACTAGATTTAAACCACTCCTCATTTTCAATTAAACCTACTATCAATTTTTATAGTAAATTTCTAACATTACTTTACCTATTGTTATTTATTTGTAAATTTATATTGGATGAAATTGAACTTCTCTTAATATCCAATTAAGACACTTACTGAGTGTAAAGCAAATCTAAACAATCATTACAAAATTATTAAGTGAGATACCTACTAAATCTGACGAATTCGTATGTTTAGGTAACAGTTTCTATACGAACACACAATGAGTCTCCTAATACTTCATGAACTTATAATAAATTCACTTCCACGAAACAGGTGATCTATCACACCAGATAAATTCTAATTGACAATAAGCGATTAGCTATATCCATCAGCATCCTGAAAAAATTCGAAACTCTACGCGAATCCCCGTGCCTTAAACTTAGGCCGAAAAGAGCAACGTGCATGTAGCTCGTCCCTTAACAGTTCATTCGGGACACGAGTAGCAATCTAAAATCCATTTGGCGTGGTAACGCGTTCACGCGTGCACGTTACATAGGTACGCGCGCAACGTAACGTCGCTCCGTCAGGGCGCATATAATTCGAAAAAAATCACGTTTCGGTCGGCGTAATCCGCGATGTGGCAGAGCATAAATTTCTCGTTAAGAACCGCGGCCCAGGCATCCGTTCGACTTTTATCTGGTTCTTTCTATGGAAAGTCATTACGGCGCCTCCTTCGTGTCCCTCGACGATCCCACCCTTTCGGTCCCACCTCTGTTTGATCCCATTGGTTGTACGGATGGCTTTCTGTTTAGAGCAATCGTGGGTTATTACCGGGGTTCCTGGATCGGCCAATAAAATCGGTGCAAATTACATCGTTGCCGGCAATCAACCGGCAATAAAGCTCTCGGCCGCGAGAGGCGATTCGACGGCACCTCTCTCGATTAATGGACTCGCGGGCATTTGGCCTCCTCGCGACGGGAATTGAAACGCTCGACCGTGTGTACGGTGATTAGCGAATTCATTTGCAAATCGAAGCGGCTCCACCCCGTTACGAAAGTGTACTTCCCTGGAAGATCGATGTTGCTGGCTGGTGGAATGACGAACGAAACGAGGAATTGCGGAGCTTCGTTCTTCAGGAACGGGGAAAGATTGGGAATTTCTTGGAATTGCGTTTGAATTGGAAGTAGGTGCGCGTGTATTTCTGAGAATCGCTGCGTCTACTTTTTGGTTTTTCTTGGAATTGCAGAAATTCCCAGGATATGTCTATAGAAATTGAAAGAGCGTGCGACAACTTCGTGGAATTGCCGGTGGTACACTGGCGCCCACTTGTCGCAATTCCTAGAGTTGGAGCGTGTGTGTCAATTCCTGAGAATTTTATAATTTGGTAAGTTTGTGCGTGTCTAACAATTCCTGGCAATTCCTCAGAGCTGGAAATGCCTACGATCGTTCCTAAGAATTGTCTAGAATTGAGAACCCGTATCACCTCTCCATGGAAATTTTATAATAAAAAACAATTTCTTGGAATTGATTTAGACTTAAAAACGCGTCGAAAATTCTTCGCACTTCCAATCACAAGATGTCAATTAATCCCACTGATAAAATACTAAAATCATTCTGTACGATACCAATTTAACGATTAACACCTTCGCCGTCTACGAATACAGTATAATACAGAAATCGTCTCACGATTCACAAAGAGATACTTATTCCTCCCTGTCCCTCAGTAGGTATACGACTTCTCCCATACATACAGATATCGTTACTCCCTATTTCTCCAGCGAAATATTTGTTTCGAACTCGTGTTCGAGGCGGCGGAGGGGTGGTGGAAACGCATTATCAGATAGTATCAAAGCGGTGTCGCGTAAAAGTCCAGCTTAAGTTCCACTACGAACGATTTTGCAAAACTTCTCCCCTCCTCCACGACCTGATCATGAGACGAGTAATCGCGGGTCGAATATAAATTTCCTAAATTCACATACGATCCCTCTGAATATCCCGTGGTGGTCGTTCTTGTTGTTGCTCGGTATGGACGCATCTGTTATTCAGTTTCCCTGTCTCTTCCTCGAGCTCAGCACTTCCCCTCTACTACGAATTGGGGCTAATTTTTCAAACCTGGCTTCGATGGTCGTTCGAACGTTTCAACACAGTGTCCTTTAAAGCTGAAACGAAGGTAGAAATTATGGCGACAGAATGGGGAGGCACGAGTGCCTCGATGATGGAACGTTCGTTTCTCTCCTCTTCAAAGTTTTATGTTTCTATCAAAGATTTTTATGATATTTCTGTAAATTGGGATTCTTGTCTGAATATTCTTTTGCGGAGAGGAACAAATTGTAAATCAGATTCTGTTGGAGTTGCAGGAAAAGTAACGTGTGTTTGAATATGAAGAATAGTAGGGGAAACCCGGCCGAAACATGGGTAAAACCGGGACCCGCTACTATTTTCAAAACGCTTTAAAATATTCCCGCGTCAATGCAGCCATCAATTGACGTCATTTGGATTAGTGCATGAACAAAATATCTCATTTTCACCGAATTGTAAACTTCACAATTGCTGATATTGTTTAGGTAAGTACTTTTTGGCACGAATTATGCTATTCGTCATGTATCGAAGTATGAGGGTTTTTTTCAATTCGTCATGGTGGTATCAGTAATTTGTAATATTTAAAAAATTGCATATTGGGGCAAAGCTGGACGGGGTAAAATCGGATACCCACTTTTGACCCAGATATGCCCATGTTACAAACGCATTAACATTATTAAAACAGTATTTCAGATAGATATTACTTGATGGTGCTTTTTTATTCATAATACATCGTAATATTTTAATTTAACCTTATTTTTAGACTCCGACAAAATGCCTCGTAATTACAAAAGAACCGTAACACGGCAATCTTGGTGCATCCAGATTGAACGAAGGTTGGGTGCAGTGTATAATTTGCTCAAGGTGAGCCCATGAAAGCTGCACTGGTTGGGGATGTAAAGAATTGGATAAATAAACAATATTGGTCACTGTATCAGGTTTTACCCAGGTCTCGGGATAAAACCGTAAATTCCCACTTCTTCGTAAAATTGTTATTTTCGGGATATTTTTTTGTTTGTGAAAATTTAACGTAAGCTGTTGTTTAAAGGAGATATTGCTAGAACAAATTACATATTCAATTTTTGTTTAATTATATTAATTTCAAAGTTATGCCATTTTATCCTTAAGGTTCCGGCTTTACCACAGTCTCCCCTATATACTGTGGAATTTAAAGGCTAAATTGACCTGATGTATGCATTGGAATATTTAATGGGGTGAGGATAATCTGAATCCTCAGCTAGGCAATACAGTAAATCAGACTATACATGAATTTATACTGTGAACAGAAAAAAAAAAGAAATGGACAAAGTGATTCATTCTGGGGAATAATTTTTAACCAACAGTATTTTTAATTAGCTTGGAATTTGATAATTTATCAATTCTAAAGGGAACAGTATGCTTTATATTATATTAGAGAGATTAAATATTCCAATCTTTCAATCTTTAGTTTCTAGAATTTAACAGAATGATTCTCATTCATAATTATTAAGGTGAGAATAATTTAGGTGAAATCTCCACTCTTTTCCATAAGAAGGAAATGAAATTGTGTTGTCCTTTTATGATCTTATTAAAACACAATTTCAATAAATCTTTTGTTCAGAACTAAATAGGAAGTGTCTGGTGACTTATGGACTTCAGAAATATACGAATTCGTACAATTGTCAAAGAAACTTGTAGAGAAAAGAAATGAAAATGTACCGATTTAAAGGCATTCACTAATTATTTACTATAACTACAATTTTCAGAATCTTCTTAAACTAAATCTCTAATGATTTATAGACTGCACAAAACAGACTTCAAACAATCTTCTTTACAAAACAAAGAATGGAACACATCTGTTGATAAGAATCACCATTTATTTAATAAATATATATTTTCCAAAATCTTCCTAAAACATCGATTCTAACAAACATGTTTCCCGAACAATTCACAAATATCCAATCACTTGCACCTACACTACCGGCCAAATGTTTGGAATCACTGTGCATTACAAGTTATACAAAAATTTCCAGAATAAAGTTAGTAATTTTAAGAATATTTTAACCAATTCTTCCTCGCTCAAATCAATCGAAATAAGGTAAAACACTATCGATCACCGCAACATCAATTTCAAATCTGTAAAAAATTAGCAGCGGGTTCAATTTTACCGTAAATTAGCAGGTGATTCGAAATTTTTGTCCGGTAGTGTATATAGACTGCAGAGAACACTCTAAAACTTGTCCAACCTCAAGCACTCTTCTTAAAATAAAACAAACAAAAAAAAATTAAACCAACTCTATATACCTTTTAACACAACTATCGCCCATCACGGTCATCGTATCATCCCAGAATCCCCGAGGACGACAATCATCACCTGCAATCGAGTACGCTTGCACATGAAACCTACCAAACGAACCTCGTGCCATTCTCCCAAAATTTCCGCCGAGTCCCCGTTCCGTCCTGTCCCGTTTTACGGGACATAAAGCGATAATTGAGCGGTGCTCCTCTTGCCTCGCCAATGATAAATGCCCGCTAATTTCACGCGTGATCGACTTTAACTAACGGCCACCGGAATGTCACGCGCGACGGAAAAAAGGCAGAGCAAGAGGATCCAGAGTGGCGTCTAACATCGAAGAACGAAGAGGAGATTTTGCGCACCCGGTTGGATGGGGCCATTGTGCCACCGATCATTACACGCCGATGATTGCATTATATTAGCCATGCAACGTGATCCTTTTGCCCACCGGTGATCCGTGTCATCGCGTGTTCCACGCCAGATGATGCCACACGATCTTCTCTGTATACACACAGTTAGGCTACTCGGTTCACTCCGCCTACCCCTCCGCTTCCACTAATCGTTTCATTTTTCTTCACAGTGCAATAGTCTGTGATTGTATTTAAATCGCGTGATCGTATGCGACTGGTGAGTTTTGTATTGTCGGGGAGGGGGGATAATTCGTGGCCGTTTAAAGGTGATTTGAAGGGGCTAATGAAATGTAGGAAGAATTTTATTCTTATTATTTTTTTTTTTTTTTCAAGATTTGCCGAAGGTTTGGCGATTTTTTGGATATATCGGTGACAGTTGAAGAAATGCTGTTTGAGGTGGTTTAAAGGGACGAATGGAACGGGTTGTGAGGGGAATTTTATCACTATTTGCTTCAGCTATTTAGAAAAGAGAAAAAGATGGTCAAATGTGAGAATCATCGTCTGAGAAGATATGCAAATATTGAGAATCATCTGTTTTATTTATTCGTGGTTTGTTGAAGATTTGGTTATTTGCTGGATATATTGGCGAAAGTTGAAGAAGCTGTGGCTACAAAGGAAATTGTGAAAAAGGCTGAATTTTTTATTCATAAAAATTGAATGTTAAAAAAGATACAAGGATTGCTTTCTAAAAGAGAAATTTTGTTTCGCTGGAAGTTGTAGTTAATTTTGAAAAATAGTCAATCTTTTGCTTAACAGAAAACACGATTACTATGAGGATATAATTATAAGAAGAATTTGTGTGAATATTTTTGAAAACAGCAACTGAAAAGGAAAGAAAATGCTAAACCCTTTAACTACTAAAAATAACTTTTCCATGGAAGAACATCAATCACACTGAATTCTCCCAATTCTCTACTCTTTCTTTCCCCAAATATTAACATAACACAAATCATAGATAATCTGCACAATGCGAAATCGATAATATTCAAGCTAATAAACGAAATTACACGTGTACCAGCCGAGTATTATTAGATAAAGGAAGAAATTCAATGGGAATGGTATTGCTCCATGAATTTCAGTGATGTTTCCAAGGCAGAAGAGAACGAAGAGGAAACAGGGGAGAGAGAAGCCTGGAAAAGAAGTCCGGTAGTGGCGCGAACAAAATAGAAAAACCCTTGTCTTCTTGCAGATATCGATTTTCGCATTAGGTCGCGATTGGATAGACTTTCATTAATATTGTCCCCGAAAGATCATCGCATTATCGAGCTTCACAGTCGTCACCCGTTTCGTTCCACGTCGTTGCCTCCTTCGGGATGCTCCCATTAAACCCGCCTCTACTGCACGCTGAAACGACTCAATTCCTCTATTTTAATCTACGTAAGTAGTTCGCCAGGCCCAATCGAAACCCTTTGCAATCGTTCGAATCGCTCGTAAATATTAATTAAACATCGTACCTTAAAGTTATAGGTACCTTGTACCGGTTGCTATTTTAATCATTCTCATTAGAACGTGACACTGGAATTTTCATTTAATACGACACGCTCTTTCGTTGAAACTGTTTAACATCAAGGAGAAAATTATAAAATTTTTTAAATTACAAAGAAATGATACAATTTTCTGTGTAATTAAATAGATTACATAAAGAACAGTTATTTTCACTATGTTTGCAGATTTTTCCTATCAGAAATATTAAAATTTTCAAAAAAGTGGATACACACGCGTGAGTAGGTACCTGAAAAGGTTAAGGCTCGTTTGCAATTCACGATACATTTATCGTACCATAGGTGCAGGTAGAGAATTTTTAACAGATCCAATTTCCTTGGAAAGGTTTTCGTCTCTTAAAAAATCGTATCTCTTCAATACACACCTGAGAATCGGTAGAAATTCTAACAGTTCCTTAATTTGCATATTATTGTAAACATAAACGTAGAATTGCTATTGAAACAATGCCTGGCTAGGTAAACCACTACATTCTGAACGTGACGTAATAGAAAAGTCTGAAGTGTAGAAAATTCTGAACTGAGCATAACTGTGAAAATATTGTTACAAACATGAATATTGTACTGTCTCATTGTACAACTGCACGATTACAATTCACCATAAAATACTCCCACAAACATCGTACTATGAACTTCCACACAATTCCAACAAAAATTCACCATCATCCTCGATCACCATCTAACCATTCTTTTCAACCGTGATTCGCGAAAGACACGATCATCATCCTCTCACTCAAATCTTCTTCATCATCGTCGTCGTCGTCGTCACAATGAATGAAAAAAGAAGAAAAACGAGAAATCGTCCAAGCTGCTGCTGAACGACCTTCCAAACTCGCCCTTAAACCACCTTCACGTGGACCAAACACAAAAGGGTCCCAGCTAGACGTACACCAAAAGAAAAAAAAGAAAATTCTTCAGTTCTCTCTCCCTTCCCCTCTCCTCCCCCGGATAATAGGCTAATTATAATTAACGAAGCGTCCAAGGAGGGCTACCTGCTATTCTGAGATCCGAGCTAAGCCGGAAATAGAGGGAGCTGAATGGATGATTAATAACGTCTGCAGGACCGAAAGTCCACCGCCATCATGAGCTACCATGCGATCAACGACCGTATATACCTTAGAGCTTAGAACGTATACTGCAGAGCTAGAAATACCGCTTCCGTTTGATCTTCTTAGGTGTATCTTTTTACACCTTAGGAAACAATTATTGAAGATGAATCTTATAATCGGTGTTACATGTTTTAGCAACTGTACCGCAGGTAGTGTATATATTCTGAGTTTTAACCGTGAGGGAAGACGATGCTTTGAAATGATATCTTACAATGAACAAGCTATGGTTTTTCGTTTAACCATTTGCGTTACGATTTTTAGTTACTCGCTGTCTTAAGGGTGTTTAAAAAGAAGGAAGAAGCTACTAAATGAGAGGTTTCAATTTTTTGCAGAGGATATAAATATGACTTTCAGCTTTCTTCTCCAATTTTTAGAAAAATTGAGAAAAGTTAAGGTATTTAATGAAAGAAAGAGAAGAAAGTAACAGGGTTGTGTTATTGTCACTTTAATCTACTTTTCACTGGACAGAAGAGAGTGACTGGACTGTTCCAGTGACTGCAAGAAGTCGAGAAAGTCGAGGATTCGGTGGACGTCCCCGGTATTACACACGCCGTTCAGAGGTCCTGTGAAACTATTTCATTGAGCAAATTTAACGCTAATACTGTCCAAATACGACAGGCCCATTGTTGGGACCCATAAAGGGCCACGCAGCTCTACGTGCACAGCTGCTCCTGATTCGTGAGGGCCGACAAACAGGCTTAAGTCCCTGTCCTTTTTCGGTCTATCAGTCATTTCGTTCACGATGGCGAACGGAGAGAGAAGGAGCGACAGGGACAGTGAAAGAGAGAAGAAAAAAGCAAGAGAGAAAGAGAGAAAAGGACGGGGAGAGAGGAAAAGAGAGACAGTAAAAGAGAAGGAAAGAGAGAGAAGGGAGAGAGTTAGAAAAAAAGAGAGAAAGAGAAGGAGAGAGACTACACGTAGGACTATACATGGTTCGAACATTATGTCTGTCCATTCACAGGGGATATCTTCCGCTGCCCGGTGGCGACGTTTACGCTACTCAAAGTCTGCTTTCGAGCCGCTTTGCATGCGCTTATCGTTTGTCACCTGACGATCGTCCGACGGATCCACGCTGATACCCGATCGTCCGCTATTTGTCACCGATCTGTCCACCTTTTTTCTTGAGGAATCAGGACGAATCCTTCTCCTGACTTCTACACCTTTCATGATTTTCCCGGAATTTTTTGATTTATGGAGCGTTGTCACCGTCTTGATGTCTTAGTTTTGATCATTTTTTTTTTTTACGACCATAATGGTCGTATGATAGTAGAAGATTAAAAAAATTTTCCTAGTTTTCGGGGAAAGATTTTCTTACGGAGGTTCTAATTATATTAATGGTCGAGTTGGATGGGACACGCAGTTGCTTGTTTATTCTGTGTTTTGAAATATTAAAATGGAGAAGTTTGTAGCTAGCGGCGGCGAATGCTTTTAGCCACTTTCAATTATGGTACACTTACTTCAAGTACCATTTTTTGGATCAGCTGAAGTTCAATGTAATTTTAGAAAATTCCAACTATTTCTTGTTAGGAATCTATTGCTAACATATTTTCAGAATAAAAAGAAACCACGTGCCATCACTGTCAAATCCAGCAAAAGATATTTCAATCTTACCGTAAAAAATTCTGAAATTAAAAGGGAACAGACTTATCCAAAATCCAAATCCAATAACAAATATCATACCTTGTATCGTCAGAAATTAGTAGTCTATAAATGCAAAGTGTCCGGAATGAAATCCGCGTACTTTTAGTCTTTCCGAAGTTTTCCCCCTTTTTTGTCGTCTGCACGCAGCGAGATTTCACGGTGAATCACGTCGATACGAGGCCCCGGTCGAGAACAAAAGATTTGAATTGTCCGGGAATCACGTGCGCAACCCTCTTTATCCCCGTGTTACTACACACACGCGGGCATTTGCATATTTCACTCTGACTATCGCGAAATAGCCTCCTCCCCCGCGACCCTCCTCCTGTTTACTTCGCTCTCGATCTCTCGTTTATTTTTACATTTATCCTGGAAATGTATTCGCGTTATTCTCTCTCACTTAACGTTACGACTCTTCGCTACCGGATGCTCGACGAACAGCTTCCGCTGGATTCTTCGTTTTCACAAAAATACAGGGTGGTTCAAATGGAAATATCAACATTTAGATAAACGTGGAAAATTTGTCTTCGTCCTCTAACGATACAAAATTATAAAAGAAAACAGCAAAAAGTCTAAGAAACACCATCAGAAGTTTCAAAGGGCAATGATCTCTTCAGTACCTATTCTCTGTTCGTAAATCAACTTAAAAATACTGTCGTACAATGAAAAAACATATGTCTCCCTAGAAGATCTCGCTTTTTTGAGAGGAAAAATTGATCTCTGTTTAGCTTCTATCACAAACACAAACGCAGATAAACGAGAAGAAATGTTCAAAGAAAGAAGAATTCTGTTACGAAAGGGTCAAGAGGAAAGTATCACCTCGAGAAATGAAACAGAAAACGAGCCAACCGATATTTCCCAATCGCAATCACCGACGATAATTCTTATAATCGCCAATCAGAAGTCACCGAGTATACACAAATGATCGTGCACGGCGGTGCAAACATTGCGGACGCTCTATAGATATTCGGGCTTTCGGAACCCCCGTGCACTTTTCCGATGTCGCGAGTTTAGCACGTGTAAATTCCAATATTTAACCGATCGCATTAACCTCTAATGCACAACGATGGACTAATGAAAATTGTATGCAAAACTGTTGGATTCTCATCGACGGAAGTCTGGCGTATACGGCTCGCTAGTACGCGCGCGCGTGCACCAGTAATTACCAAACGAATAACTCTTACGCTAAATACTAATTACGAAACAAATTACTTGCGTGCGTCATAAAGAAAACATTAATAGCTAAATATTTGCATAATATACTATCGAGTGGTCCTCGTATCGAAACGATATACAAAGCATATCGATCGCGCCGCACGCTCGCGAAGCTACTTCTCGCGAATTTATTGCTATATTAGCGTGAATGTTAATAAACCACTCTCCCTTCTATTCCACCTCTCTCTCCCTCTCTCTCCTCCTGTAATTATTTGTACGATCCTTCAATCGACATTCAACCACGGAAAACGATCGTTTGTCCCCGGTGTTCACGACGAACGTCGCATCCTGCGGACAGGAAATCGATCCTGGAAGTTTGCGCGATTTTAGTTGGCTGCTGGTATGATTTTGGCTCGAGTAGTGTTGCGAAAGAATTTTTGCTCTTGTTAGTGTAAAATCTGGCGTGGTTCAATTTACAATTGTCAACCTTCACGAGAAGGAATTTTTATGAATTATGAAAATGTTTAGTTCAATTACGTTACAGGTACAACTTCACATTGTAATTTCTTCTCGCTGCAGGAGGAAGCAATGTCATCCAGCAGGTACTCCGATATTTCTACGATAAAAAGGATCGATCATAATATAAACGGAGTACTGAAAGCGTCTGTGTAATAAAACAGGTATCAAAGATAACAGTCTACATTGATCACCTCAATCTCGATGAAAATTTCGAAACCAGTCTCGTTATATTCCTCTAATGAACATTGTATTGAGGATCTTTAATTAGCGAATTGACTCAATCGACTGCAGAGAAAAAAAAACGTTTATTGATAGAAATGTAATACAGAACAACGGAGGCGAAAACTCGAGTGAAAAACGGGTACTCGGTTCGGGGTTGTCGCACGACTACATAAAATGCGGAAAAACATTTGTTATATACTTGGATCGGAACCACGGTCAGCGGACCCATGGCTTTTATGGCCCGGCCTGGGCCTACGTTAAGCAGAGAAAAATTCCAAATATAATCTATTCTCAATACATTGAAATAATCTTTCTCGGTTATCGTATCTTTGTAATTCTCCTTCACCTGCCAATGAATGAAAAAACACACAGCAAAACGACGAAAAAATTCCCACGTTACCTTGATCAATTCCATAACCTTTTTTACCCCCACACACACACACAGAATGAACAAGATATCATTGGAAATTCGTGAAAAACGTGACCGAACGGCTGCCATAGGAGGCCTAATTGTTCGTCGAAATGCTCACCTTCCCCACGGCGGGTGCAATAAGTAACGCTAGGCTAAAGATGAGGTCCAATGCATCAATGTCATCGCGAACAACATTGTTCCCGGGACGGCGAGGACTTAGCTCTAACGACGTATTTATGGCGTCAAGTTGCGGCTTAAATAATAACCAGTCGATGATGGATGGTGCGGCCGTGCACGCAGAAAATCGACATCATTATTGTTGTTAGGGTTTTGTAACATCCGCCAAGATGTTTCATGATCGCACAATACGCGTTCGCGCACGCGCACAGATACAGCCAGGCGAGAGTTCTGCAACGGCAGATGCGTATAATCTCTCTGTATTAACGATAGCTCGATCGGGCCCTGGCTTTATCTCGCAAATCAGTTCTGGGAAGACGTGACGTCATCGATTTTCCAGCGATTTCGGACGTGAAAAGGTCGCACGGTAATGAGAACGCGGCTTGAAACGATATGGCAACCGTTGAACGCGGGGAGAGGTGAGAGCGTGAAGTTGACGTGATTTGCTTTTGCGTGGGGGTTATTGAGAAAGATCGTCGGGGTTTTTCAGCAATAATGGAGTGATTTGAAACGATTCTACAGCACGACAGAAGTTCAGATAATTGAATAACCAAATGAAAGGGGGACGATAAGATAACGCGTGGTTTGAAGTATTGACTCGCGAGTAATGGTCGATTGAAATGCACCTATACAGCTATCTAGGCAATAATTACAAATGAAAAATTGAGATAAAAATAAGATTAAAAGAATACATTCTGCGTCGTTTATTGAATATACTAGTAATTGAAAATGCGTGATATACGTTAAATATAAAAATTTTTGTGTTCAATTCTTTTGAATGTAATTTCGAGAGAAATTTTTTGTCATCTGCGATTGAAAATGTGAAATTCGTCGTAAAAGTAATGAAACAGATCATGAAAAGCATTTCCCTCCCCTGTACCGTGTGTAATTTGCGAAAATATTTACGCCGGGCGTATCGGTTTATTAGAGATAATACGCATTGCAGATAATACAGATTTTCTGTTTCACATTTAAATGGAACGATAAGCTGTAATTTATTCTTTTATTACATGTAATAAAATGGCCGATGACACCGACGCTACCGGGCATGAAATTCCAAGTGCATCCAACGCGGAAAATATTTCGCGATGAAACAAGATATACGAGTAATAATTCCTTCTCCGTTGTTCCGCGTTCATTTTGAAAGCTAACGACGCTTCTAACCCAAGATTCTACGTGGAATCAACATCGGTCACGTAGAATAGCTTGTATCAATTCCGAATGTAATATTGGTGATTGTAAAAATTTCTGAAAGCTTAACGAGACATCCTCCTCCCGTATATAGGTACCTATGTACATTTAAATATGACTTAAGATAATTCAAATTAATTATAATTAATGAACTGACTATAATTTCCAAGTCTGCCTTTTAATTCAACTACAACTCATACCTGGCTTAACATAAGTCAATTCAATTTAAATTCAATTGTTTCGTTTCCATTTGCACCTAATTTATATCTAACCTAAAATCCTATTTTCAATCACCGCAACAGTCAAAGTATCTTCACAATTATCGAATTGTAACCCACACCTAAAAAAATTTCCTAAGCAGACATACCATTACTTAACCTCTCAAAGACCCCTTTTAAACTCTCTCGATTAATCCTGAATAAATCACCTAACCTATAAACCATCCAGCAAAAAGTAAAGGTGACACCAGACAATACATTTATACCAAAGCTCCTCCTTGAAAACTCGACAAATTGATCGCATACACTACTCAATGCTCTCACTATAATAATTCCAATCATTTCCACCCTCTACCAGAAGCGAAAGGAAGCCACGTCCCAACGCAATATTACCCTGTTCCATATCCTGTCCGCGTTCCTAAACGCAGCATTAGAAGAATCACGCGTTTTCAGTTGGGCCCCATTGAAAACGCGCCGACAATAGGTTAAAGCGTCAAATTAGGCGGTGCAGGTCAACTACATGGGCGTCCCTGCAGTCTAGTCGCCGCCGTGTCGGCTGAATTCTGTGCCCCGGATATAGGGTTGCCTCTATAATGCCATAATACAAATAAGTCAGTCAGTCAGTTGGTGCCCCGCCGCGTATACCCTACGGTCTATTATGGTTCTTGATCTCCGACCATTATGCGTCCACCTTTCTCCCTCGATTGTTGCCTGCCTGCAAAGTCATTCGTACTATAGCGTGAAGCTTCTGTGTCCCCTCCACTATACCCGTGCACTCTATCCTTTTTCCATGACTCTGTAGGTATTACCTTCTCACTCACGCTTGGACGTTTATGCTCTTTTGGTAACCTCTTCTGACATCGACTTTAGTATCTCCCTCGTTTCACCCACGCTTGAACACTCTTTTCGCCACACGGCCGACTACCTTGCTCTTCTTTAGCAAGAATATTCTTTCGACGAAAGAGATTAGATGGATTGGATTACTGTCCGTGACTGGGGATTAAGGATTTTACTGGCTGGCTCGATGACAACGACTCTGTGATCGATATGATCCTTCGATTTTATTCTACTTTTTCCTTTTTATGGTGGAGTTAAAATTGTTTGTGGAGTTTTGAAATGTGCGATGTGGAAGGAATGTTGGATAGTGTGATGTTGTGAAAATGGGGCTATTTGATTGAGATGCTTTTAAGAGGTTAGAAAATCGATTCCCCTAATACAGAACATAAGGGACAATTGGGATTTGCAGAAATTATTAAAAATAAATTACGAGAGTGAAAGTTTCTATGGTTTTATTATTATAACTAACACGCTTCCGCTTATTGACTTCGATTTGTCTGTTGGTAGAAATGTATTCGGGAGTCGGCTACCAGTAGGGTACAAAATAGACTAACAATAAGCTTGTCTCCCTTTCTTTGATCATGTACAGCCCTTCTGCCCTCCCCCTTGTGCAAATAGATCGAAATACTTATTTGAAAAGCAAAGTCACGGCCCAAAGAGAAAAACTAGTTTCGACAAAAATCTGAAACCGCCTTGTCAAAATTAATTACAAATAAGATTACCGACTAATTTCTAACCTGCAAAATTTTCGCACTGACAGTCATATTGAAATAAATTTTTGTTCAATTCTAATTGAAGTTTTAAAAGCAGATTAAAAGTAAATTTCAATTGAAATTCTGAAACTTTCAAAGTTGAAATTTTGCAAGTACATAATATTTACATAAAAATTGGCTGAAATTCTAAAAATTACGATTGATCATTTCGAAGTGAAGAAGACTCGTTCGATTCGATATCTGTGTTGCACTTGTCGCCTTGCTGTTATGCTAAGAGCTGGCCATCCCCAAGGGTCCTTTCCGGTTCGTTTAGCATCGCGCGAAGACAACCGTGTGTCATCGTTGTTGCCCACGCGCTAATTGAATATCGCACCCTTACACCGACTGCCATTTCATCTCGCGGCGATAGAGCTTTTAAGTAAAATTTCATTTCTATCGAACGACCCGTTCTCCCATAGAACCAGCACCAGCTTTGTTTATGATCGAAACGAATAAAACGATCGTTTCAATTAGTTAATTGGGACAGCAGCAATTCCACCAGTCGCGAAGCTTGTCCACACAATTTTGTTTGTCTCAAAACAGGATACAATTCACGGAGAGGAAAGAAAATCAGAAAAAAATGAATCTCGAGTAAATTAGTAAAAATGTACTTCTACATTTGTAATACCGAGGAAGTACAATGGTTTTATTTTCGAGAATGATGGTTATTGCTTTCAGTAGCCTGTTTACGTAATATTGAATTGCATCTGTGCCAAAATTTCGTATATTCTAGCAATTTCAGTATCAAAATTGTGTTACTATGTTTCTTTTTCAGTTACATCTTAGAAATATATCAATCACACATCATCTTCAATTAAATCAGACTAAAATCGTTGATCCAATTTCGCGGGAAAGATAAAAAAGATACTTTACACATGTCAAACCACTTATATTCCATAACCTGATTCACATACATACAATATTTCTAACCAATAAAACGTCAATCAGTAACACTCACGAACCGTCACATGACTTCACACGATCGGTAATATCGCACAAATAACACCTTTCGCTCGAAACAATCTAACCTCTCGATCTAACCAATCCAATTAACACAAAACACCAATTATTCCGGATGCAAAATCGCGTATGCAGTTACCTATTCTTTAGTTAACCAAAAAACTTAAGCGAAACGAACTCGGCTGATCCCTCTCGATCGGTAATACCTGTACGATCGAAATAAGTTAATCGTTCAATGGCCAGAGGGAGCAATTTGAAAAAAGTCGACGTGTGTAAAGGCGAAACTGCGAGGTGAACGAGTGAACAGAATCGAGTAGTCGAGTGAAGCGACGCTGGGTAGGCCATAAACAAGTGCTTACCGCAATCTAATGCGTCTGTAATTGCTCGAGCACCAGTATCTTCCCCAACGGTCCCACTTGCTCCCGCGATTTAATTACTATGTAAATGTCGCATTCCCTAAACTGTCCGTTTCCCCTCCCCGCACCCCGTCTGGCCACCCTACCCTTTTCCAGGCTGTCGCCCGATGTCCTTAATTACTTTATACGTTATTATAGCCCACCAACTACTGTCGACCGTACTCACTCCATCCGACAGCCGGTCGTTTCACTCCATTCCGTTCGGCCATATTGTTGCTGGCTTAAGCCCCAATCTCTTTACCTTCTTCCTTGGATCCTCTCTGCTTCTGATTGTCGCGTGAGAATGAAAATCGTTGCTTTAGAACTTCTTTTATGGGAAGATTCATGTGAATGTATGGAAAATGAAAATGGTGCATGATTTTTTGACGTGAATGAAATTTTTCTTTAATTTTGCTTGCATAGGTTAGGAACAAGTTTATTTTATGAAGGTTAGATATTTTTAAATGGCAGTGAACAATTCGATAAATGAAAGAAATTTTATAAACGGCAACGAAAGAATATTCTTTTTATGTTGTTCCTGTGAAATTTTTCCAAACTTCGTGAAAATGACAGATCGTGTATAAAAGAGTTTCGTAGAGTTCCTAACCTCGTTCACTTTATGCCAATAAAGGGAGAAACGTTTTTTCTTCAAGATAAAACAATTTATCTCGTTAATTCATAAAGATCGGTTTCCCCTTTATGAAAGCATTTAGCAATCTCGAACGGTACGCTTCTTAACTACATTTTGATCGCAAAGTCGTTTCGCGATATACTTTATAACATCGTAACATGGCGCGGAATTACGTATCTCATTATTCTTGTCTCGTACGCCGGCATGTAGCACTCGGCGTCATTAACTGGGGCCATTTCCGAAAAGTAAAATCTGCACGAGTTTCGTTTCCATGTATGTACATTTACGAAGAAGATTTGAAATTCATTCATTCCTCAAGTTAAAATCATTTACAAGTTATTCAATGATAAATTTTCATACGTCAAAATTAATAACAACATTTAACATAAAATAAAACGACATTATTAAAAATTAAAAATTTAAAAACCTAAATGGTACTAACCGTAACAAAAACACCATTATATCATACGAGAGGTTACGTGGTACATATGTATCACACTTTTCGTCACTGTTTTAAAGCTACGTCGATAAATGTATCGTTTCGATGGTCGATTACCGATTGATTCAACTCGTAAGATCATCTTTATCCTCGGCCCTAGTACGTCTTAGCCGGTGGACAGTACAAATGGCTTTGCTGTCCACAGGAGTCCGATAATTTGGCAGCCGAGAGGGTTGTAAGAGGGCTTTGACCAGTTTGTCAGCCACCGATGTACCTAAGAGGGTCCTCCAGCACCGCTACGTCAATTTGTCTTGCACCGCAATGGATAAACTCCCTACGATTTGTCACCGGCCGATTCTCATTGAAAATCAATCGTTCGCGAACACGCTTCGCCTATTTTGAATATTCCCGTACCCTGTGGAGATCAATACCATACTCGTTTGGAAACGCGTTCAAACGTTACGACTGCTTTATTGCCAGGGACTCGTCATGTTCGAAGTCGTAAATATTTTTTCGTGTTAATGGTGTGAAATAGTTTAAAAGTGTCGCTTGTAAATTGATTAAACGATGTTAAAGATGCAGAGTACTAATTAAAAGTGTTAAGGTATTAAAAAATTAACAGTGTGAATTGTATTAATTGTGTTATATGGAAACAATTTTTCAAACGTAGAAATTTTAGGTTAATTATCACCAAAACTCAACGCATTTATTTCTGGGCGAGAAAAAACAATACATTAATTATTTCATGAACTAAATAGAAAGTTGCACGTGCGTGTACGTTACATTTGCCACATTTTCGTATATTTATTGCTAGCCGCCTACACAACAGTGGGTGATACGCGCGTTGCAAAATACGATGCGCGTTTCGTGTACAATTTTTTAAAGTGCTCGTGTAACAAGATACGAAGCGTACAAACTACATGAATTTTCATGTGCAACGCATCAGATTTCCGTGCAATTTTATCGTTGCGACAAAGTAGAAACGAAATGCAATTAAGAATGCCTGCACAGATTGAAGATAGTTGGACACTTAATTAAATACGAATTATTAAAAAGATTAATTGTAACGCGTCTGATTAATACAAATAAGTAATTTGTAGCTGCTGCTTCAATAATATATAGTTTTACATTTTTGTTACGTTAAAAAATTTATACTGCTATTCGTTTTTGCAAGAAGTTTAACAAGCAGGTGCGATTAAATGTTTTTACCGACTGTTGTCACCATCTTACGATAAACATGTAAACTACTGCACTAAAACTGCATTATCAATGTATGGTAACTTTCTTTTATATCGAACACGTTTACACTTTAAATAAAATTTATTTATATTTCAAGATTTGATATTTTTTTAAAGTACCTTTTTATAAGAAACTAAAGTTAATATTTATAACTTACGTAATTAAGATTGTTTATATAGCACATCAATATTAGAACATCAATATGAATATAATGAGATTATAACAGAAAGACCAATAGAAAAATATTTCTTTTACGCATCAGACCTCACAAAATCTGAAACGTTAACTACTCTCATAAAATTGAATTAAAAATTTTTATCTTTGTGTTTAGTTAAAATAAATAAAAATTCTATAGCTTTTTTAACCTTTTCCACCTTTAGTTTACTTTCGTATTAAGTGAAAAGAATAAATTTGTCCAATGAAAATCTACTTCCTAGTATATCGTAGATCATTGACGACCCACGTGGCATTCGAAGAATTAACTGAAGCAGTACCGAAAACTTTATAACATACAAAATATCAAAGGTTTTCTATGCAAAGTGTGTCAGAGGGCGCCAAAGTTTAGTACAATAAACGTCACGTTACTATAATGTAGAAAAGCGGTAGTACATCGCTTAAACAGAAAATTTCTCTGACGGCCAGTGTTTATGTGCATTTGACATTTCTATTGACAAATAAACATGACATTTCATGCGATGTTTTGTATACCATCGTAAGAAGGAGTAACATCGAAATTTACAATCGTGCCTATTTCGATAACAGACCTGTCAGAGTGAAAAGGCAAACCATTTCAATTACATTAGTGGTTTCCCTGCTAATTATGCGTGCTATATGTATATTTTAAATTAAATTTATAGCTACGTAAAAATTTGGTAACCATAACGCAAGTATCCGTTTAAAACCAGTACTTTAATCACGAAATGCTTAATTTTTTTTAAGCTTTCTTTATTTTACCGTAGTTTAATGCGTTGAACGACTTTTTTTTTATATTACAGGATACCACAGAATTGCTGCATATTGAATTGAAGAACTGTAACATTAAAAACCATCAAAATGTCAGAGAAGAATCCCTTACGTTACACCAGCATAAAGGACCTATTACAAGTAGCCACAATTAAGTACAAAGGAAAAAGGCCGTCTGATGTTTATAAAAGATTACCAGAAATGTATAATCTGGCAGAGAATGCCAGATTACGAGGAGATGAGGAGGACCAGTATATTTTGTTAAGGAGATGGATGAATAGTATTGATTGGTTGAAAAGTACACCGGAATATAAAGAAGACAAGATACTCTCCTTAACAAATATGCGCGTCAATCAGGTGGGAAGTGGCGTATGCTTTATTAAACTTATCATTCTCAAATAAAGGTATTCTGAATGTAAAGTTCTGAGATGCTACTTAGATGTTAATATTGGATGTTTAACATGAACAAGTAGAATATACAATTGTTTCTTCTAGATCAATGAAGTAAAAAAAGTACTTGCAGACTTAAATCGAAGGTTAGATGTAAGGTACAATCTAAAGTTGAAAGAAAAAGTGTTGCCAAAGGGTAATGGCACAGAGAAAATGGATATAGATAATGATTCAGGACGGGACACCCATATGACTCCTGTTGATGGTCCTATAAAATTGCCAGAGACACCGACCAAAGATCCATTGGTTAATGATAATGAAGAAATTATAAACTGTGATCAGTTGTTTCATTTAATACAAAAAGTAGATAGTAGATACTTGATCATTGACATTAGGGCTAAATTAGAATTTGAAGCATCAAGAATATTATCTAACAAATCTGTTAACATTCCGAATAACAAAATAAAACCTGGGTAGGTAAATGTAATCCTTAAAACAGGTTAGGTTAGATTAATTTACCTTAAAACAGGTAAATCACATTCCACTAAAATGAATTTTCCTTAACAGCAAATCATTCATTCCAGAGCATTAACATCGCATTTTGAACAATACTTACGCAAAGACAAGAAATCTTTAGACCTATTTAGACACAGGGGATCACAATATGTAGATGTGATAATTTTACTCGATTGGGATACGTCGAGTAAAACATTGTCATCAGATAATCATTTAAACATATTGAGGAAAATTTTAGAAGATTGGGACCCTGGAATAAAGTATAAACGAATCACAATTTTGGACGGTGGTTACGCTGAATGGATAACTCGTTATCCAGCATATACCACAAATCCTAATATTGCAGTACCTGCTTCAAACAACGTTGCAAACGAAATGTTGGATAACATAGAGTATCCCGAATGGATACATATGGACGAAGAAGAGAACATTATTAAATCGCGTGGAACTAAATCCATCAACCTGAAGTCTGTAATTAAAGAGGAAACCACGTCGAAGATTAAAATCACAAACGATAAACTGTGGTACAAACATTTGGACACGGAAGAAAGTAACAACATTTCCATGCTGTCCAACAATTCCACGAGTACTTCTGTCGAAGCAAATAAGGTCTCAAAAGTTAATTCAAGTTTGCGATCATTCGATGTTGATTCGTCGAAACTTCAAGAGAAGAAAACTATGACCATCATTAAAAAGAATGATGTACTAACGAAACCGACTGTCGATAGAAGCAAGAAACCAGTTTCCTTAGACACGTCGGAATCAAAAGCAGTTTTGAAGCTAATGAGACAGCTGAATGAAATAGCAAAGAATAAACAGGAGTTGGAGCAAGAAATTTTAGAACAGGAACGCACTTTGTATATGCAACATAGTATTAAGTATAAAGGCTCGGACGATGAGGATGATATTCGTGATATCGTGAAGTCTTTGTGTACGAAATTGGAAGAGAAGGTAATATTGTATTATTACATGTGTAATACATGTGAAATTAAAAGAATATTTTTTACAGCAAACAGAGTATAAGATAATCGAAGATGAACTGACGAAGTATTATACGAAAATGGAAACCGTGAAATTCAATTCTGGTGAAGAAATTGAGTTTATGTTCAATTGAATAATAAATTATATATATTTTACCAACAGGAAGTCTACGAAAACTAGTTACAAAGAATTATCGGCGAAAGAGAACGAAAATAACATTCATAAGGAACCTCTGAAAGTTGACAGTGGTTCATCGATCGGTGGTAATTTGGAACGTTCGTACTCCAGCCCAAATTTACTGCAGGTACCATTGTCAACTTACAAAAGATAATATTTCAAAATATAGGCAATATCTAAAAAAAATCAAAAAACTGAAAATTTACTTTTATAAATTATTCAGTTAATCGATCATAAGGCACCACAAGTGGACAGAAGCTCGAAACCACAAACACCGTTGTACAATCAAAATGGAACTTATGGTGATAATAAAATGTCCCATCTCAGTTGGGCAAATCGCGAGGAACGAATGACACCTGTTCATGGAAGTGTTGTAAGTATCGAGGCAGTGTAAAAAAATGCAAAAAAAAATTAATTTATTCTTATTGATATGAATTTACACAGAACGTTTTATCGGTAATCACTGATAGCCACGTGTTTCCAGTACACGTGGCTGAATCAGAATAATACTAAATGCACAAATGTACCAAATATAATTTCAAAAAATTTACTTCAATTTAATTACGTATTCGAGATCACTGTACGAAACTGTACTAATCACTAGACTAATCTAAATGAAGAAAACAAGATAATTCAAAGTTCGCAGTAAAGAAAAGTCGCGTGACTGCGATCCCGCGTGGCAGATACGCACGTGAGCATAGAAACATTTTCAACTTGTACGGCTTCTGAATCCAATTTGCTGACAGCTTTTCGAAGCAACGCGTCGCGGATGTGTATCAGTATATGTTCGACTATCGTCATCGAACGCTACCGGGTGACGTTCTCATACACGTAATTGTAATTAAACGTTCAGCGTCGAATTAACATCGAAATTACGAATGCATTGATCAGAAAAATTGTGCTCATTGTGTTCAGTATGGTATAGACAATGTAGTGAAACACGTAGAGAGACATGTAATCGTCATGATCAAATAAAGTGTACGCAAAAGATGGTAAATTTTTCCAGAAAGTTCGTATCAGGTTTTAATGTGTATCATTTTAAAAAGGTACATTAAAATAATATTATTTTGAGAATGATTTTGCTTTTAGAAGACATATATTATATATGTACATACATATTACATAATAGGAAGTGAGAAACATTTAGGACAGTGACTCTTGTGTTACAGCATCCAGGAATTACAGGGTTAAAGAACTTGGGCAACTCGTGTTACATGAATAGTATTATACAGTGTTTAAGTAACACCACGCATCTAGCAAAGTATTTTATGGACAATTTGTACGCCGATGATCTTAACACGAATAACGATAACAATACACAAGGGCAGGTCGTAGAAGAAGTAGCGCAAGTGATTAAAGCACTCTGGAGAGGACAATATAAGAGCATATCTCCACACGATCTTAAAGTATGATTTTATAGAGAATTAACAAGAACATTATCATTTAATTTCCGATATACTAAAGCGTGTGTTATAATTGTTAGATTGCAGTAGGCCAGTACAAATTGCAGTTTGAAAGCTATGAACAACAGGACTCTCACGAATTTCTCACTTTTCTCTTAGACTGGATGCATAATGATCTAAAGAAGGTAACGTCTCACACTACCTTCACGCTAAATTTCACGCTCATAAAAACTGTATTGCTTTACTCACAGAATTGTAAAGTACCATTGGAAATGACAGTAGCTGAGAAAGCCTGGGACAAAGCCATGGGGTCACAGAGATCCATAATATCCGATCTGTTCTTTGGTCAGCTGAGATCCACCATAACGTGTAGCTTTTGCAAACAAAGCAGCACCACATACGAAATTTTCAACAGCCTGACGATGTCCTTACCTCACTCTAACCGATGCACATTAAACGTAAGCCTTTGCTCTATCCTCGTCACGAAAAGAATGTTTTTCTGTTGTGTATACATTTGACTGGTTCGCAGGATTGTATTATAAAATTCGTGAGCGGGCAAAAAGTGGTAGGCTGGAAGTGTCCCAAGTGTCAGACAGCACGCGAGGCGACGAAGAAGTTCGACTTCGTCAAATTGGCGCCAATAATAGTGATACATTTGAACCGTTTCGCTGAAAGTGGTGGATGGCTCGAGAAGAGAAACACAGCTGTTGATTTTCCTCTTACAGATTTTAATTTGAAACCGCATCTGGTGACAGATAGTAACAGTGCGACAATTTCGAATATTCGCAACTATAGTTACAGTTTGTACGCGATGTCCAATCATTACGGAACCATGGGAGGCGGACATTACACGTCGTTCTGTAAAAACGCCGCGCAAAATAAGTGAGTACCAATTTTTTTTTTACCGTTCAGCAATAACTTGACAAGGATAAAATAATAATTAGTGGAACTAATGGCGTGAAACGTGTTGTTTGTTCAGATGGTATAAATACGACGACCAAACGGTTACGGAAGTGACGATAAATCAAGTAAGGTCTCAGAATACCACTGCCTATCTGTTATTTTATACATCATTTTCGAGCAACATTATTTAGTATTAACACAAAGGGCCAAGAATGGCTGACGTATTACTTAAATAGTCATGAGTGTTCTGTGACGATGTAGATAATTGAATATTTTTTGTATGTACGTGTATGAAATATATTATTAATTATGCGGACGCCACGCATAAGATCACGACAGCATTAAGGGCTTCATTGGTGCTGGGATATACTCTAAAAAAAAATATGTAAATAAAATAACATTAAGTCGGAATTGTTATTTCGGTACCATATTGGAATTACATCGCGCAGTAGAGAGAGAGAGAGAGAGAGAGAGAGAGAGAGAGATTAGTAAAAAGCAGGAAAATGCATCGTAAGAGAAAAAAAAAAGAGGAAAATATATCTAAATATATCATGTACTGCACTCTATTCCGATTATATGTTTCGGCAATATTGTTTCACTCTTTATCTTTATATGTTGTAATATAAATAATCTTACATTCACTTTGCATTTTCTGTGCACACGAATGCAACACTCCTCCGTTTGAAATACGATAATTTTTTTATCGACAACTCATACTCATTAGCTTTGTATAAAGTTATTTATAATCATATTTTGAAAATCTTTTCTCGTGTTATCTCAAGAACAACCAGAATTATTCGAGGGAAAAATTAAACTAGGTAAAGTTTGCTGCAAAAGTGTACACGTTGCGTGAATAATTGTTGCACATTAATATTTTCTCTTAGTATTTCGCAAGTCTGTACTTACAATAATATGTATTGTAAAATTCATTAAAACACAACGACGTATTATTATTATTATCTTTATATAATGGAAGATAATTGGAGAAAAAATAAAGGTAGCAGAATATGTTAATGCTTTTGGAGCAGATGTAAGCGATCATAGTAGTACAACAGTTGTGGGACTGTTTTTATATATCACATTCAATGATTATATATGAAGAAAATATATAAATATACTTGAAATTGTGTTCAGATATTATTAATGCTTGCAAAAATCGTTATTAAAAAAGGAAGAAATTGTGTAAAATGTATCGAATATGAATGTCTCCAACAAGTGCCATCACTAGCTCGCTTATTTTGTATATAAAATAAAAATTTTCGAACTTACAAACACGATAAAGACTCATCTTTATTCGCAACACAAGTTGACGATTTCATTTCATTTCACGATTTTATTGGATAAACATTTACATTCGTTCCAACATAATCTCGATAATTTTCTTATAAACTAATTAGCGAATATAAACGTAATACAGGATAAAACATGTACTTCGTAATCAAGACAAAATTTTAAATATGGAATGTTCTTACCTATCTTGAAATCGAACTTGTACACTAATATCAATATGTTCTCCCTAGTAAAATCATACTACTTTCAATTTAAAAGAAAACGTTATTAAAATACGTATAAGCATGGCAAAGTATTGTTATCAAACATCGAGTATTCCGATGAGATCGTATAAATTAATACTAGAATTACCGATTCTCTAATTGAACATCGATTGATAACGATCGATCGTTTTTGTTCTCTAAACTTTGTCGAAAAAGCTGCGCGTGTTGCCATGCGCAATCGCCTTCTCCACCGGAAACAGACGCTGTGAGAATTAATTTTAACGATCCTTTCAATTGGTCCGTATGATAATTAGAACAATCGTTAATAGTTAAAACTACGGATTTATTTTGATTCGCATTGTCGAAGAACCCTTCCACCTCCCACGATACATTAGCGTTTTGAAATACTTTTACGGTAGCGCGTAAATCGAACGTTTTCACGCATAAATTTGAATTTGATACTACGAAATGCCATTTTACTTTACCAGAATTGCTTCCTGGTGAGCGAGCTAAGTAGACTACCATCCAATCGTACTCATTTTTACGGAACATTCCACCTTGTGCTTCGTTTACACCGTTCTGCCAACCGGATAAATACATTAATACTTTATCATCGTTATCTGTCACCGTATACGCATCATTAACGATGGAATAGTGCAAATGAAATGCGTCTCTATATTTTGAAATATCCCAAGAATAGTCCGTGGTTGCATTTGCCTGAAAAGTTTGGTTAGGAACATTTTACTGTACCGATAATGTTTTAAATATAACGTTAACTTCCCAGTTCCGTTTTTGTACCTCACAAATTTCTCCTCGTGCCAATTTCCATTCGTTGGAACCGGAGATCCGCCCTTGATAATTGCCATCATCGTCAAAGTTATATTTGTTGGGCACGTATATCAATTCCGCGAGTTCTAACAGTCTTCTTTTTATCACATACTGCCTACGGGAGGCACTATAGTTAGGAGAGGATTGGTGATATTTATTCCATGATTCGATAAACTGTAACAATTTAGTCTCAGAACAAACATCTCTTCTTTTCATCACTGCTTGTTGATCACGAGTATACCGCCAAGTAACGTCCTGTATTTCGTCCTTTGAAAAAGCTAATACGTAGGACAGTTTCTTTTTCCAACCCTTTTCATACATCAATGGCCTGTCCATGATGTCTTCACATGGATCTAGATGAATCCATCTCTTTTCATGTATGGACCATACCTAAATTATTCATATGTTATTGGCCATTTAACTAGTTTAATGTATACTGGAAATTTTTTAGAGAACAGTTAATACTCTTGCATGAACAATTTCCATACTGCAATGAGTTAATGGATACCTTTGCACATATTTTTCATTTATTATCATTACACACCTCTGTCCAAACATGATCTGTATGATCATGTATATATCTTGCATCATATCCTAGTGATCTACATAACAGTGTGAAGACATTAGCCCATTCTCCACACCGTCCACGTCTTAGAGTTAACAACGGTTCTGGGTCGGAATAACGATGGAATTTCACACGCTTTGCACATTTAGTACATCTAAAATGACATTCGACACATTTTTCATTGTTTACGAAATTTTGTTTACAACATTTTTTACGATTGTTTATGAAATAGTAGAGTTGAAATTTTTGTGTATAGCAAATTACCTGTATATTTCTACTTGAGAACACTTAGGATCATCACAAGGTACTGTCTTCAGACTTCTACATTCTGAGAAACATCTGGTACACTTTGGTTTGTCTACCCATGTGAAAAATTTATACTTAAACCAATGCAACAACTCCATGAGAAACAAGTCCCTTGCATCATCTACATCAACATCAGTGTACTGACTTTTAGTAGCTCTATCTGGACAACTCTGTTTCATTTTAATATGTCTAGAAGAAAAAGTGAACTAAATAATGGAAATAAACCTAGTCTATGAACCAAATTCTGTATAATAAATTATTACTTATGCAGTTGCCTGATCCTTGTCATAGTAGCAATCTCAAGCTCTTCAATTGGTATTACTTTTCTAGCTTTCTCCTGCAGGCTTCCATCCTCATATCTCAAAACTGTTTCGAAGAAACTTATTATTCTTGTGAAGAAGTGTCTCTCATACACTGTGGATGTCACAGGTATCAAGTTATGCAATGCTGCATTCCCAGTGACACTTGTTTTGGGAAAAGTGTTTTTGCTAAGTGAACTTTGTAGAGCTTGTAATTTAGCAAGTGGTGTTTCTTGTGGCAAAGAAAGATGTTCATCTGCCTATTGAACCAGCAAACGTGTTAGCTTGAAAAATTCATCACATAGAAAGCGATGCTTTAATTATCTAGTATAATTACCTCGACGAAACCAATATCGAACAAACATTCTATGGCTCCAAGAGCAGGGAGCAATTTTGTAATGACCATAGGATCATCGAGTCGTACTTTACGATACTGTTTGTCATTTGGATGCGACAGAATGTTCTGACAGATAGTTAACAATGCACTTTCAGCGTCGTTTCGTACTTGTTCTTCGTTCTCTTTCAACAGATCCAAAGATCGTTGTAAATCCTTATCCATGATTGAAATACGTGCACAACTAACGAGAATGACACGTGTAACGCTAAAGGAAAAATGCGATTTCGTACTTGAAACGCAAGTCACCCAGCAAACCTGTGCGTTTCAGTGTTATTAATCGTTCATCAGCGCTGTTTGTGGGTGACGAAAGAAACTACATGGAATTGATAGAATAATTCTATCTAGTAAGTACCTATGCATTTGTGTATTCTAAATTAACGGCGTATCTTATTATTTATTCAAAATCTGTTACGGTCAAATTTTCTCATGGAAGATCTTCTGTCGGTACAGTAGACAGTTTCTATGCACCAAAAAAATAGAATTTTTTATAATCATAATTACCACATGATGGTAAAGTAGCTACAGAAGATACAATATCGTCGGTGCATACTTCTTTGTCAATTGTAAGTACACAAGATTAATCTGATGATAACGTTAAACTAAAAATAATCGAAAAAAAAACAATTTTTAATTTTAATAGTTAATATATCTCTAAGTACGAAACTATAAAATGTACAAAATATTTCATTCATTTATTCGCTATTTTCATATGAAACAATTCTGGCAATATAAAACGAAGGCTTTCAAAGTTTTTCGCAGCATTGTTTCAACCATTCTCACGCGAGAATTCTTGAAGCAAACATTCCATTAGAATGCATCGTGAGACAACAATTGCCATACATAGAGGTCGTGCGTTATTCTCAAACGAAACCTGTTAGAAATACAAAAGTTCTTTTCCGTTCGAAATATAATGGCATGTCTATAAACAACGTCCGACGCTATTGTATGCTACTGATATCGTTAAGGAGCATCGTATATACGATGCCAGAGAATGGCGTTGAGATAAGAAAAGCGTATCCAGCGCGTCTCAGAATGCTCTCGAAATGTATACGATGTCTGTATGAAAACGACACCGTGCAAGAATACTGTTCGCGAGATAAAAAGCTACATCTCTATGAGCATCGCAACGAAGTCGAATCAGATTAAGGCATTCAGAATCATAGTACGACATTCTTTCTTCTGACTCCCTTTCGTTACTTTCGAATAAGAAATTTTTCTGTTCACGTAAGAAGAATAGAATTCGAGAGGTTCCACAGTGAATGCAAGACTGCGAGATTATAGTATCTTCAAAGGTTATATAGAGATTGGTCCACCCAAGACCCTAAGGATATGGGAAACCCACCTATCCAGACTTTGAGGTTATGATTCCTTCCCTGAAGCTCGAGATTAAGGAGGTGGTCCTCTTCGATCTTAAACGTATAAAGGCGATTCTCACCAAACATGTAGGTTATGGGAACGGCCCTACGAATTCCATGCCCGTGTAACCCCAAGATTTTAAGGTTATGGGAGAAAAGTTGAGATTGTATGAAGGTGAATCCTCAAATGTTGAGGTTATAGAAGCGGCTTCTTCGGATTTATAAAGTTATGGAGAAACTTCGTCAGATTCGAAACTTACAAAGATGGCTTCTTATATTTTTTAACATTGCAAGGGGAGTTCGTAAATATGAAATATGCGAAGATGACATTGTTTATTCTAAAAAATCAGTTTTATCAACTCTTTAAATCCTCACGAAGTATAATTTAACGTATAAATTGCTTTTTTTCCTTTTGCTTAAAGTGCGACAGGAGACATAATGGAAAAATTGAAGCCAGTCGATTCGGTGGGACGCAATTTATGATAAGAGCAAAGTTGCAGATTAGAAATACAATTTCAGAATGGAGCAGTCCTCGCGTTTCACTTTACCGTGCCGCATTACGGCCTGATTTTCTACAACATTACTTTCTTTCAAACTCTGGACAATCGGTCGAAAGTGGAGCACCCCTTTTGTTCCATTTTTGATTATGTACAGCTGCCAGCAACGCGTTCCTAAGGTGGCCAACTTCTCGACACTGTATATCCAAACTTTTCTTCCCGTGAGCTTAAGATTTCTCCACGTCGATTAACAAATTAACGATGCCTCAATCCAAAAACCCAACCTTAAAAAAAATTAGAAAAGTAAAATAAACGAAATAATTGTATTTTTTAAAAATTCAAAATACATATAAATATTAAATTGAAAATACGTGAAACTTTTAATTCTTCTGTTGCAAAAATTTGTTACTTTTTGTTCGATATTTCAAGGTCATCCTACTCTTAAGTAACCCTGAAATAACGCAGTACGTGAAAAATTACATTTTTCATAATTAATTCTTAAAGCATTTGCAATAATTAATTCTTCAAAAATAGGTAAGTCTTCCTATCGAAGGTAAAATTATATTTTCTGAAGAAAAACAATGCCAGATATAAACGGACATACAATGAAACGCAATTAACAATATCATTTCATTTATCCGTGATACATTTCAATTTAATAGCCGATCTATTTTCTCCGCTTAAATCGTTCAGAATACAACGTTAAATAACGTTTAAACGAGAACGTCCGGTTTTCGAAAGGCGCGCGCTTTTTTTCCTCATTTCCTTCCGGCCGAGGAAATTCCCAACGGTGGAATTATGAAATTGAATGTGCACGGGAATAAATTACTGCCGAGTTCACGCGGAAATAAACTTGATGGACAAATACGACGATGTCCGAGAGCGTCGACCGGCGCAGATGTTTGTGCAGCCGCGCAATTTTGCTGATTCCGCGGAAGTTTCGTGAGATATTTACTCTTCGAAGCGTCGCGACTCTCATAATCGAATAGAACGAGACGATTCCATTTAGCCCGGCTAGAAGTGCTCTGATAGAATGTCGCCTTGAAGAACAAATTTTCTACCTCGTTAGAAACCATTTGTGTAATGTTATTTAAAAATGAAGAATGTCGAAAATGATAGCAATTGGTTGGGGTAAATTTTTTTTAGCGAAGGAATCACTTGATAAAATTATTCTACACCGTGGAAAATTACTTTCAACAATTAATTGTTAGAAAAAAAAGAGTCCTGCATTTTGAGACAATTTCTCGACGCATAGATCGATCGAAGGTGACCGCGATCAGTTTTTATTCGCAAAAAATCACTTAAATCACTTCTACATCATGAAACATAAGTTTCAATAATTGATTGTTAAAAAAAATATGATTGTTCTTTTTGAACGTAATTTTTCGATGTATAAATCGATCTGACGATATAACGGCAATCGTTCAATATAACCACTTCTCACGAAATATCATTCCAAGTAAATTTTATTTCGGTCGAAAATGTTTTCAAACAGAATTCTCGGAAATAAAAATCCTTCTTCTTTTACGGCGAAAAATTTTCGAAGTATAGATCGAACGAACTTAACCATCTCTCGTAAAATATACGCGGAAAATATTTCCCGGGCAAACAAAAACCACCTTTACGGTTAATCATAAAGAAAACTTGTTTCTCTTTACCGTTCGAATTTTTTCGATATACAGATCGAGATCGGTCAAGGTAACCCGCGTAACGGTTCGGTTGCCACCGCCGTTAAATACGGCAAATGAAATAATGGATAAAGTTTTAACACGGTATAGAGTTCAGGAACAATATTGCTTTCAGAAAGCAATATTTCAACTGCTCGTAAAGTTGCCCGCCGACGTATCGTTAATCGGTTTCCGTTACGAGCGTGAGCGGCGGCTCGGTTTTATTGAAAAACCACGTCGAAGATTCTAAATAACATTTATAAACGCCAGGCGAAAATGCAATCCCGCGGTCGTATTAATCCCTCCCTTTAATTAAATATCATATTATCGTTGGTGATCAAGAGAAATGATTCGACCAATATTACCGTTCCCTGTTCCACCCTATCCACGGGAAATATTTATTTTATTTCACGTGCAACCTTTGTTCTTCCTTCTCGACGTTCGAATATTCTCTGGCTATATATGTGCAACATCTACTGACAGGGTGTCGTCGCTGCAAGCGTTGAGTTATACTACTAGGTGGTACGTTGATGGAATTATTAATTTTAATTACGTTATAGGAAGTGACAAATGGATAAATATGTTATTTGAAATTGTTGAAAATACGGTTCCAACGTTTTCTGGATTGTAGAAATGTTTTTAAGTCATTTGTTATAACAAGTAAATACATAGTAACGAAAAAAGGAGTAGTTAATCTTGGGCAATTAAAAAGGTGGTTTTAAGAAGATTGTATATAAAGGATTAGCTCGTTTACAGTTATTTTGTGCCTTTTCTTTTGCTGGATTTTTAGTATTGCCTGAAAATATACGTGTGCTATCTACTGACTGAGCACGGTCGCTGTAAGCGTTGGGTTACACTACTTACTGGCATCTTTATTGCTGTCAGTTACATTACCGACAGCAAAAAGACAGAAAATATATTTCATTACACAATCGAAAATATATTTCCGACATTTATGAATACGTATAACTATAAATAAACAAATGAACAATTATAAATAATAGTGTACAAGTTCGTGAAACCAATCTTCTGAAAACCTAACTTAACCTAATCTAACCTTAAAGCATTTCAATTCAAGAAATCACTGTACATGAAATTATTCCCTATTTTTATTTGTGACCCTGGAATATTGCTCTACCGACAGTGTACAGTCGACCCAAACATTGACTTGTACTACTCAACAGTAGTACATCATCACTAGCAATTACAATATTCCGCGCAAAGAAAAGACCAAGATTCAGTTTAAAAATTTTTTCTCTTATAAATTTTTCACTAAAACATGAGAAAAAGGAAACAGAAAAGAAAAAAAAAATATCGTGCATTTGAATGAGAAAAACTCCGCGGCTAATCGATCGAGGATTCTCAATAAACTCGACGCCGCCTTTGCCACGGGCCCGGTATACGCGAAGGGATCGGCGCAGCAGAAAAGAAAACAGAAGCGTGGAACGAGGCTTCTTTCTAGCGCATAATAATCCGCGGCCCCAACAATGAAGATCGATAATTCGAAAGGGTCGAGTAGCCGTGCCGCTGAAAAAGATTCGCCTCGGCTAACGGAAATTCTCGCGGCCTAGCCGGCGAAGAAAACATATCGAGATGGTACGGCCACGCTCGTATTTCAAAGGATTCCACGACAATTCAGACTCCTCCGCGAGAGCTTTGTTATCTCCTCTCTCTCTCTCTCTCTTCTTTCTTTCTCTCCCTCTTTCTTCGGGTACCTGTTCGCTTTCACCGCGTTTCCACCGAGATATTCTAGGCCAACGTTGGTCAAACTGCCTCCCTACCTCCCCCAACAGCTCCGCGTCTTCTATCAACCGAACTGAAATAAAGTTTTCACGAGGAACAATCGTTTCTTATGGTAGTCGATGTTATTAGCTTGTGTGGTACGTGAAGACCGGTGCGCACCATCAAGATCATTTTCTTAGGTTAGGTGATTTGTGGTGTGAAGAACTTCGGCAAAGTGGCCATTTTAAATTCCTTTAGTCGAGTTACGAAGCACTCGTATTAAGCGATCCACAGTGCGAGCTGCGTAGAGAAGATGACTTTTTTTCACCGGTAAATTACTGGATTATAAACAAATCACGGCGGCCATGT